>NC_067249.2:19140909-19443939 GCF_019359855.2 Lolium perenne
AAGGCGCGGAAACCGATCTGGACCCGATTCTTACCGCTAAGCGGCAGGATCGCGCGTACCACATCGCGGAGTACGCTGACATGCGCACCTTCATCCCTCCCCCTCCTGACGTCCAAGATTATCTCGATGAGGAGGAGGATGAAGCCGAGGAGGAGCCTCTGGGCGATGCCGGTGCTGGCGATGCCCCTCCTGAAGCCCCCGCTACCTGATCATCCACTTGGTTGAAAATTTACCTGTGTTATGCTCGTTGGTCCTGCTTATCTCAAAACAATGTCCCATTAAATTCTACCCCGGTATGCCGGGGTTTATGATGTAAAACTCTAAGTTCGCTTTTGGTTGCTGTACAATAGCTTATGCCGGTAAGTTATACCGGTAGTTAATTATCTTAAGTTTGCCTTAGTATAATTGCTTTTGGTTTTGCTTTTATCCTGCACTGCAAAGATTTCCAAATTGTTTCCGCATCCAATTCGATGCACACTTGGTTCTTTCGTCTTGGCTCTGCCTGCCTTCTCTGGGCGTTCTTTGGCATATGAGCACAAGGTTCTTTCACCAAACAAGCATTTTCTTGAACTTAGAAATAACTTCGAAATTTTGCAAAAAACCGGTTTAACCGGGGTTAGTTAAATTTTTCCGGATTGTTTGTTCCCACTCTCTCTCTTCGTGGTTCGCGTGCTTAGTTGCTACCGGTTTATCTTGCTTGCCATGAACCCGGTTTGCGGACAGCAGCAGAGTCGAAGACTCCGGTAGGTTTAGCACGCTACTAAACCGAAAAGAAAAAATGTTCACCAAGCAACCGGTGAACTGAAAAAATAAACATGTTGCATGCAACTTAGGTTGGGGTAGTCCCCGAGATTCATTTGAGGTTCCGACATCTTTTATTCATAGCATGTAAGGTACAAAAAGGAACTTCTTACTCCACAACTTCAAGACTAGAAAGGACGCAACAGAGCTACGTTCCATGGACGCTTGCTCTCCTCTCCGGACCTGTCCGCCTTTCCTTCTTTCCACTCCTGTGCATCGATCAAGTAATATGCATCATTGTGGAGAGCCTTGCTCACAATGAAGGGACCTTCCCATGGTGGTGAGAGCTTATGCCGGCCTTCAGTGCGCTGCACTAGGCGTAGCACCAGATCTCCTTCCCGGAAAACTCTCGGGTTAACCTTCCGGTTATGATAGCGCCTGAGGTTTTGCTGGTAAATGGCTGTTCTTGCCAAAGCCAGCTCTCTTGCTTCTTCTAGCAAGTCCACATCATTTTCTCTGGCCTCTTTGACCTCTTGCTCAGTATAGAGCTGTACCCTTGGTGAATCATGAATGATGTCAGTTGGTATGACCGCTTCTGCTCCATAAACCATGAAGAATGGAGTGTATCCGGTAGACCGGTTTGGAGTTGTTCTTATACTCCACAGTACTGATGGTAGCTCATCGAGCCAACATCCCGGTGACTTTTCCACCGCATCAATGAGTCTCGGTTTGATACCGGAAAGTACCAAAGCATTCATTCTTTCCACTTGGCCATTGCCTTGTGGGTGTGCCACTGAGCACAAATCCAACTGGATGTTGTTGTCCTCACAAAACCTTTTGAACTCACCTTGAGCAAAGTTGGTTCCATTGTCAATGATGATGTTGTGCGGGTATCCATACCGCAAAATGACATCTTTTAAGAACTTCACCGCTGTGTGCCTATCACACTTTGCAATAGGTTTCACCTCTAGCCACTTGGTGAATTTGTCCACCATAACCAAGATGTGAGTCATGCTGCTCCTTGCAGTTTTGAATGGGCCGACCATATCGAGGCACCAAACGGCAAATGGCCACGTTAATGGTATTGTTTTTAAACCGGACGCTGGGGTATGATTTTGCTTGGCGTACCTCTGGCACCCGTTGCATTTTCTTACTAAATCCTCAGCGTTTTCCAAAGCAGTGGGCCAATAAAACTCATACCGGAATACTTTTGCTACCAGCGCCCTTGATGAAGCATGATGCCCACATTCTCCTTGGTGAATCTCCTCAAGCATTTCTTTCCCTTCTTCCGGTTCCACACATCTTTGAAGGACACCGGTAACGCTTCTCTTGTACACCTCACCATTGATGAATGTATATGCTTAGGACCTTCTTTGGATTCTCCTTGATTCATTTTCGCCATCCGGCAAGGTGCCGTTGATCAGGAATTCCTTAATAGGTTTAACCCACGATGGTGTCTCTCGAACCAAAAACACCGGTGCATCTATCTCCATGCTATCTACCAGCATCGTTTCTTCCAGTACGGCTGCAGCAGTCCCCGAGCTTGTTGGTGCAGTCCCCGAGTTTACCGGTGCAGTCCCCGGGTTTCCTTCATCGATATCCATGGGTACTACATGCGATTCCGGTATGAAAATTGATTCCGATTCCGGGCTTGGTTTGATCGATGGTACTCTTAAGTGAGCTAAAGCTATTCCGGGAGGAATTTCTTGCCTGGATGAGCCCAGCTTGGACAAAGCATCCGCGGCTTCATTTTCTGCGCGCGGCACATGGTGAAACTCACACCCTTCGAAGAATCCGGCAATCTTTTGCACGTGAAACCGGTACGAGGCCATGTTGGCATCTTTTGCATCCCAATCCCCGGAACACTGCTGTACCACAAGATCTGAATCTCCGTAGCAAATGATCCGGTGTGCACCGATTTCTTTTGCGACCTTAAGCCCATGGATCAAAGCTTCGTATTCAGCGACATTGTTTGATGCCCTGAAATGTACTTGCAAAACATACCGAAGGTGATCTCCTTTTGGCGAGGTAAGCACCACACCAGCACCTAGACCCTCTTTGAGTTTGGATCCATCAAAGTGCATTTTCCAGTATTCTATCCTCTGATCTGGCGGTTTGTATTGCATCTCCGCCCAATCGACGAGGAAGTCAGCCAAAGCCTGTGATTTTATGGCATCTCTTCTTTCGTACGCTGGTACATATGGTGATATCTGGATTGCCCACTTTGCAATCCTTCCGCTAGCATCCTTGTTGCACATGATATCAGAGATTGGTGCTTCACTCACCACCTTCATAGGATGTTCTTCAAAGTAATGCTTGAGTTTTGTGGCGGCCATGTACACGCCATAAGTCATCTTTTGGAAGTGAGGGTAGTTTTATTTTGAGAGGGAGAGCACCTCGCTCAGGTAGTATACCGGCCTCTAGACGGTTTTTCCTTCCTCTTCTCTTTCAACCACCACTACTACGCTCACAACCCGGTTTGTTGCTGCTATGTATAATAGCATAGGCTCTCTTTCTAGAGGTGAAGCTAGTATAGGTGCTGTGGCCAGCATTGTTTTTAGTTCTTTAAACGCTGCGTCTGCCTGAGGGGTCCAGACGAACGTGTCAGATTTTTTCATGAGAGCATAGAGTGGCAGAGCTTTTTCTCCCAACCTGCTTATGAACCGGCTTAGCGATGCCAAGCTTCCGGTAAATTTTTGCACATCTTTTAGTTCTCGTGGGATAGTCATTCTTTCTATTGCCCGGATTTTTACCGGATTGACTTCAATGCCCCGGCTTGACACAAGGAAACCGAGCAATTTGCCGGCAGGGACACCGAAAGTGCATTTTGCCGGATTAAGCTTCATCCGGAACCGTCTTAGGTTATCGAATGTTTGCCGAATGTCATTGATTAAGGTGTTCTTTACCTTAGTTTTTATCACAATGTCGTCTACATAGACTTGCACATTCTTTCCGATTTGATCGAACAAGCATTTTTGCATACAGCGCTGGTACGTTGCACCAGCGTTGCGCAAACCAAAGGGCATAGTGACATAGCAATAAGCCCTATGCGGGGTAATGAACGCAGTTTTTATTTGATCTTCATTTTTCAAGGAAATTTGGTGGAAACCGGAATACGCATCCAGGAAGGACAACAACTCACACCCAGCAGTTGAATCAATCACTTGATCGATCCGTGGCAAAGGAAAAGGATCTCTTGGGCAAGCCTTGTTTAGGTTGGTGTAGTCGATGCACATGCGCCATACCTTTGGAGCTTTTGCCTCCAGGTTCTCATCTTTTTTCTTTTCGACCATTACCGGATTGGCCAGCCACTCTGTGTGCGTGACCTCCACAATGAATCCGGCAACGAGCGGTTTGGTCACTTCTTCTCCAATAATCTTCCTCCTATCTTCAGCGAACCGGCGCAAGGGTTGCCGCACCGGCTTGGCGTCTTTCCGGACATTTAAAGAGTGTTCAGCCAGCTCCCTCGGAACACCCACCAAGTCGTCAGTTGACCAGGCAAAGATATTCCAATTCTCACGGAGGAAGCTGACGAGCGCGTTTTCCTATGCTTGATCGAGTCCGGCACCGATGCGAACGGTGCGCTCTGGGTAAGCCGGATCCAGCACAATGTCCTTTGTTTCATTTGTCGGCTTGAATGCCGGTGAGCCCAAGCTTCCACTCATTGCCGCTACACTCAACTGTGAGGACTGAGCCAGCGCAACCGCGGTTTGCATCCTTCTTTTTTCCTCCGCGATCACCAGCGATTCCGCTAGGTTTGATCCGGCAGATGCAGTTTCCAGCGAGACCTTATAGTTCCCCACCACAGTTAAGGGTCCACGAGGTGCCGGCATCTTCATCTTGAGGTAAGCTGTATGAGTCGTAGCCATGAAAGCTGCCAACGCTGGTCTTCCCAGCAATGCATGGTAAGGACTGTCTAGATCCACCACCTCAAACTCAACATTTTCAACCCGGCAATTGTCACGCCCTCCAAACGCTACGTCCACCCGAACTTTTCCTACCGGAGCACAGGACAAGCCCGGAACGATTCCGTGGAACGTTGTACGTGTTGGCTGGAGCATGTTTTCTGTTATGCCCAGCGTATGCATGGTATGCTTGTACATGATGTTTATGCTGCTGCCGTTGTCTATCAGCACCTTGCTGAATTTTACTCGGGTTTGCGGCCCTTTCATGATTGGGTCCACAACAAGAGCATATTCACCCGGATTCGGCATGATTTTGGGGTGATCCTTAAATGACCAGGTAATTTTCTGATCTGACCACAGCATGTATCTGGGGACTGCCGGCATCACGGCGTTTACCTCCATGGAGCGGCGATGCAGACTTTGCCTGTCTGTCGGCTCAGTGACAAAGACAACACAGCACAGATGCGGGCCCTCGTAAACATTCCGGCCTAAAGGTGCCGGTGGAGGTGGTTGATCATCGCTTTGCTCCACCCGGTTAACTTGCTGGTATTGTTGCCTATTTGGCTGATGCTGTACCGGTAAAGCATTTGCTCCGGTGAGCGGTGGCGGTGGTGATAGTTGTTGCTGGCGCAGCATATCTTGCCACGGTGGCAACACTGTTGAGCACCCTTGTGCTTGCGCGTCCTTTACCGCTCCCTTTTGCATCAAGTACTTGGTCCAAGAACAATCCTTCGTCAGGTGATTTGACGGGTGATCCGGGTTTGGCGTGTGCCACCGGCAAGGTTGATCCATGGCGGCTTCCATGGTGTATTTTACGGGTTCCTGCCAATTCTTTTTCTGGCCCCAGGGTTTCTTTTCGACCCACTGCTTTTTTGGACCCGCCCATGGCTGCGATCCGGTTTTTTGCCTTTGGCCGCCGCCGGCATCATAATTTTCTTGCACGGCAGCAACGTGCTGCGGAGTGTACCTTCGATCCGGGAAATCTTCCCTTCTCTTGTTGTTCCGGTTGTCCCGGTATTGTTCCTGTCGCTGCTTCGGCTCAGCTTGTACTGCTGGTTGCAATGGGTCTCCCAATGCATAGCTATCCGCCACACGTATCATCTCTGCCAAGGTTGCTGGCATGCTTCTCTGCAGCTTTTGCCACAGCGGTGATCCTCTCCGGCATCCTTGACTGAACCAAGCAATTGCTTGTGCTTCAATCACTCCTTCACACGTGTTTCTTGTTGAGTTCCATCGGGTAAGATAGTCCCTGTCTATCTCACCGGCACGTTGCTGGCATAAAGCGAGCTGTTGGGGCCGGTTTGGCCTCTTGTAAGTGCTACTAAAGTTGTTCACGAAGGCTTCCTCAAAGTCCAGCCATCCGTTAATGCTTCCTGCCGGCAAGTTGTTAAGCCAAATCCGTGCAGGGCCTACCAAGTAGGACGGTATGATTCTCACCGCCCAACGCCGGTTTACTCCACCACCAGCTACATAAACAGCTGTGACATAGTCCGCCAGCCAATCTTCCGGCTTGGTCGTGCCATCATACGTTTTTGTGTCTCGGGGCAGCTGGAAATTGCGTACCGGTGGCTCTTCTCCCATGATCCGTGGGCCAAAACATTTCGGGCCAGGAGGACCCTCAGACTCGATCATTTCGGAAAGATGTACTCTGTCCAGCCTGTGCCTCGCATCCTGGTCTGGCAAACATCTTTCCCCCAGGCGATCCCCCAAGGGGTTCCGGTAGACTCTTGTTCGTTCTACTTCGGAATCTCCCTCTCCGTATCTTTCCGGTTCCGCGGCTCTTGCCTGCCGGTACCTTGGTAGTGGCATCTCCTCATACGCTGCCCTTGCAGCTCGATAATTTTGCCCGGTTTCATATCTACCGGCATGATTGTTTCCGGCATAGCCTCCTCTGGCGTAGCCTCGACCTGCCCCTTGGCTTTTTCTACCGGCATCGTGTTGCCCGGCTTGTTGTTTTCCGGCAAGAACCGGATCGTACACAGTCATCTGCTGTGCGTTCATCTCTTTTTCTCTTCTTTTGTCCGGATGGGGAGACGATGCCTGCCCATGGGACTTGCTTCCGGCATTCTTTCTTGAACGCGCGGATTTTGAGGCCGCGGCCTTGTTTAGCTTAGCCAGTTGCTCAGCATTCTGCTGCTCAATAGTTTCCAGCAGCTCTCTAACACGCTCTTGCTGTTTTGCCAAAGCATCTCCGGAAAGCGATTCACATAGCTCTACTGCAGCTTTAGCAGCTTTTATAGTTTTATCCGGGCTACTGTACTTAGGTTTTTCCACAATGCTAACAGATGCAGAGGTACTTTTGCCGGCAAGAACTTCTCTGCGCAAATCCTGATCTAGGTTGCGAGCTTTTAACCGGTTCTCCGGTATCCTAGCAGTATGAGCGCTAACAGAAGCAAAGCCATGGGCAGTGTTATACTCACGTAGGGTTAGGTTCAGCTCGCGCTGCGCCCGGACGATGTCGGCGCCGTTGGCGAGCAGCTTCTGGCGTTGTGCCTCCAGCTCCGCCTGAGCCGCTGCCGGGTCGATGTTCTGCGCGATGGGCGTTGCCAGCACGTTCATCGCCGCTTGGAGTGGTGTTGCCAGTGGTGCGGAAGATGCTCCCGCAGCGCCAGCGTCGCGCTCCAACGGTGGCTTGGCCGCGCGGGTCGAAGCCGCACGACCAGCACCTTCATCCACAGCTTCTTTTCCTGCACCAACCACGCCAGTCATCATTACCTCGACGCTGCCGGCGGCACGGCTAGCACAGAGCCATCTTGGCGGGTCCGGTGCCACCAGCACCGGCGAGAGGCGCTGGCGCACAGGGACGGTGCCGAAGTAGACGCGGTGGCTGCCGAACTCGATGGTGCGGCCGTTCTTGGGGAAGATGCCGCCGTTGGCGAAGCAGCGCGCGTTGTCGTTGATGAAGTCCATGTCGTAGATGCGCTGCACGAGCGCGGACACCGTACGCTCGCCGGCGACCTCAAGGATGCCCGCCCGAAAGTGAACTCCTGCAAGCGCCACTTCATGCCCCACGGTGGGCGCCAACTGTCGTCGTGGTGAACAGACAGATGCCATAGGATGGCTTAGATTGGGGCCGAATGGACGCTAGAGGATTCGGGGGAGGGTTTGCGATCAGATGGGATGAACTTCCGGATGCTTTCCTCAAGAACACAACCAAAGGCCGGTATGCAAGAAGAGAGACAAGAGGAAGAACTCTTTTCTAGATCGCTTGCTTCATTGATCTCAACAGGATTACAAGTGCTTGGATACAAGTTCTATCGTCTAATCTCCTCTCTGGACACGCGCCTGTATGAGGCAGTACCCCCTCTCCTTATATAGGGGAGAGGGTGGCTTACAGAACAAGAAACCCTAATGGCATCTTTGACTGGACAAGCTACTTTACAAAGCTACTTTAATCATAGATGACGCCGGAGTCTTCTTTAATTAGGGACGCTGACGTCCTCCGGCTTCTTTCAGCGTCATCTCTCTCTTTGGCGCCAGGGCTCTGATTAAAGCCGCTTTGCTTAGCTCATCCTTGTCTTCTTGCTCCGAAGAGAATCTTTGACCAGTCCTGCCGACAGGCCCTTCTTTCCGGTATCTTCCTTACCAGGTTCCGGTATACCCCTCTTGGGGATACCGGCTTAGCTTCACTTAGCCAAACTCTTACTTTCATTCTCCGGTAAGAATATTAAACCGGTATCTCGATGGCTCAAACCATCCGGTTTGGCATGCCTTTGGCATACTGGGGGTCATCCCCCCAACAATTATATAGCAAAAAATTTCACGACAAAAGGAAAGTACCAGGTCGAACCAGAGTCGGAGAGAGGCGACGAGGCGGCCAACTCATAGGGCGGCGCGGCCCTCGTGCGTCTCCTCCACTCCGTTTCGATCTCGTAATTTTTCATATTTTGCAAAAACAGCAAAAATATTGTTCGAAAAGTAAATCGCGAACTTTTCATTACCAGTACTTTTACCTATTCAAAGTCGAGTTCTGGCGAACTGTCAATTTGTCCTTTGATGAAAGCCTCCGGTGTTTCCACTCGAATAATATCAACATCTACATTATAAGAATCACCTGAGATATAATGCTTGAGTCTTTGTCCATTCACCACTTGTGTGGCATTGCCTTGGAGAGAGCTAATTTTAATTGCTCCTGAACGATACACCTCCTCAACAACATATGGTCCTTCCCACTTCGAGAGTAATTTCCCTGCAAAGAATCTGAGACGAGACCGATACAATAGGACTTTATCCCCAATATTAAATTCTCTTTTGATAATCCTTCTATCATGCCATTTTTTAACTTTCTCTTTAAAGAGTTTAGCATTTTCATAAGCTTCACTTCTCCATTCATCTAGAGAACTCAATTGCAACAATCTCTTATTACCGGCAAGTTTAGGATCTTTATTTAATTCTCTAATTGCCCAATAAGCTTTGTGCTCTAGTTCTAAAGGTAAATAACAAGCTTTCCCATAAACCATTTTATAAGGTGACATTCCCATGGGGTTTTTATAAGCAGTTCTATAAGCCCATAGTGCATCCTTCAATTTACTAGCCCAATTCTTTCTAGTTTTATTAACAGTCTTTTGCAAGATAGATTTAATTTCCCTATTTGATAATTCTACTTGCCCACTAGTTTGAGGATGATAAGCGGAAGCAATTCTATGATTAATAACATATTTAGCAAGAGTTTTTCTAAAACCACCATGAATAAAATGAGAACCTCCATCAGTCATAATATATCTAGGAACTCCAAATCTAGGAAAAATAATATCTAAAAGCATTCTTAAAGAGGTCTCACCATCAACACTTTTTGTAGGTATGGCTTCCACCCATTTAGTAACATAATCAACAGCAACAAGTATATGAGTGTTACCTTCTGAAGAGGGAAAAGGTCCCATGAAGTCAAATCCCCAACAATCAAACGGTTCAATAACAAGAGTATAATTCATAGGCATTTCATTGCGTCTGGAGATATTACCAACCCTTTGGCATTCATCACAAGATAAAATAAACTTCCTTGCATCTTTGAAGAGAGTTGGCCAATAAAAACCTGATTGTAGAACCTTTTGCGCGGTTCTTTCTCCGGCGTGATGTCCTCCATAAGCACTACCATGACATTTACTCAATATCTCTTGTTGTTCATATTCGGGAACACATCTTCGCAGAATACCATCCACTCCTTCTTTATATAAGTGTGGGTCATCCCAGAAATAATGCCTCAAGTCATAAAAGAATTTCCTCCTTTGCTGAGCTGAAAAGGTTGGAGGCAAATACTTGGAAACAATAAAGTTAGCATAATCAGCATACCAAGGACTGTCTCGCGAGCTCACCTTTATTACAGCCAATTGTTCATTTGGAAAACTATCATTAACAGGAACAGGATCATAAGCAATATTTTCCAATCTAGACAAATTATCAGCAACAGGATTATCAGCACCTTTCCTATCTACAATATGTAAATCAAATTCTTGCAATAGAAGTACCCATCTAATAAGCCTTGGCTTAGCATCTTTCTTTTGCATAAGGTATCTGATTGCAGCATGATCAGTATGAATTGTAACTTTTGAATCAACAATATAAGAGCTAAACTTATCACAAGCAAAGACTACAGCTAACAATTCTTTTTCAGTAGTAGCATAATTTCTTTGAGCAGCATCAAGGGTTTTACTAGCATAATGAATAACATTCAATTTCTTATTTACTCGCTGTCCAAGAACAGCGCCTACAGCAAAATCACTAGCATCACACATAATTTCAAATGGTAAGTTCCAATCAGGAGGTTCAACTATAGGAGCAGTTGTTAAGGCTTTCTTTAGAGTTTCAAAAGCTTCCTTACAATCATCATCAAAAACAAAAGGTACATCTTTTTGAAGAAGATTTGTAAGAGGCTTTGAAATCTTGGAGAAGTCTTTAATAAACCTCCTATAAAACCCAGCATGACCAAGAACACTACGAATACCTTTAACATCCCTAGGATAGGGCATCTTCTCAATTGCTTCGACTTTAGCTCTATCAACTTCAATACCTCTCTCGGAAATTTTATGTCCCAATACAATTCCTTCATTAACCATAAAGTGGCATTTCTCCCAATTAAGAACAAGGTTAGTTTCTTCACATCTCTGCAAAACTTTATCAAGGTTCCGCAAGAAATTATCAAAAGAATTCCCATAGACAGAAAAATCATCCATGAATACCTCTACAATACTCTCGCAAAAGCCATGAAAAATAGCAGACATGCATCTTTGAAAAGTAGCAGGAGCATTACATAAACCAAAAGGCATATGTCTATAAGCATAAGTTCCATAGGGACAAGTGAAAGTGGTTTTCTCTTGATCCTTAGTTTTAATAGAAATTTGTGAAAACCCAGAATAACCATCAAGAAAGCAAAAATGAGTATTTTTAGATAACCTTTCTAACATTTGATCAATAAAAGGCAAAGGGTAATGATCTTTTTTAGTAACTTTATTAACTTTTCGATAATCAATGCACATTCTATACCCTACAACTACTCTTTGAGGTATGAGCTCATCATTATCATTAGGCACAACAGTCATTCCTCCTTTCTTAGGAACACAATGCACAGGACTAACCCATCTACTATCAGCAATAGGATATATAATACCAGCTTCAAGAAGTCTTAATACCTCATTTCTTACCACATCCTTCATCTTAGGAATTAGACGACGCTGAGGTTCAACAACAGGCTTCGCATCATCTTCCATATTAATGGCGTGTTGGCAAATAGAGGGAGAAATCCCCTTCAAGTCATCAAGAGTGTAGCCAATAGCACCTCGGTGTTTCTTCAATATTTCCAATAGCCTTTCTTCTTCAAACTCTGAAAGCTTAGAACTAATAATAACATGATATATTTTCTTATCATCAATATGAGCATATTTAAGATTATCAGGCAATGGTTTTAAATCAAAGACAGGATCTTCCTTTGGTGGCGGTGTTGTACCCAGATCTTCCACCGGTAAATCATGCTTAAGAATAGGTTGGCGAAGAAAAATTTCATCAAGCTCATCTCTTTCTTCCCTAAAAACTTCACTCTCACTATTCTCCAAATGTTGCTGCAAAGGATTATTAGGAACAAGAACAATAGATGCACACTGTTCCATTTTAAAATCATCATTAGGCGGGTCAATTTTATAAGGAGTTTTGGTAAATTTAGAGAAGTTAAACTCATAAGATTCACCAGCAAATTTAGTCAAAATTTTCTCTTTCTTGCAATCTATAATAGCTCCACAAGTATTTAGAAAAGGTCTACCAAAAATGATAGGACAATATTCACTAGCAGCAGAACCAAGTACCAAAAAGTCAGCAGGATATTTAATCTTACCACATAGAACTTCCACATCTCGAACAATACCAATTGGAGAGATAGTTTCTCTATTAGCCAGCTGAATAACCACATCAATATCTTCAAGTTCACAAGAACCAATTTCGTGCATAATCTTCGTGTAAAGCTCATAAGGAATAGCACTAATACTTGCACCAATATCACATAAACCATAATAACAATGATCACCAATTGTAACAGATAGCATGGGAACACTAGCTTTCTTGGCCTTATTAGGATGTGAAACAATATTAGAAGCATCTTCACAGAAAATAATATGACCATCCTCCACATTTTCAGTCACAAGATCTTTAACTATTGCAACCGCGGGTTCAACTTTTATTTGTTCTTCAGGTTCTATAGGTTTCTTTTCACTTTTATGAACCGCACTATTTATAACAGAGTACTCCTTCATTTTAGCAGGGAAAGGAGTTTTTTCAATATAAGCTTCAGGAATAACATGATCAACAGTTTCAACTACAACGCATTTATTAATAGATGAATCAATTTTATCTTTATACGGTTCATGATACTTATCAAAATTCTTCTTAGGCAATTCATAATGAGAGGCAAAAGCTTTATAAAAATTTGCAGCAACTTGAGAATCAAGACCATAAGTAGCACCCATATTACGAAATTTATCAGTATCCATAAAAGCTTCAATGCATTTATAATCATAATTTATACCTGATTCTCTATCTTTGTCGTTCTCCCATCCTTCAGTATTTTCCTGGATCCGATTGAGAAGGTCCCTTTTAAACTCTTCTTTGTTGCGCGTGAATGATCCAGAACAAGAAGTATCCAGCAAGGTCTTGTCTTCAAAAGAAAGTCTTGCATAGAAATTATCAATAATAACATTACCAGGAAGCTCATGAATGGGGCATTTGAGCATTAAAGACTTCAATCTCCCCCAAGCTTGGGCAATACTCTCTCCATCATGAGGCCAAAAATTATATATGCGATTCCGATCCTTGTGAATTTCACTTGGAGGATAGAACTTAGAATAAAACCGGGGCACAATATCATTCCATTCAAGAGAATCCCCATTATCCAGTAATTTATACCAATGCACCGCTTTACCAGACAGCGATATAGAGAATAGTTTCTTCCTCACTTCATCCATAGCAATACCTGCACACTTGAATAAACCGCATAATTCATGTAAGAACAGTAAATGATCTCCAGGGTGGACAGTTCCATCCCCTGTATAACGGTTACCCACTACGCGTTCAATAATTTTCATAGGTATTTTGTATGGTATCTCTTCCTTACCTGGCGCCTCATCCACTACCTTTGCAGTAGTAGCAGATTTTCCAAATAAACATTCAAAAGGAGATCTCTCCATAATGAATTATGGCAGCAGGCAGAAATAAAATCAGCACAAACAGTAGAAGTTTACCTTACCAATTCCACTTACCAATAGCGCTTCACTCCCCGGCAACGGCGCCAGAAAATAGTCTTGATGACCCACAAGTATAGGGGGTGTATCGTAGTATCTTCGATAAGTAAGAATGTCGATCCCAACGAGGAGCAGAAGGTGTTCACAAGCAGTTTCGATGAAGGGTTCACTGTAAATGCTCACAGACAAGTATTCAGGGGGTTTTGATGTAACAGACGAATAAAGTACGAGTAAGTAAAATGCGAGAGTAACAATTGCAGCGAGTGGCCCAATCCTTTTTAGCACAAAGGACAAGCCGGTTTGTTTACTTATAATGACCAAACGTTCTCGAGGACACACGGGATTTTAGTCTAGTGCTTTCGCTACATACGGCTAATTAATCTTCATTGTTTTGATAAGTGTTGTGTGGGTGAACCTGTGCTAATGTACTGCCCTTCCTAGGTCTAATACATACTTGTGATTATACCCCTTGCAAGCATCCGCAACTACAAGAAAGTAATTAAGATAAATCTAACCACAGCCTTAAACTCTGAGATCCTGCTATCCCTCCTGCATCGATATACCAACGGGGGCTTAGGTTTCTGTCACTGCGGCAACCCCGCAATTGGCAAACGAGTACAAGATGCATTCCCCTAGGCCCATAAAGGTGAAGTGTCGTGTAGTCGACGTTCACACGACACCACTAGAAGAATAACACCACAACTTAAATATCATAACATTGAATATTACTCAACCATACTTCACTACTAACATTTAGACTTCACCCATGTCCTCAAGAACTAAACGAACTACTCACGAGACATCATATGGAACATGATCAGAGGTGATATGATGGTGAATAACAATCTGAACATAAACCTTGGTCCAACGGTTTCACTCAATAGCATCAATAACAAGTAGAAATCAATACCGGGAGAGTTTCCCCTATCAAACAATCAAGATCAAACCCAAATTGCTATGGCGGTGATGATGTCCAGCGGTGGAGACGGCGGTGATGATGGTGGAGATGATGATGATGGTGATGGAGATGATGTCCAACTTGAGGCCGGTGATGATGGCGTCGATTTCCCCCTCCCGGAGGGAATTTCCCCGGCGAATCTCAGCCCGCCGGAGAGCTCTTTTCTCTCTGGTGTTCTCCGCCCCGCAGAGGCGGCTGTAACTCTTCGCGAGGTACCCTCTGGAGCTTAGGTTTTCGAGACGAAGGATTTCACAAAGAAAAGGAGGCGAGAGGGGCTGTGGGCCCCCCTCCTCACTGGGCGGCGCGGCCAGGCCCTGGGCCGCGCCGGCCTATGGGGTGGGCCCACCTCGGGTCCCCTCAGCTCCCCCTTCTGGCTCCCTTCATCATCTGGAAAAATAGGATTGTTGGTATAATTTCTGTCAACTGTTGATCTTCCGAAATATTGCATTCTGACGGTGCTTTTTGCAGCAGAATCCTGGCTCCGGTGCTCGATCCTCCAATAATCATGAAACATGCAAAATAGATGAAATAACATAAGTATTATGTCCAAATATGAAATATATCAATGAATAACAGCAAATTATGATATAAAATAGTGATGCAAATTGGACATATCAGGCAGCTCACAAGATCCAACAATGAAGCACAATTAGGAGAAGACGACCATCTAGCTACTGCTATGGACCCATAGTCCAGGGGTGAACTACTCACTCATCACTCCGGAGGCGACCATGGCGGTGAAGAGTCCTCCGGGAGATGATTCCCCTCTCCGGCAGGGTGCCGGAGGCGATCTCCTGAATCCCCCGAGATGGGATTGGCGGCGGCGTCTCTGGAAGGTTTTCCGTATCGTGGCTCTCAGTACTGGGGGTTTCGCGACGAAGGCTTTAATTAGGCGAAAGGGCAGGTCAAGAGGCGTCACGGGGGCCCCACACAACAGGGCCGCGCGGGCCCCCTGTAGGCCGCGCCGCCCTACTGTGGCGACGCCCCGTGGCCCCACTTCGTCTCCTCTTTGGACTTCTGGAAGCTTCGTGGAAAAATAGGCCCCTGGGCGTTGATTTCGTCCAATTCCGAGAATATTTCCTTACTAGGATTTCTGAAACCAAAAACAGCAGAAAACAGCAACTGGCTCTTCGGCATCTTGTTAATAGGTTAGTGCCGGAAAATGCATAAATATGACATAAAGTATGCATAAAACATGTAGGTAATCAATAAAGTGGCATGGAACATAAGAAATTATCGATACGTTGGAGACGTATCAGGGTTCCCAACGGATGTGTGCTTTACCGTCACAAGAAGCTACTTTCTGGCGTCGTTGCAATCCCTGTCACGCGCAAGTGATACGCGTACAGCACGCGTCCGTTGGGAACCCCAAGAGGAAGGTGTGATGCGTACAGCGGCAAGTTTTCCCTCAGTAAGAAACCAAGGTTTATCGAACCAGTAGGAGCCAAGAAGCACGTTGAAGGTTGATGGCGGCGGAGTGTAGTGCGGCGCAACACCAGGGATTCCGGCGCCACGTGGAACCTGCACAACACAACCAAATTACTTTGCCCCAACGTGACAGTGAGGTTGTCAATCTCACCGGCTTGCTGTAACAAAGGATTAGATGTATAGTGTGGATGATGATTGTTTGCAGAAAACAGTAGAACGAGTATTGCAGTAGATTGTATTCGATTAAAAGAATGGACCGGGGTCCATAGTTCACTAGTGGTGTCTCTCCCATAAGATAAATAGCATGTTGGGTGAACAAATTACAGTTGGGCAATTGACAAATAAACAGGGCATGACCATGCACATACATGATATGATGAATATTGTGAGATTTAATTGGGCATTACGACAAAGTACATAGACCGCTATCCAGCATGCATCTATGCCTAAAAACTCCACCTTCAGGTTATCATCCGAACCCCTTCCAGTATTAAGTTGCAAACAACAGACAATTGCATTAAGTATGGTGCGTAATGTAATCAACAACTACATCCTTAGACATAGCATCGATGTTTTATCCCTAGTGGAAACAGCACATCCACAACCTTAGAACTTTCTGTCACTGTCCCAGATTTAATGGAGGCATGAACCCACTATCGAGCATAAATACTCCCTCTTGGAGTTACAAGCAAAAACTTGGCCAGAGCCTCCACTAGTAACGGAGAGCATGCAAGATCATAAACAACACATAGATAATAGATTGATAATCAACATAGCATAGTATTCTCTATTCATCGGATCCCAACAAACACAACATATAGTATTACAGATAGATGATCTTGATCATGTTAGGCAGCTCACAAGATCCAACAATGAAGCACAATTAGGAGAAGACGACCATCTAGCTACTGCTATGGACCGATAGTCCAGGGGTGAACTACTCACTCATCACTCCGGAGGCGACCATGGCGGTGAAGAGTCCTCCGGGACATGATTCCCCTCTCCAGCAGGGTGCCGGAGGCGATCTCCTGAATCATCCGAGATGGGATTGGCGACGGCGGCGTCTCTGGAAGGTTTTCCGTATCGTGGCTCTCGGTACTGGGGGTTTCGCGACGAAGGCTTTAAGTAGGCGGAAGGGCAGGTCAAGAGGCGTCACGAGGGCCCCACACAACAGGGCCGCGTGGGCCCCCTGTAGGCCACGCCGCCCTACTGTGGCGGCGCCCCGTGGCCCCACTTCGTCTCCTCTTCGGACTTCTGGAAGCTTCGTGGAAAAATAGGCCCCTGGGCGTTGATTTTGTCCAATTCCGAGAATATTTCCTTACTAGGATTTCTGAAACCAAAAACAGCAGAAAACAACAACTGGCTCTTCGGCATCTTGTTAATAGGTTAGTGCCGGAAAATGTATAAATATGACATAAAGTATGCATAAAACATGTAGGTATCATCAATAAAGTGGCATGGAACATAAGAAATTATCGATACGTTGGAGACGTATCAGCATCCCCAAGCTTAGTTCCTGCTCGTCCCGAGTAGGTAAACGATAATAAAGATAATTTCTGGAGTGACATGCCATCATAATCTTGATCATACTATTGTAAGCACATGAGCTGAGATCAAATCATTCAAAGCAAATATCCATATTGATATAAGAGATGATAATGCAAGAGTTAAACAAGCTAGAAGTTTTCATGAACTATCGCTTTAAAGACATGAAACCGTACAAAGTTCATTAAGGATGTGTTAAGTATTCAGCGTAGAAGTTCTATCCTTCATTCCAAGCATCAAGTAAATTTTCACAACATAAGAAGGATTCAGTCAAGTAAACATAAACATGAACGTCATGAATCAACTGTTTCGAAGTCTACTCAACCGGTGAGCGCAAGCATTTGGTATTAGCACCAGGATGTTATGGCATAAAGAACGTTAATGGGGGTTTGGAAGGCCAAATGGAAGAAAGGCTTGCAAAGCTGTAAATGACCATTAGACAAGAGGAAGCCTTATGATCGAAGCTATGCAAGGAGTAGTGATTGCCATGCAACGGATGCACATAGAGCTATATGTGTATGAAAGCTCTCCAATGGAACTAGTGGGGGTGCATCCAACTTGGTTGCTCACGAAGACCTAGAGCACTTCTGAGGAGGCTCATCATTGGAATATACAACCCAAGTTCTATAGTGTAAATTCCCCACATAGTTATACTAGTAAAGCATGAAAACTCTCTCATATGAAGTGTAGGTGCTAAACATGAGCACAAATGATGACTATGAATAATGCGGGTGCTAAAACATGAGCACAAGTGTGGATAAAAGATAGTAATGCTGCCCCCTTTTTCTTTATTCTCTTTTTTTTCTTCTCTTTCTTCTCTTTTTTTCCTTTTTTTCCTTTTTCCTTTTTTCTTTCTTTTCATTTTTTTTCTTTCTTTTCTTTTTTTTTGTCTTTTTGATGGCCTCCATGGCTCTTTTCATTTTTAGGGGCAACATCCTAATATGACAACACACTTTTTGGTACAAATAACTCATAATGAATGAAACATGATGTATGAAACTCGTATGCCTCTGCCCGGTGTAGCAGGATGTGCAATGATCTAGCGTAACATGGGTAAACCACACATCAGCTGTATATGATCATGCAAAGCAATATATAAATAATAAATGACAACATGGCATGTAATGTAAAATGGATGTTGCATGGCAATATATCTCGGAACAGCTATGGAAATGCTGTGGTAGGTAGGTATGGTGGCTGTTTTGAGGAGATGTATGGGCTTATGTGTAGGAGGACAAGAGAAAGTCCTCCCACGGGTTTGGATGTACTGGCGAAGTATGCACAATTCTCAATCTGAGCAAAAGGCAATGCACAGTACCGAAGAGGCTAGCAAATTTGGATGGTGGAAGTGCCAAAAACCGTAGCTTAACATTAGTCAAAAAGAACTCACAAGCTTATTGCAAACAACTAGCAGGTTCATCATTAAGAGCATGATTAAAATTTACTCCAAGGAGGGCCGTTCACGGTGGCACAAGTACCCCGTGATAACCCACAAGTATAGGGGATCGCGGCAGTCTTCGCGGGAAGTAAATCCCAATTTATTTATTCGACACAAGGGGAGGTAAAAAATACTTATAAGCCTTAACAACTGAGTTGTCAATTCAGCTGCACCTGGAAAAGCACTAGTAACAGGGGTGATGTGAAAGTAGCAGTAATATGAGAGCAGTAGTAAAAGTAACACAGCAGCAGTAATAGCAATATGAGAGCAATGGCACCAGAAAATAGTTGATACTACTTCCAATGACATGTAGAACAAGTATATAATGATGAGAGATGGACCGGGGTTCCCAGCGATCTACACTAGTGGTAACTCTCCAATAAGTGACAAGTGTTGGGTGAACAAATTACAGTTGGGCAATTGATAGGATTGATAAAGCATTAAGAAAGAACATCAATTCATTAATCATGTAGGCATGTTTTCCAATTATAGTCGTACGTGCTCGCAATGAGAAACTTGCACAACATCTTTTGTCCTACCAGCCGGTGGCAGCCGGGCCTCAAGGGAATCTACTGGATATTAAGGTACTCCTTTTAATAGAGTACCGGAGCAAAGCATTAACACTCCGTGAAAACATGTGTCCCTCACATCACCGCCATCCCCTCCGGTTGTCCCTATTTCTGTCACTTCGGGGCCTTTGGTTCCGGACAGTGACACGTGCATACAACTTGTAGATACAATCTAAGCAATAATTATAAAGCTCAAATCTAAGATCATGCCACTCGAGCCCTAGTAACAAGCATTAAGCATAACAAGATTGCAGCAACAATAACTTCACAAACTTTATAGATAGACTAATCATAATGTATCATCCATCGGATCCCAACAAACACAACACCGATTACATCAGATGAATCTCAATCATGTAAGGCAGCTCATGAGATCATTGTATTGAAGTACATGGAGGAGAGAATACCAACTAGCTACTGCTAGAACCAGTAGTCCATGGGGGAACTACTCACGGAGCATGATGGAGGCGGTGGCATCGATGGAGATGGCTTCCGGGGGCACCTCCCCGTCCCGGCAGGGTGCCGGAACAAAGACTTCTGTCCCCCAAATTGGAGTTTCGCGATGGCGGCGGCGCCCCTGGAGTCTTTCTGGAGTTTCGTCAATTGGTACTGCATTTTTAGGTCGAAAGGGGTTATATAGGCGAAGAGGCGGCGCAGGAGGGTCGACAGGGTGGCCTCCCCATAGGGGGGCGCGGCCAGGGTCTGGCCCGCGCGGCCCACCCTCCTGGTGGCCCCCTGGCTCTCCTCCAACTCTTCTTCGGTGTTCTGGATGCTTCCGGGAAAAATAGGATGTTTGGCGTTGATTTCGTCCAATTCCGAGAATATTGCCCGAACAGCCTTTCTGGAACCAAAAACAGCAGAAAACAGGAACTGGCACTGTGGCATCTTGTTAATAGGTTAGTTCCGGAAAACGCATAAAAACATTATAAAGTGCAAGCAAAACATGTAAGTATTGTGATAAAACAAGCATGGAACATCAGAAATTATGGATACGTTGGAGACGTATCAGCATCCCCAAGATTAGTTCCTACTCGTCCTCGAGTAGGTAAACGATAAAAAGAATAATTTCTGTAGTGACATGCTACTTACATAACCTTGATCATACTATTATAAAGCATATGAGATGAATGAAGTGACTCAAGGCAATGATCTATAGTTGCTAACAAATAGAAAACATATAGCAAAACTTTTCATGAAGAGTACTTTCGAGACAAGCATCAAAAGTCTTGCATAAGAGTTAACTCATAAAGCAATAAATTCAAAGTAAAGGCATCGAAGCAACACAAAGGAAGATATAAGTTTCAGCGGTTGCTTTCAACTTCCAACATGCATATCTCATGGATAATTGTCAACATAAAGTAATATGATGAATGCAAATAAGCAAGTATGTAAGAATCAATGCACAGTTGACACAAGTGTTTGCTTCTAAGGTGGGAGGAAATAGGTAAACTGACTCAACGTAAAGTAAAAGAATGGTCCTTCAAAGAGGAAAGCATCGATTGCTATATTTGTGCTAGAGCTTTGATTTTGAAAACATATAGAGATCATAAAAGTAAAGTTTTGAGAGGTGTTTGTTGTTGTCAACGAATGGTAGCGGGTACTCTAACCCCCTTGCCAGACAAACCTTCAAAGAGCGGCTCCCATTTTATTTTATTTTTGGGTGGCACTCCTTCCAACCTTTCTTTCACAAACCATGGCTAACCGAATCCTCGGGTGCCTGCCAACAATCTCATACCATGAAGGAGTGCCTTTTTATTTTTAGTTTTATTATGATGACACTCCTCCCCACCTTTGCTTTCTCAAGCCATGGCTAACCGAATCCTTCGGGTGCCGTCCAACAATCACATACCATGGAGGAGTGTCTATTTTGGTTAATTAATTTGGGACTGGGAATCCCATTGCCAGCTCTTTTTGCAAAATTATTGGATAAGCGGACGAAGCCACTAGTCCATTGGTGAAAGTTGCCCAACAAGATTGAAAGATAAACACCACATACTTCCTCATGAGCTATAAAACATTAACACAAATTGAGAAGCATTTTGAATTGTTTAAAGGTAGCACTCAAGCAATTTACTTTGGAATGGCAGGAAATACCACATAGTAGGTAGGTATGGTGGACACAAATGGCATAGGTTTTGGCTCAAGGTTTTGGATGCACGAGAAGCATTTCCTCTCAGTACAAGGCTTTGTGCTAGCAAGGTTATTTGAAGCAAACACAAGTATGAACCGGTACAGAAAAACTTACATAAGAACATATTGCAAGCATTATAGTACTCTATACTGTCTTCCTTGTTGCTCAAACACTTTTACCAGAAAATATCTAGACCTTAAGAGAGACCAATCATGCAAACCAATTTTAACAAGCTCTACAGTAGTTCTCCACTAATAGGTTTAAACTACATGAAAAAACTTAATCATGATCTACTTGAGAGCTCAAAACAATTGCCAAGTGTCAGATTATCCAAGACATTATGAGGCATTTTCTGTTTCCAACCAAATAACCATAAGTATTGTAGCTTCCAACTTTTATCATTGAACATTAAAAGTAAAACGAAGAACAAGTGTTCATATGAAAAAGCGGAGCGTGTCTCTCTCCCAAACAAGGATTGCTAGGATCCATCTTTATTCAAACACAAACAAAAATAAAACATACAGACGCTCCAAGTAAAGCACATATGATGTGACCGAATAAAAATATAGTTTCAATAGAAGAAACATGATAAGTTGATGAAGAAGGGGATGCCTTGGGCATCCCCAAGCTTAGTCGCTTGAGTCTTCTTGAAATATGCAGGGATGAACCACGGGGGCATCCCCAAGCTTAGACTTTTCACTCTTCTTGATCATATATCATCCTCCTCTCTTGACCCTTGAAAACTTCCTTCACACCAAACTTCTCATAAACTTCATTAGAGGGGTTAGTACTCAAAAAATTTGAATCCACCTTGGTCCTGTAGTGACACATTGCAAGAACTCAATAAAACATTAGCTACAGCTCTCCACGTGTAGAAAGCCTTGCTTAAAAATCCACAAGAGACAATGCAAAAAACAGAGATAGAATCTGCCAAAACAGAACAGCCAGTAAAGACGAATTTTAAAGAAATACTTCCGTTGCTCAAATCAGAAAACTCAAAACTAATGAAAGTTGCGTACATATCTGAGGAACACGCACGTAAATTGGCATATTTTTTTGATTTACCTACAGAGAAAACAGCCCAGATTCGTGACAGATAGAAATCTGTTTCTGCGCAGAAATCCAAACCTAGTATCAACCTTCGATTAGAGGCTTCACTTGGCACAACAAAACACAAAACTAAGATAAGGAGAGGTTGCTACAGTAGTAAACAACTTCCAAGACACAAATATAAAACAAAGTACTGTAGCAAAATAAACACATGGGTTATCTCCCAAGGAGTTCTTTCTTTATAGCCATTAAGATGGGCTCAGCAGTTTTAATGATGCACTCGCAAGAAATAAGAGTTGAAGCAAAAGAGAGCATCAAAAAGCAAATCCATAACACATTTAAGTCTAACATGCTTCCTATGCAAAGGAATCTTGTAAATAAACAAGTTCATGAAAAGCAAAGTAACAAGCATAGGAAGATAGAACAAGTGCAACTTCAAAATTTTGAGCACATAGAGAGGTGTTTTAGTACCATGCAAATTTCTGCAACCATATTTTCCTCTCTCATAATAATTTTCAGTAGCTTCATGAACAAACTCAACAATATAACTATCACATGCAGCATACTTTTCATGATCCACAAACATATAATTTTTATTAATCTCAAAAATAGTGGAATTAAAACTTTCAAACCCACTTTTATTAATAATATAACATGATGATTGATCAATCTCAAGAGATATGGGACTCATAGATAAAGTCAATAACTCTCCAATCCCATTTTCATTAGTAGTACAATTAATAGTATCAAGTAACATAGGACCATCATCCAGAGCTTTATCATAA
The DNA here is from genome assembly GCF_019359855.2 of Lolium perenne. Classification (NCBI taxonomy): domain Eukaryota; kingdom Viridiplantae; phylum Streptophyta; class Magnoliopsida; order Poales; family Poaceae; genus Lolium; species Lolium perenne. The sequence goes on from NC_067249.2 coordinate 19,164,180, forward strand.
ACATTCGCTAAGCAAAATTCTTTAGTACCATGCATTTCGACATCAGGCACAAACAAAGCATTATCATAAGATTTATCAAAGTAGCATGGATTATCATAAATAACAGTAGCATAATGATTCTCACAAGTTTTACTCATAGGTACTATTTCAAGAGAATCCACAGGAACACAACATTCAACCTCTTTCGGTAAGCATGGGGGACAATCAAATAGTGTAAGAGATAAAGAGTTACTCTCATTAGAAGGTTGGCATGGGTAGCTAATCCATTCTTCCTCCTTTTGTTCGTCGCTCTCCTCTTCCTTTTCATCCAATGAGCTTTCAGGTTCATCAATTTCCTCCTCTTTTTCATCCAATGAGCTTTCAGGTTCATTAATTTCTTCTTCCACAGGTTCCTGCAAATTGTGAGTGCATTCTTGTGCATTAATGAGTCTCTCTTTATAATCAATGATATAAGGATTATCACTGAAGCATTCTATGCAACAATTAAGGATAGAAGAGACATAATCTTTAAGGTCCTTGCAAACAACACAAGTTTCATAATTCTCAACCATGAAGGATTCGATCTCAGAAGCTCCCATAAATACGACAAATTGTTCTACCTCTTCGAACCCATAATGAATATAGCAATTCCGATTATAGTTCTTAATTAAAAATTCCTCACTAAAGCCACATTGAAATTTAAGATGTTTAGTATCCTGTTGAGAGCAACAGTTTATATCATGGCGTTTAAGCAAGATTTTAGCAATTGTATTCACTTTTTCTATCATAGCACTCATTACTTCACCCGCTCTTGATTTCCTATAATTATTATAACATTCTATGAGCTCCAAGTAGGTTGTAGGTTCTCCCATAACATCAGTTTTTAATTTTTAGATTTTTCAAATTTTTATGGATTTTTGGGTATATGAGAAAAGTAAAACAAGACAAAAACAAACTAAGCAAAAGTAAACTAGGCAAAATAAAACTAGACAGAAATAAACTAAGCACAAGTAAACTAGACAAAAGTAAACTAAGCAAAACCAAATAAAATAAAACAGAGAGAGAGGTAGAGTGTACTCCCCAGGTAAACTTATGAGTAGAGCTATGCCTCCCCGGCAACGGCGCCAGAAAACAGTCTTCATAACCCACAAGTATAGGGGATCACGGCAGTCTTCGCGGCAAGTAAATCCCAATTTATTGATTCGACACAAGGGGAGGTAAAGAATACTTATAAGCCTTAACAACTGAGTTGTCAATTCAGCTGCACCTGGAAAAGCACTAGTAACAGGGGTGATGTGAAAGTAGCGGTAATATGAGAGCAGTAGTAAAAGTAACACAACAGCAGTAATAGCAATATGAGAGCAATGGCACCAGAAAATAGTTGATACTACTTCCAATGACATGTAGAACAAGTATATAATGATGAGAGATGGACCGGGGTTCCCAGCGATCTACACTAGTGGTAACTCTCCAATAAGTGACAAGTGTTGGGTGAACAAATTACAGTTGGGCAATTGATAGGATTGATAAAGCATTAAGAAAGAACATCAATTCATTAATCATGTAGGCATGTTTTCCAATTATAGTCGTACGTGCTCGCAATGAGAAACTTGCACAACATCTTTTGTCCTACCAGCCGGTGGCAGCCGGGCCTCAAGGGAATCTACTGGATATTAAGGTACTCCTTTTAATAGAGTACCGGAGCAAAGCATTAACACTCTGTGAAAACATGTGTCCCTCACATCACCGCCATCCCCTCCGGTTGTCCCGATTTCTGTCACTTCGGGGCCTTTGGTTCCGGACAGTGACACGTGCATACAACTTGTAGATACAATCTAAGCAATAATTATAAAGCTCAAATCTAAGATCATGCCACTCGGGCCCTAGTGACAAGCATTAAGCATAACAAGATTGCAGCAACAATAACTTCACAAACTTTATAGATAGACTAATCATAATGTATCATCCATCGGATCCCAACAAACACAACACCGATTACATCAAATGAATCTCAATCATGTAAGGCAGCTCATGAGATCATTGTATTGAAGTACATGGTGGAGAGAATACCAACTAGCTACTGCTAGAACCCGTAGTCCATGGGGGAACTACTCACGGAGCATGATGGAGGCGGTGGCGTCGATGGAGATGGCTTCCGGGGGCACTTCCCCGTCCCGGCAGGGTGCCGGAACAGAGACTTCTGTCCCCCGAATTGGAGTTTCGCAATGGCGGCGGTGCCCCTGGATTCTTTCTGGAGTTTCGTCAATTGGTACTGCGTTTTTAGGTCGAAAGGGGTTATATAGGCGAAGAGGCGGCGCAGGAGGGTCGACAGGGTGGCCTCCCCATAGGGGGGCACGGCCAGGGTCTGGCCCGCGCGGCCCACCCTCCTGGTGGCCCCCTGGCTCTCCTCCGACTCTTCTTCGGTGTTCTGGATGCTTCCGGGAAAAATAGGATGTTTGGCGTTGATTTCATCCAATTCCGAGAATATTGCCCGAACAGCCTTTCTGGAACCAAAAACAGCAGAAAACAGGAACTGGCACTGTGGCATCTTGTTAATAGGTTAGTTCCGGAAAACGCATAAAAACATTATAAAGTGCAAGCAAAACATGTAAGTATTGTCATAAAACAAGCATGGAACATCAGAAATTATAGATACGTTGGAGACGTATCACCCCGCTAGCTCCCTCGACCTTCAGCACAACTTAGTTATTACGATGAACTCTCAGACATGGAAAGCTATCAAATCCAACTACACCTTCAACTATTTAAATATAGTTTGTAGTACGGCACAAGCTTAAAGACAACAATCCACTACTAATTTTAACTTATTTATCCAGCAAGCCTCAGCACCTAAATACCTCAAAACATTTGCAAGGAATCAAATCATCAAAGCTCAATGATCTACAAGTAATTTATTATACACTACCACATGCAACATTTCCCGTTTTCCAACCATACAACAAATTAACGAAGAAGATTCAACCTTCGTCGTGAATATTATGAGTAAAGCCTAAGGACATATTTGTCCATATGCAACAGCGGAGCGTGTCTCTCTCCCACACAATGAATGCTAGGATCCATTTTATTCAAACAAAACAAAAACAAAAACAAATAGACGCTCCAAGCAAAGTGCATAAGATGTGATGGAATAAAAATATAGTTTCACTAGAGGAACCTGATAATGTTGTCGATGAAGAAGGGGATGCCTTGGGCATCCCCAAGCTTAGACGCTTGAGTCTTCTTGAAATATGCAGGGGTGAACCACCGGGGCATCCCCAAGCTTAGAGCTTTCACTCTCCTTGATCATATTGTATCATCTCCCTCTCTTGATCCTTGAAAATTTCCTCCACACCAAACTCAAAACAACTCATTAGAGGGTTAGTGCACAATCAAAATTCACATGTTCAGAGGTGACATAATCATTCTTAACACTTCTGGACATTGCACAAAGCTACTGAAAGTCAATGAAATCGAAAAATCCATCAAGCATAGCAAAACAGGCAATGCGAAATAAAAGGCAGAATCTGTCAAAACAGAACAGTTCGTAAAGACGAATTTCTAAGAGGCACCAGACTTGCTCAAATGAAAATGCTCAAATTGAATGAAAGTTGCGTACATATCTGAGGATCACTCACGTAAATTGGCATAATTTTCTGAGTTACCTACAGAGAATTAGGCCCAGATTCGTGACAGCAAGAAATCTGTTTCTGCGCAGTAATCCAAATCTGGTATGAACCTTACTATCAAAGACTTTACTTGGCACAACAATGCAACAAAAATAAGATAAGGAGAGGTTTCTACAGTATTAACAACTTCCAAGACTCAAATATAAAACAAAAGTGCAGTAGTAAAATCATGGGTTGTCTCCCATAAGCGCTTTTCTTTAACGCCTTTCAGCTAGGCGCAGAAAGTGTGTATCAAGTATTATCAAGATACGAAGCATCAACATCATAATTTTTTCTAATGATAGAATCAAAAGGTAACTTAATTCTCTTTCTAAGGAAGTGTTCCATACCTTTCTTGAGAGGAAATTGATATTTAATATTACCTTCCTTCATATCAATGATAGCACCAACAGTTCGAAGAAAAGGTCTTCCCAATATAATGGGACAAGATGCATTGCATTCAATATCGAAGACAACAAAATCAACGGGGACAAGGTTATTGTTAACGGTAATGCAAACATTATCAACTCTCCCTAAAGGTTTCTTTGTAGAATTATCAGCAAGATTAGCATCCAAATAACAATTTTTCAATGGTGGCAAGTCAAGCATATTATAGATCTTTCTAGGCATAACGGAAATACTTGCACCAAGATCACATAAAGCATTACAATCAAAGTCATTCACCTTCATCTTAATGATGGGCTCCCAACCATCCTCTAGCTTCCTAGGAATAGAAGTTTCAAGTTTTAGTTTCTCTTCTCTAGCTCTAATGAGAGCATTTGTAATATGTTTCGTGAAAGCCAAATTTATAGCACTAGCATTAGGACTCTTAGCAAGTTTTTGTAAGAACTTTATAACTTCAGAGATGTGGCAATGATCAAAATCCAAACCATTATAATCTAAAGCAATGGGATCATTGTCCCCAATGTTGGAAAAAATTTCAGAAGTTTTATCACAGGCAGTTTCAGGCAGTTTTTCACGCTTTGCATTAGAAGTGGAAACATTGCCAACACCAATTATTTTACCATTAATAGTAAGAGGTGCAGCAACATGTGGATCATTAGCATTACTAGTGGTGGTAATAGTCCAAACTTTAGCTATATTATATTCTTTAGCATTTTCTTCTTTTTCCCACCTAGCACGCAATTCGGCCATCAATCTTATATTCTCATTAATTCTAACTTGGATGGAATTTTCATTAGGCATAACTTTTGATTTCAAAAGATCAACATCAGCAGCAAGACTATCGACTTTAGAAGCAAGTATATCAATTTTCCCAAGCTTTTCTTCAACAGATTTGTTAAAAGCAGTTTGTGTACTAATAAATTCTTTAAGCATGGCTTCAAGTCCAGGGGATGAATTCCTATTATTGTTGTAAGAATTCCCATAAGAATTACCATAGCCGTTGCCATTATTATAAGGATATGGCCTATACTTGTTACTAGAATTGTTCCGGTAAGCATTGTTGTTAAAATTATTATTTTTAACGAAGTTTACATCAACATGTTCTTCTTGAGCAACCAATGAAGCTAACGGAACATTATTAGGATCAACATTTGTCCTACCATTCACAAGCATAGACAAAATAGCATCAATCTTATCACTCAAAGAGGAGGTTTCTTCGACAGAATTTACCTTCTTACCTTGTGGAGCTCTTTCCGTGTGCCATTCAGAGTAATTAATCATCATGTTATCAAGAAACTTTGTTGCGTCGCCTAGAGTGATGGACATAAAGGTACCTCCAGCAGCTGAATCCAATAGGTTCCACGAAGAAAAATTTAGTCCTGCATAAAAGGTTTGGATGATCATCCAAGTAGTCAGTCCATGGGTTGGGCAGTTTTTAACCAAAGATTTCATTCTTTCCCATGCTTGTGCAACATGCTCATTATCCAATTGTTTAAAATTCATTATGCTACTTCTCAAAGATATAATTTTAGCAGGAGGATAGTATCTACCAATAAAAGCACCCTTGCATTTAGTCCATGAATCAATACTATTCTTAGGCAGAGATAGCAACCAATCTTTAGCTCTTCCTCTTAATGAGAAAGGAAACAATTTTAATTTTATAATGTCACCATCTACATCCTTATACTTTTGCATTTCACATAATTCAACAAAATTATTAAGATGGGCAGCAACATCATCAGAACTAACACCAGAAAATTGCTCTCTCATAACAAGATTCAGTAAAGCAGGTTTAATTTCAAAGAATTCCGCTGTAGTGGCAGGTGGAGCAATAGGTGTGCATAAGAAATCATTATTATTTGTGGTTGTGAAGTCACACAACTTAGTATTTTCAGGAGTACCCATTTTAGCAATAGTAAATAAAGCAAACTAGATAAAGTAAATGCAAGTAACTAATTTTTTTTGTGTTTTTAGTATAGCAAACAAGATAGCAAATAAAGTAAAACTAGCAACTAATGTTTTTGTGTTTTGATTTAGTGCAGCAAACAAAGTAGTAAATAAAGTAAAGCAAGACAAAAACAAAGTAAAGAGATTGGAGGTGGAGACTCCCCTTGCAGCGTGTCTTGATCTTCCCGGCAACGGCGCCAGAAAAAGAGCTTGATACGCGTACAGCACGCGTCCGTTGGGAACCCCAAGAGGAAGGTGTGATGCGTACAGCGGCAAGTTTTCCCTCAGTAAGAAACCACGGTTTATCGAACCAGTAGGAGCCAAGAAGCACGTTGAAGGTTGATGGCGGCGGAGTGTAGTGCGGCGCAACACCAGGGATTCCGGCGCCAACGTGGAACCTGCACAACACAACCAAATTACTTTGCCCCAACGTGACAGTGAGGTTGTCAATCTCACCGGCTTGCTGTAACAAAGGATTAGATGTATAGTGTGGATGATGATTGTTTGCAGAAAACAGTAGAACGAGTATTGCAGTAGATTGTATTCGATTAAAAGAATGGACCGGGGTCCACAGTTCACTAGTGGTGTCTCTCCCATAAGATAAATAGCATGTTGGGTGAACAAATTACAGTTGGGCAATTGACAAATAAAGAGGGCATGACCATGCACATACATTATATGATGAATATTGTGAGATTTAATTGGGCATTACGACAAAGTACATAGACCGCTATCCAGCATGCATCTATGCCTAAAAAGTCCACCTTCAGGTTATCATCCTAACCCCTTCCAGTATTAAGTTGCAAACAACAGACAATTGCATTAAGTATGGTGCGTAATGTAATCAACAACTACATCCTTAGACATAGCATCGATGTTTTATCCCTAGTGGCAACAGCACATCCACAACCTTAGAACTTTCTGTCACTGTCCCAGATTTAATGGAGGCATGAACCCACTATCGAGCATAAATACTCCCCCTTGGAGTTACAAGCAAAAACTTGGCCAGAGCCTCTACTAGTAATGGAGAGCATGCAAGATCATAAACAACACATAGATAATAGATTGATAATCAACATAGCATAGTATTCTCTATTCATCGGATCCCAACAAACACAACATATAGTATTACAGATAGATGATCTTGATCATGTTAGGTGATACGTCTCCAACGTATCCATAATTTCTGATGTTCCATGCTTGTTTTATGATAATACTTACATGTTTTGCTTGCACTTTATGATGATTTCATGCATTTTCCGGATCTAACCTATTAACAAGATGCCACAGTGCCAGTTCCTGTTTTCTGCTGTTTTTGGTTCCAGAAAGGCTGTTCGGGCAATATTCTCGGAATTCGACGAAACAAAGACCAAACATCATAATTCACCGAGACGGACCAGGACACCGAAGGGGAGTCAGAGGGGAGGCCTGGGGCCCCCACACCATGCCACCGCGCTGGCCTATGGGGAGGGCACCCTGTTGCCCCTCCTGCGCCGCCTCTTCGCCTATATAAGCCCTTTCGACCTAAAAACTCGATACCAATTGATGAAACTCCAGAAAGACTCCAGGGGCGCCGCCGCCATCGTGAAACTCCAATTCGGGGGGACAGAAGTCTCTGTTCCGGCACCCTGCCGGGACGGGGAAGTGCCCCCGGAAGCCATCTCCATCGACGCCACCGCCTCCATCATGCTCCGTGAGTAGTTCCCCCATGGACTACGGGTTCTAGCAGTAGCTAGTTGGTACTCTCTATCCCATGTACTTCAATACAATGATCTCATGAGCTGCCTTACATGATTGAGATTCATCTGATGTAATCGGTGTTGTGTTTGTTGGGATCCGATGGATGATACATTATGATTAGTCTATCTATAAAGTTTGTGAAGTTATTGTTGCTGCAATCTTGTTATGCTTAATGCTTGTCACTAGGGCCCGAGTGGCACGATCTTAGATTTAAGCTCTATACTTATTGCTTAGATTGTATCTACAAGTTGTATGCACATGTCTATGTCCGGAACCAAAGGCCCTGAAGTGACAGAAATCGGGACAACCGGAGGGGAAGGCGTAGGTATGAGGATCACATGTTTTCACCAAGTGTTAATGCTTTGCTCCGGTACTTAATTAAAAGGAGTACCTTAATATCCAGTAGATTCCCTTGAGGCCCGGCTGCCACCGGCTGGTAGGACAAAAGATGTTGTGCAAGTTTCTCGTTGCGAGCACGTACGACTATATATGGAAAACATGCCTACATAATTAATAATCTGGATGTTCTGTCTTAATGCTTTATCAATCCTATCAATTGCACAACTGTAATTTGTTCACCCAACACTTGTCACTTGTTATTGGAGAGTTACCACTAGTGTAGATCGCTGGGAACCCCGGTCCATCTCTCATCATCATATACTCGTTCTATATGTCATTGGAAGTAGTATCAACTATTTTCTGGTGCCATCGCCTCTATGTTATTGCTACTGCTGCTGTGTTACTATTACTATTGCTCTCATATTACTGCTGCTTTCACATCACCCCTGTTACTAGTGCTTTTCCAGGTGCAGCTGAATTGACAACTCAGTTGTTAAGGCTTATAAGTATTCTTTACCTCCCCTTGTGTCGAATCAATAAATTGGGTTTTACTTCCCTCGAAGACTGCCGCGATCCCCTATACTTGTGGGTTATCAAGACTGTTTTTTGGCGTCGTTGCCGGGGAGGCATAGCTCTACTCATAAGTTCACATGGGGAGTACACTCTACCTCTCTCTGTTTTTATTTTATTTTATTTTGTTTTGTTTAGTTTACTTTTGTTTAGTTTCTTTATGCTTAGTTTATTTCTGTCTAGTATTATTTTGCTTAGTTTACTTTTGCTTAGTTTCTTTTTGTCTTGTTTTATTTTATACCCAAAAATCCATAAAAATTTGAAAAACCAAAAAATTAAAAACTGTTGTTATGGGAGAACCCATAACCTACTTGGAGCTTATAGAATATTATAATAATTATAGAGAATCAAGAACTGGTAAAGTAATGAGTGCTATGATAGAAAAATTGAATACAATTGCTAAAATTTTGCTTAAATGCCATGATATAAATTGTTGCTCTAAAGAGGATACTAAACATCTGAAATTTCAATGTGGCTTTAGTGAAGAAGTTTTAATTAAGAACTATAATTGGAATAATTATATTCATCTTGGGTTCGAAGAGGTAGAACAATTTGTCTTATTTATGGGAGCCTCTGAGATAGAATCCTTCATGGTTAAAAATTATGAAACTTGTGTTGTTTGTAAGGACCTTAAAGATTATGTCTCTTCTATCCTTAATTTTTGCATAGAAAGCTACAGTGATAATCCTTATATCATTGATTATAAAGAGAGACTCATTAATGCACAAGAATGCACTCACAATTTGCAGGAACCTGTGGAAGAAGAAATTGATGAACCTGAAAGCTCATTGGATGAAAAAGAGGAGGAAATTGATGAACCTGAAAGCTCATTGGATGAAAAAGAAGAGGAGAGTGATGAACAAAAGGAGGAAGAATGGATTAGCTACCCATGCCAACCTTCTAGTGAGAGTAACTCTTTATCTCTTACACTATTTGATTGTCCTCCATGCTTACCAAAAGAGGTTGAATGTTATGTTCCTGTGGATTCTCTTGAAATATTTCCTATGGATAAAACTTGTGAAAATAATTATGGTACTGTTATTTATGATAATCCATGCTACTTTGATAAATCTTATGATAATGCTTTGTTTGTGCCTGATGTCGAAATGCATGGTACTAAAGAGTTTTGCGTAGCAAATGTTTATGATAAAGCTCTAGATGATGGTCCTATGTTACTTGATAATATTAATTGTACTACTAATGAAAATGGGATTGAAGAAGTCTTGACATTATCTATGAGTCCCATATCTCTTGAGATTGATCAATCATCTTGTTATATTATTGATAAAAGCGGGTTTGAAAGTTTTGACCCCACTATTTTTGAGCTTGATAAAAATTATGTGTCTATGGATCATGAAAAGAATGCTTTATGTGATAGTTATATTGTTGAGTTTATTCATGAAGCTACTGAAAATTATTATGAGAGAGGAAAATATGGTTGTAGAAATTTTCGTGGTACTAAAACACCTCTCTATATGCTGAAGATTTTGAAGTTACTCTTGTTTTATCTTTCAATGCTTGTCACTTTGTTCTTCATGAATTTATTTTTGTACAAGATTCCTATGCATAGGAAGTGGGTGAGACTTAAATGTGTTTTGAATTTGCTTTTTGATGCTCTCTTTTGCTTCAACTCTTATTTCTTGCGAGTGCATCATCAAAATTGCTGAGCCCATCTTAATGGCTATAAAGAAAGAACTTCTCGGGAGATAACCCATGTGTTTATTTTGCTACTGTTTTGTTGTGTTTTGGAAGTTGTTACTACTGTAGCAACCTCTCCTTATCTTTATTTTATTGCAATGTTGTGCCAAGTGAAGCCTCTAATCGAAGGTTGATACTAGATTTGGATTTCTGCGCAGAAACAGATTTCTATCTGTCACGAATCTGGGCTGTGTTCTCTGTAGGTAACTCAGAAAAATCTGCCAATTTACGTGCGTGTTCCACAGATATGTACGCAACTTTCATTAGTTTTGAGTTTTCTTATTTGAGCAACGGAAGTACCTCTTTAAAATTCGTCTTTACTGGCTGTTCTGTTTTGGCAGATTCTGTCTCTGTTTTTTGCATTGTCTCTTGTGGATTTTTAAGCAAGGCTTTCTACACGTGGAGAGCTGTAGCTAATGTTTTATTGAGTTCTTGCAATGTGTCACTACAGGACCAAGGTGGATTCAAATTTTTTGAGTACTAACCCCTCTAATGAAGTTTATGAGAAGTTTGGTGTGAAGGAAGTTTTCAAGGGTCAAGAGAGGAGGATTATATATGATCAAGAAGAGTGAAAAGTCTAAGCTTGGGGATGCCCCCGTGGTTCATCCCTGCATATTTCAAGAAGACTCAAGCAACTAAGCTTGGGGATGCCCAAGGCATCCCCTTCTTCATCAACTTATCAGGTTTCTTCTATTGAAACTATATTTTTATTCAGTCACATCATATGTGCTTTACTTGGAGCGTCTGTATGTTTTATTTTTGTTTGTGTTTGAATAAAGATGGATCCTAGCAATCCTTGTTTGGGAGAGAGACACGCTCCGCTTTTTCATATGAACACTTGTTCTTCGTTTTACTTTTAATGTTCAATGATAAAAGTTGGAAGCTACAATACTTATGGTTATTTGGTTGGAAACAGAAAATGCCTCATAATGTCTTGGATAATCTGATACTTGGCAATTGTTTTGAGCTCTCAAGTAGATCATGATTAAGTTTTTTCATGTAGTTTAAACCTATTAGTGGAGAACTACTGTAGAGCTTGTTAAAATTGGTTTGCATGATTGGTCTCTCTTAAGATCTAGATATTTTCTGGTAAAAGTGTTTGAGCAACAAGGAAGACAGTGTAGAGTATTATAATGCTTGCAATATGTTCTTATGTAAGTTTTGCTGTACCGGTTCATACTTGTGTTTTCTTCAAATAACCTTGCTAGCCAAAGCCTTGTACTGAGAGGGAATGCTTCTCGTGCATCCAAAACCTTGAGCCAAAACCTATGCCATGTGTGTCCACCATACCTACCTACTATGTGGTATTTCCTGCCATTCCAAAGTAAATTGCTTGAGTGCTACCTTTAAACAATTCAAAATTTATTACCTCTGATTTGTGTCAATGTTTTATAGCTCATGAGGAAGTATGTGGTGTTTATCTTTCAATTTTGTTGGGCAACTTTCACCAATAGACTAGTGGCTTCATCCGCTTATCCAATAATTTTGCAAAAAGAGCTGGCAATGGGATTCCCAGTCCCAAATTAATTAACCAAAATAGACACTCCTCCATGGTATGTGATTGTTGGACGGCACCCGAAGGATTCGGTTAGCCATGGCTTGAGAAAGCAAAGGGGGGAGGAGTGTCATCATAATAAAACTAAAATAAAAGGGCACTCCTTCATGGTATGAGATTGTTGGCAGGCACCCGAGGATTCGATTATCCATGGTTTGTGAAAGCAAAGGTTGGAAGGAGTGTCACACAAAAATAAAAATAATTCATGGGAGCCGCTCTTTGAAGGTTTGTCTGGCGAGGGGGTTAGAGTGCCCACTACCATTCGTTGACAACACCAAGCACCTCTCAAAATTTTACTTTTTATGCTCTCTTTATGTTTTCAAAACCAAAGCTCTAGCACAAATATAGCAATCAATGCTTCCCTCTACGAAGGGCCATTCTTTTACTTTATATTGAGTCAGTTTACCTACTTCCTTCCATCTTAGAAGCAAACACTTGTGTCAACTGTGCATTGATTCTTACATACTTGCTTATTTGCATTCATCATATTACTTTATGTTGACAATTATCCATGAGATATGCATGTTGAAAGTTGAAAGCAACTGCTGAAACTTAAATCTTTCTTTGTGTTGCTTCGATGCCTTTACTTTGAATTTATTGCTTTATGAGTTAACTCTTATGCAAGACTTTTGATACTTGTCTTGAAAGTACTATTCATGAAAAGTTTTGCTATATGTTATCTATTTGTTAGCAACTATAGATCATTGCCTTGTGTCATTGCATTCATCTCATATGCTTTGTAATAGTATGATCAAGGTTATGTAAGTAGCATGTCACTACAGAAATTATTCTTTTTATCGTTTACCTACACGAGGACGAGTAGGAACTAAGCTTGGGGATGCTGATACGTCTACAACGTATCCATAATTTCTGATGTTCCATGCTTGTTTTATGACAATACTTACATGTTTTGCTTGCACTTTATGATGATTTCATGCATTTTCCGGAACTAACCTATTAACAAGATGCCACAGTGCCAGTTCCTGTTTTCTGCTGTTTTTGGTTCCAGAAAGGCTGTTCGGGCAATATTCTCGGAATTCGACGAAACAAAGACCAAACATCATAATTCACCGAGACGGACCAGGACACCGAAGGGGAGTCAGAGGGGAGGACTGGGGCCCCACACCATAGGGGAGGGCACCCGGTTGCCCCTCCTGCGCCGCCTCTTCGCCTATATAAGCCCTTTCGACCTAAAAACTCGATACCAATTGACGAAACTCCAGAAAGACTCCAGGGGCGCCGCCGCCATTGCGAAACTCCAATTCGGGGGACAGAAGTCTCTGTTCTGGCACCCTGCCGGGACGGGGAAGTGCCCCCGGAAGCCATCTCCATCGACGCCACCACCTCCATCATGCTCCGTGAGTAGTTCCCCCATGGACTACGGGTTCTAGCAGTAGCTAGTTGGTACTCTCTATCCCATGTACTTCAATACAATGATCTCATGAGCTGCCTTACATGATTGAGATTCATCTGATGTAATCGGTGTTGTGTTTGTTGGGATCCGATGGATGATACATTATGATTAGTCTATCTATAAAGTTTGTGAAGTTATTGTTGCTGCAATCTTGTTATGCTTAATGCTTGTCACTAGGGCCCGAGTGGCATGATCTTAGATTTAAGCTCTATACTTATTGCTTAGATTGTATCTACAAGTTGTATGCACATGTCTATGTCCAGAACCAAAGGCCCTGAAGTGACAGAAATCGGGACAACCGGAGGGGAAGGCGTAGGTATGAGGATCACATGTTTTCACCAAGTGTTAATGCTTTGCTCCGGTACTTTATTAAAAGGAGTACCTTAATATCCAGTAGATTCCCTTGAGGCCCGGCTGCCACCGGCTGGTAGGACAAAAGATGTTGTGCAAGTTTCTCATTGCGAGCACGTACGACTATATATGGAAAACATGCCTACATAATTAATAATCTGGATGTTCTGTCTTAATGCTTTATCAATCCTATCAATTGCCCAACTGTAATTTTTTCACCCAACACTTGTCACTTGTTATTGGAGAGTTACCACTAGTGTAGATCGCTGGGAACCCCGGTCCATCTCTCATCATCATATACTCGTTCTATATGTCATTGGAAGTAGTATCAACTATTTTCTGGTGCCATCGCCTCTGTGTTATTGCTGCTGCTGTGTTATTGTTACTATTGCTCTCATATTACTGCTGCTTTCACATCACCCCTGTTACTAGTGCTTTTCCAGGTGCAGCTGAATTGACAACTCAGTTGTTAAGGCTTATAAGTATTCTTTACCTCCCCTTGTGTCGAATCAATAAATTGGGTTTTACTTCCCTCGAAGACTGCCGCGATCCCCTATACTTGTGGGTTATCATTAGGCAGCTCACAAGATCCAACAATGAAGCACACTTAGGAGAAGACGACCATCTAGCTACTGCTATGGACCCATAGTCCAGGGGTGAACTACTCACTCATCACTCCGGAGGCGACCATGGCGGTGAAGAGTCCTCCGGGAGATGATTCCCCTCTCCGGCAGGGTGCCGGAGGCGATCTCCTCAATCCCCCGAGATGGGATTGGCGGCGGTGGCGTCTCTGGAAGGTTTTCCGTATCGTGGCTCTCGGTACTGGGGGTTTCGCGATGAAGGCTTTAAGTAGGCGGAAGGGCAGGTCAAGAGGCCTCACGGGGGCCCCACACAACAGGGCCGCGCAGGCCCCCTGTAGGCCGCGCCGCCCTACTGTGGCGGCGCCCCGTGGCCCCACTTCGTCTCCTCTTCGGACTTCTGGAAGCTTCGTGGAAAAATAGGCCCCTGGGCGTTGATTTCGTCCAATTCCGAGAATATTTCCTTACTAGGATTTCTGAAACCAAAAACAGCGGAAAACAGCAACTGGCTCTTCGGCATCTTGTTAATAGGTTGGTGCCGGAAAATGCATAAATTTCTCCTATAAATGTTGAAACACTACCCTCTCAACCAGGCCATCTGAAAGGGGCAAATCAATCTGGTTCGTCTAATCTGGTATGAACAGTCACTTTGCAAACCCACTTTTCACCACAGCCGTTGGATGCGGTAAATTGTTTGTCACTCCTTCGTTGTTTGAATAGGTCCATGACGGATGGGCCCTTGCGTGTGTGGGATCGGCGAGCAGAGGGTGCGAGGGCGCTCGTTCATGTCGCCTTTCTCCCCCTGTTTCTTTGTGCGCGTGCTGGTGGGTGAAAACCTAGATCGGCCCCGCGGTGAAAACCTCCTCACCAATCCCCGCATCCTCCCTCATGCCCAATCCGCTTCCCGGTGGCGGCGTGGAGTTGAGGCGGGAGCGGTCGGAGATGGGCTCGCACGGGGCGGATCTGTGGCGGCAGCAACTGGAGGCGATGGGCGCGGGTGGACCCGCGTCGGCGACGACCGGAGGCGATGGGCGAGGCCCGAGACGGACCGGCGCGGGGCGGCCGCCTTAAGTGAAGAACCGGTGGGAGGCATCGGGATCCGCGACGGCGGCGGCTCGCATCTTGCGCCGAGCGACGAGGACGACGGCGGCTCGCAGCTTGCGCCGAGCGTCGAGGACGCCTGGACGCAGACACAGCGGTGGATCGCGCGCCTGAGCAACCCGCCGTGGAGTCTTGACCGCAGAGGCGGCAGGCCCCACTGGTGGCTTCCTTTAATCTCCCCTCAGTGCTTGGCGGTGAAGAGCACAATGACGAGCTGCAGGAGCTCGACGTGCGTGCGCAGCTCGTCCACCTGCGGAGGCCATGCGCCCGTCCCCAAAGCCCCTCCTCCTCGTCTCGTTCTCCACCAGGCAGGTGCGCTTGTGCCTCTTCTCTCGATCTTCCCTTGGTTTTGTGCTGGTACTATATTGAGTTCTTGTCTGTTATTTTTTGTGCTACAGCGTTGGGGCGAATCAGGGCAGGACGGGCGGGATCCGGGGCAGGGCCGGCCAAATCGTGTGGCGGGTGGCGGATTTCGAGCTAGCAACGACGACCTTGAGCGTGTGCACAGATGCCATGGCGAGCAATGCTGTAAAACTCGATTTCGAGCGGCTCCCCAAGGAGGAGAGAGGAAAAGCGCAAATGCCTACGGGAGGAAGAGCAGCTCGGCTGACCGGGAACCATTCAGTTCATTGCAATTGTGGTGCTGCACAGTGCCCAGGCAGGCTGTCAAAGACTGCCCCTTCTTTCTCTATTTTAGCAACTGCAGTACCTGGTTTACACACGTCTTGCTTGGTATCTTTTTCCCTTCCACCAATCTATTTTTCTGATTTGATTATAAATCATGCAGATAGATGCTACTAATCAGGGAGTGGGTTGCAGCTCACTCAAAACAATTCGGTGGTAAGCTTCTGTAATTTTATTCTGAGAAGAACAATAATAGTTATACCATCATATCGGCTTATCAGCTTGGAGACAATTTTGTTGGGTGAAATTTTGCAAATGCAGCAATTTTCTTGTTCGTGCAAAATTTATTATTGGTGCTTGTGTACTGATGTTTCAAGTTTATTTATACAATTATGGAAAAGAGAAATACATTATTGCATTTTTAAAGAAAAACGAATAATGCAAATATCAATAGCGCTGAATTAAGGGTAATCTTTAATTACCTTGATAATATATCTCAACTCCTATGTATAACAATTCATTTTATAGGAATTTGAGAAGATTTGTGCAGAGAGCCTCTTCATGGTTTCATGGTTGAGCTCTCAACAACTGTTACCTTCTTTGTGGCTTGCATCTATGTTCGTACTTCCGTTTGATGGGGAAACTATTTATGGTGGCATGGAAATTCGTTATGTTGGTATGCACCGCCTAATAAAATTTGGCGCTCAGCTTGAAACAAATAATTTATGTACCTACAGATACTTATTGTGAACTCGTGTTTATGTTGCAGAGCTATTGTGAAAGATAATTAGTCTATATATCTTCTAAACATAAATTTGGCGTGTGTGTAGGGGCTGGCTTGGCCATGTCAGAGAGCAGCACGGCGGCGGCTCAAGCGTGGAAGGAGGAGGTGTGGTGGGTGTTGGATCCGATGACTTGCCATGAACGCGCTTCATCGTGCTGTCGCTGCAGTCATTGTGGAAGCTGTACGACATGATGGTGGTGGATCCTGCCAAACCATGGGCCGTGAGGTTTCCATGGTTAGAAACATGATCAAAAGCTCCAGGTGATTTTCCCTGTTCCTTGATTTAATTTATTTTGTCTCTGTTCCTATGGAAGAGTTTGGAGTGGAGGTTTGTTTCTTTGCAACGAATGGCTTGCAGAATTGGAGAAGCCAATTGCTTCCGCTATCAAACTCAAGTTTATTACACAATGAGTAGGATGGACTTATTGGCTCTTTCTGAAGAATGCTTTTGTGATGATAGCTTTTTATATGCCACAGTTTAATAAGCTTAAAACTCAAGTTTATTACACAATGAGTAGGATGGACTTATTGGCTCTTTCTGAAGAATGCTTTTGTGATGATAGCTTTTTATATGCCACAGTTTAATAAGCTTAAGATCGGAATTATAATACACAATGAGTAGGATGGACTTATTGGCTCTTTCTGAAGAATGCTTTTGTGATGATAGCTTTTTATATGCCACAGTTTAATAAGCTTAAGATCGGAATTATAATAGGCACGTGAATTACAAAGAAATATTTTTTGGTTTAGAGGTACAGCATGCAACTAGGATTCTATTCTGGAATGAACTAATGGATGATAGTTTATTATGAGTTACTGCCCCATCTCTGTTTCTATTTTGTCGATTGCCATATACCTTCTCTTAGTAACTTAAACTGCATGCCAGCTTGGTTTAAGTGAATATTGTATAGGGTACTTCCGTTCCATTGTTTAACTCTCTTATCCTTTCGAGAATTAATATTATTGCCATACTGTGACTGACAATTCAAATTTCTATATGTTGCTACTGACGTGCTCTGCTCCTAAATAATGTTGTGGAAATTTGTTGGTTTTGTACAGAGGCAGCAGTATATTTGGTACTATATTAGTTTGAAGATTATGTTGGATCCATAAGAAAGAGGGAAGATATGGAGCCGTAACTCCATATTTCACATCGATGTGTGACAGGACTGGTAACTGAAATTGATTCACCATTTTGTATATGACAAAATCAGCTTGACATTGCCACCGTCTCCTGATCAGTCAGTCTGATGTGGTTTTGGTGTTTTTTCTAGCAGAGAAAAGAACTCCCATCTACTTGGTCAATCGGTAACTGTTCAGTACCATGTTTAGCAATTTCAGTTTGTCCCCGGTCATTTCAGCCAATGTTTTCTAAATAAAAATATATAATGGTCTTGACAACATGGCTACTTTTTAACTGATGTATTGTTCTTTAGCTGTTGGTGTGCCATGGTAATTGTCTTGAAAGAAAACTAACTAAATCTATTGTGTTTTTTACATGATTTTGGTGTGTTTGAGATTATGCCACTTATATTCATATTGCATTTATTTCTCAAACAAAATGAACATTCATTCTATTCTCACCCAATTTATTATTTCATACATCACAAGCTAAATGTATTCTCAGGGTAAAGGCAATGCGTATTAAAGCTTTTTGTTGCTGCATAGACAAACCCGTCTCAATTATTGCTATATCGCTTCTCTTGATATTCAAAATTTAGCATGGGTTTTTTATGTTCTTGATAATCCTATATAAAATACTAAAAGTGATTGATGTTAAACAAAAAAACTAAAAAATGGAGGGATTGAGCGATATATGCAATTTTTAATTTATGCTTTGATGCACCTGCTGATGATGTTTTTTTGAAAGCTTATTGGCTGATGATGTTCTTATGTGCTTGGTGATCTGCTTGCGGGTGAATTTATAAATAGCAAAAACCAAAATGAATTTTGAATTTTATAGTTGTTTTTCCTTTGATCTACTTGATCTAATTTAACACCAAGGATGAAATTTGAGAGATCAAAATCAGATTCTCCTTTGTAATATGAGAATATGGCGCCATTATGATTTTCGTTTTCTTTGGACAAAATATTTGGATGTATGTAACTCCTTGCAAACTACAATTGTCATTTTATCTGTAGGCGGTTATTGTTTTCCTTGCACCGAGTTCAGACCAGCTGGAATTATTCTTGCTTGCAAAGCTTAGGACATACGGCTCTCCATTTACTCCAACATTTCAATGTAGCAGTCTCTTTATCATATCTACTTTCTTTTGCTGCAGTGGGGTTTCAGCGGAAAGCCAAGACAATACAAGTGAGATAGCTAGCCGCACAAATCAGTTGTTTGGACACGTGAAGTGTCTTATGTCATTGGTGGATCTCCCATGGGCTGGATTTTGTGTGTGTGGCCTGAAGGAAAAGAAGAATGGCTGTCACTTCAAGCTGAAAAGTCATATCACTCACTCAGCCACTCAGGTGACTCAGCCACCTGGCAAGTACTCAGATCTTCGGAGATTCTTAGCTCTATAAGCATTATTACTGCTCATGATTGTTTGCAGTATATATTATACCAATGTTATTTTCTTCCTTTTTAGATGAGTGATTACTGACTATTTGGACAGAATAATGGTCCATGTGAGAGAAATAACATGCTGATACCATCCTGAAATAATATAAGCGGGAGGGGACGAGGTTTCAAAGACCTTTTTCCCCAGTGGCATCCACAGAATATGGCTACTACTACTTAAACTTGGCCGGGTAGTAGTGGTTATTTTCCAGGCATCTGCTCTTGTTTGTGTTTCACTTCAGCAAGAAAATCCCAACGGGTAGAATGATAGAGCACTTCAAAAATTTCCAATGGAACTTCAAAAGCTCCACAATCATTCTTTTGTCACAGATACTTGTTCTATACAACCTGATTAGAATGATAGAGCACTTCAAAAGTTTCCAATCAAACTTTTCTGTTGTAGAATGTTTATTTTCCTTTTCTTGAAGGAAATCATTCTTTTGTCGCAGATACTTGTTCTATACAACCTGATCTATATTTTGTTTGTGCCTAGGTTGGAGGTTGCTAGCGGGGAAGTTGGTTATTATTCAATCTCGTTTTGGCCAGTTATGGAGATACAGACAAGGAAAGTGGCTTTCGCTGGCGTGTGGTATATGTTTCAGAATGGTGCGGAAGGGTTGAGCAGCGATAGAGATTTTTTTAGTCCTAGGTGAGCACTCACACACTTCAATTTTCTCTTTGTAATACTGCAGGATTTAATACTTCAAGTACATATGAATAGTACGTTTCTCTCTCCCCCAGATTTTTTACTACCGAGAATGCTTTTGGTAATGTTTACGGATGTTCTCAGCCAGAGTTGGGCTTCCTTGTCGACGACTTGCCATCTCGAGCACCTCTGCAGGTATACAAACTCTTTCTTGTCTCTTTCATTTTCAGTGACCCTCGCTTTGGTATATGCTCGACTCAGTGTGCAGTGCGATTTTTATCTCTTTAGTTTGTTGTTTCGCTGGATATAGAAGCAAATTAAGATGTGAAAATGTGGGGATTCAACAATGATATGTAGCTGATAATTTTTCTGCTTGGCTTACTAAAAAAGAAAAGCTCTATATATGATTGTGACAGGTTAATTGTGAAGATATGAGACTTCAAGAAATAACCTTCATATTAGGTCTGGTAGTCTACATCCCCAACTTAGTGTTAAGGTTCGTGTTGACTTTTAAGGTTTGTGTTTTTAGTGCCTTGTGGAGTGACTAAATTCGTGCTTTGTGGAGCGCAATGGTATATTTCCTTTAACTGGAAAAAAAGTTTCTGTAGTTTATATACATGTTGTGCAGCATATAGCACGAGGTTCTTTTGGAATTTGATTTCTTTAGATCATTTACCAATCTTTAGCTAGATCTGGGCAGGGGCATTGTTGTACGAATCTAAATTGACTTTTGTTAGTTTATTTACGTTTTTTTGCGCTTATGCTTTGGTAGTTACTAAATCATATGTTACTGTTCTTTTTGGGGCTTCCGTCACTCTATACTTCAAAGGCTGTTGTTGGCCCCTATGTGATGCCTATGGTCGTGTTCAGTTTGATGAGATCTTTAATTTTTGAAGTTACAGAAAATTTTAAGGTTTGTGTTTTTAGTGCGTTGTGGATGATTCTCACTGTGATCATCCCAGGATAGCAGGTGTAGTTCTATTGAGCATTAGTGTTCTGCTTCCATATATCATGTTGGATAGTGATTGCATCCAGATTTTTTTTATTGTTTCTTGTTTTTCCTTCCTGTTTACATGGCAAAGAGATCTGCGGTTCCCAAGCATACGCGGTAGGGCCTCTAGAAATATTTCATGTTTTAGAGTACATCTGTCCATCTTATTCCTTCCTCACCAATTTAATTCTATTTTGCAGCCAGGCTCTGGATGTCCAGGAGTTTCTTACACCACAACATTATTGTTCGTGGAGTCCATTGTTGTTGCAGGTCTACCCATTCTGGCTGTTTTCCGGCATTGTTTCTGGCTGTTAGGTTGTACGTCATCTCACCCAAACAATGCTGGATTCAGGTACACTAGCTGCTACTCTTTTTGTCATTTACTCGATTCAGTTGAGACTGAGGTCAACAAATATACTGGAAAAGTACAACTTGGCATGTATTAACTTCTGGACTATTGTAATGCATGTCATCGGCCAGAGAAGGCGGGGGTCTGTGGATGCTAGCAAGTGAGGCAACTTGGCTCGGACCGGCCATAGCGCTGGTGTTGATGTCTCCCCAGTCCCCACCGTCCTCCTTTGTCTCCCAGCCACGGCTGGCTTCAGTCCCTCCTCTGATGTGATGCTATGTGAGCAAGAAAAAGAGCAAAAAAGTTATGTATCACCATCCAGCGTCCACACAGCCAGATTAGTTTTGGATAACACATGTACTCTGACCTGCTCAATAGTCTGAAATGCCTTCATTATTAGGCAGATAATGATACTGCTCTGAATAATTCTTTTTTGTTTAGAGCAACGGTGTTTTCAGTAACTCTCCTAGGTACTATATATATTGCTTTATTTATGCTGATACTGAATTTTGCATTCTGAAGTAGCTTACCGTAATTTGCAGTCCTGATTAGTGGAAGTCAGATTGATTGATTATATAGTTTGCATTGCAGGTATAGGGTGTTGGTCAACAGCTACTTGCAAGGTGAAGAGATGTCAACACTTCGTTTTTGAGCCGTGGCCTGTGAGGTACTGAGTACCGTGTCTTCCATGTGCCCCTGACAATCTTCGGCATGCCAACCTTTAATTTACCATGTAGAAATTATCTAGCTTGATTCAATCCACCGGTGTTATTTTAGGAGATGCGTGCTGAACTGAAGTAGCTGTATCATCAACTGCAAGGTTAATTATTATGTTATTTTCTTTTGACCTGGAGGTTGAAAACATGTGGAGGAGGGCATCACGCCATGCAATGACACGAGGGATCAGCTAGAAACAAGCGGAAGCTTTAACCTGAGATGTTTAAGATCTCTGATGCACATGGAGCTAGGTCTTTCACATGTCTTACTCGGTATGCAGGACAATGCGGAGCGGAAGGTCTCATTTAGTTCAGCAGCCGGATATCTGTTTGAAAGATGCAGCGGGCACAAATAAGTTGTTGTTAAGCCATATTTCTACGTCTCATCCCTCTCTAATTCTGACCACTCAAGTCCATGTGGTTTTCTTCATTTGATCCTCTGTGCAGCAGCAAAGGCTTGGTCCATTTGTCTTCTGCAAGGTACCCAAAGTAATAACTGCAGTATTGACTTGTCTAAAATTGACATGCTTTGATCATCGTATGTGTCAATAATTAATTTACAAGAGGTTGACAGTGGAGATAATCCTTGTGGTTCCCAGGGTTGCTTTATGTGTTATTTTCTGCTGCATAATAATCCTAAAGAAAGTGCATGTGAGCGGATTTATTGTGTTCCTTTATGTGTTATTTACTTCGATTAGAATTCTTTCTCTTGTAGACTTTTGTCTTTTGTGTGATTATAATTCTTGTTGAATTGAAGTGTAAATAATAGTATTGATCTGCTTGCTTTGGCCATCTTTTTCCATGTTTTGCTTGGTTGATATGCTTCTGGCGATTATTTTTTGAAGTGAGGTTTGTTTAATTGGACTTTCTGCTGCATAATAATCCTAAATAAAATTCATGTGAGTGCCTTTATTGTGTTCCTTTCATGTTTTTCTTACTTTGACAATGATGCTTTCTTTTAAAGATTTGTCTCTTTTATGTGATTATGGGTTTTTGGGTTTCAGATGCGGAATGATGTTTTCTTGGCCCAGGCACGTGACGAAATATGATTTGGAGGCTGACTGCTTTAGTTCTCCTTATGATGATGTGAATAAAAGGAAGCTTGCCTATAGCCATCTTGGTATTGGAAACAAGTATGCAAAGGTGTCACAATAATTACTTGATCTTACTCTATTTCCTCTAACATTTATTACATGACATTAAGTTGATCTGTTGCATTTAGGAGCGAACCTTCTAAATATGGTGATGCCCATTACTTTTTTAAAAACTATAATCGATCATTTCATGTCATGAGAATGAGTGGGCAGCCCATATAACCTAACAAGAGAGTTCATGTGGCAGTAGTCTGCTTTCTGTAGCAATAACTTCCTTTGTGGTGTTTGGTCTTTAATTCTTATTTATCGTATATGATGGCTTGAGGTTTGCTAATCCATGGTTTGATCCTGAAATTTACTTACATATATCTATGGGATGCTGCAGACGAGGGGACAAGGAGGTGAGCAAGGGCGATGAGGGAGGAGCAGACTCACCGACTCGGACTCCTGGGCGATTTTTAATGGGGGCCAGGTGAGCAGACAAACATCGGAATGATTATAGTCTTGGGAGGGAAGGGCTAGAGCTAGGTGTTGATTTTCAAGTAGTGATCAATCTTGAGCGATTCACGCGGTTGCTTCGATTGCACCATGCATGAC
Organism: Lolium perenne; assembly: GCF_019359855.2. Lineage (NCBI taxonomy): Eukaryota > Viridiplantae > Streptophyta > Magnoliopsida > Poales > Poaceae > Lolium > Lolium perenne. The sequence goes on from NC_067249.2 coordinate 19,187,889, forward strand.
AAATTTGGGGTAAATAATCTTGGGCTGGAATCGATGACTGCTACGGCCATATACCGACATACAAACCTATTTAATCAATATCAAAGTCATTTTCTGGTGATTTTGACTTCTTAAGATACAACCCTCAATGGAGGGGGCATAAGAAGCAAAACCCTACAGCTTATCCTGAGACCATGGAATGGAATAGACATGCACAAGCTTAATGTCACTAAATATTACACATTCAGCTAATGAAACATAACTTAACTCAAAACTATGCTTTACTCATGCTAACATGAAGCAAATGGCTGAAAATGGCAAGCAATCTCTCGTAACCAAACTGCTTCAAGGTACATTTTTTCCAACCTGGAAAATCTTTTTTGCTTCACCCTGTGTATGTCCCTTAGTTATTTCTATTTCTCAAACTTTATGATACTATGGTCCTTTGTAACTGCAAAGAGTACATCTAAAAATAACATGAGTATGTTAAGTGCTCAAAGTGAATATGTAATTTGAGTTAATTTGTGGTATTAAGTATTAGCTTCTTATATAACTAACTAAATGCAGGCGTGCCGGAGGTGTAGGTGACCAAAGTTGAGTAGCTCAGTGAGATTGTTTTGGCTCATGTCATGAAGAGACTGGTCCGAGGGAGGTGACACTGAATGTGCTGAGCCGATGTCATCTGAAGAATCAAGTACCAAGATATTGCTGCTCTAGGCTAGCATCTGCCACTACTCGATGTGTTGCTGCTCCAAGGCCAGGTACGGGGGCGATGTGCTTGGTCCAGTGGAGGAAAGCGTCGTGGGAGAAGAGGAACATCAGGAGCGGTTGAGATTGAGCAGGAGATGAAGGGGTGTTGCCATGCGCATCACCGTGCCCGGTTTATCTTGGGCTCATCATCAAGTACGATGGCAGGAGTTGGGTCTGATCCAGAGGCGGTGTGGTTAGCGAGTCATTTGTTCTTTTTAAGTATTAGCAAACTTTTGTTGACATCATGCCAAATGTCCATGAATCAAAATAGAAACCTTAGGGCCGAATCTGTGTCTCCATTTTGCGAATTGCGCCATGAGTCCTGTGTTCTTTTTAAGTATTAGCAAACTTTTGGCGACATCATGCCAAATGTCCATGAATCAAAATAGAAACCTTAGGGCCAAATCTGTGTCTCCATTTTGCGAATTGCGCCATGAGTCCTGTCTTCTTTTTAAGTATTAGCAAACTTTTGGTGATATCATGCCAAATGTCCATGAATCAAAATAGAAACCTTAGGGCAAAATCTGTGTCTCCATTTTGCAAATTGTGCCAGTGACGCAATGGGTTATTTCAGTAGAATTACAACAATGTGTATTGCTCAGTCTTATTTAACTTTTCAAAAAGAATCTGATGCCTTGAATCCGACCTATTGTTTATATCATTACTATATCACTTATTTGATACTTGAGACTACTGAATTTTCTTTTGAAAAGTACTTCCATTGTATGCAATTTTGTTTGGTTAATGCTACAACATAAATATTTTTCATAAGGGCTGCAACTGTTTGATTCAAATATCTTTTTTTGTCTTAAAGTAGATACATTTTTCTTGGAATTAGTAACTGTTCATTTATGTTTTTTAAGAATGCTACCTCTCTTTCGATACAATAACCATAATTTGGTGGAGGAGCTTATGCAAAAGCTGAAAAAATAGTGTGAAATTGTACTAAAAAATAGCGCAATGGGTCATCTAGTATGACATAAAGTATGCATAAAACATGTAGGTATCATCAATAAAGTGGCATGGAACATAAGAAATTATCGATACATTGGAGACGTATCAGCAAGCAGCTACTTTTCTGGCGCCATTGCCGGGGAGATGAAGACACGCTGCAAGGGGAGTCTCTCACACCCAATCTATTTACGGTGTTTATTGTCTTGCTTTATTTTATTTTCTGTTTTGTTTGCTTTCTTTATATCAAAAACACAAAAAAATTAGTTACTTGTTTTACTTATTTAGTTCGTTTTGTTTTATTTATTTTTATTATTGCTAAAATGAGTAATCCTGAAGTTGAAGTTCGTTCGTTTAAGCAACAAGGGGGAGAAAGTTTTAAAGATGCTTGGTATAGAATTAGTGATGCTCATCATAGGTGCACTAAGAAACACTCTACTATTATCCTCCTTAGGAACTTTTATGTTGGTATCTCTAGCTGGAATAGGTATGTTCTTGATACTCTTGCAGGGGGTAATTTCCTAGGTACTCCTGCTTTAGAAGCTAGTTGCATTATTGAGAGTCTAGTCGGAATACCACCTGTTAATGAAGCTAAAATTGAAATCTCTCTTGAGGATGTCATGAAAAAGTTAGAGGCCATAGAGAAAAATCTTCCAAGTGTTGAGACTAAATTGGGAATATTACTTGATAATACTGATAAACTTGATAAATCTCTAGTAGGAATTAATGAAAGAATTGTTGTCTTAGAAACTTGTGCTATCCATGATAATCAAACCCATAAGATTGGTGAACTTGAAGAAGCTATGGGAACCTTGGGTTCAAATTTTTCTTCTCTTAAGTTTAAGGAGAAAACTTATGTGGGTAAGTAGCAAAAGTTCATGTATGTCTCTAAGATGCCTAAGCCAAAGAATCATTATGAGCTTAAAATTGATAAAACCCTTAGTACCACTATGGAAAATTTAGATAATGGAGCATCTAAGATACCTATTGCGACAAGTTGTGTTTTTAAGGAAAATCATGATGTTGATGTTTCTTCTCTTGATGTTACTTGATTTTCACTTTCTGCGCCTAGCTGAAAGGCGTTAAAGAAAAGTGCTTATGGGAGACAACCCATTATTTTACTATAGAAATTTTGTTTTATATTTGAGTCAAGGTGATTGTTACTACTGTAGCAATACCTTTGTATCTTTACTTTATTGCATTGTTGTGCCAAGTAAAGTCTTTGATAGAAAGATGATACTTGATTTGGATTTCTGCACAGAAATATATTTCTATCTGTCACGGTTTTGCGTTGTTCTCCCTGTAGAAAATTCGTAAAATCTTGAAAAAATTCATGAGTAATCCTCAGATATGTACGCAACTTTCATTCAATTTGAGCTTTTTCATCTGAGCATGTTAAGTGCCTCGAAAAAATTCGTCTTTATGGACTGTTCTGTTTTGACAGATTCTGCCTTTTATTTCGCATTGCCTCTTTTACTGTGTTCGAGTGGATTTCTTTGCTCCATTAAATTTCAGTAGCCTTGGGTAATGTCCAGAATTGTTGGGAATGATTGTGTCCTTGCTGAACATGTGAATTTTTGATTATGCACTAACCCTCTAATGAGATTGTTTTGAGTTTAATGTGAAGGAAGTTTTCAAGGATCAAGAGAGGAGGATGATATAATATGATCAAGAAGAGTGAAAAGTCTAAGCTTGTGGATGCCCCCATGTTTCATCCATGCATATTTCAAGAAGACTCAAGCATCTAAGCTTGGGGATGCCCAAGGCATCCCCTTCTTCATCAACAACTTATCAGGTCACCTCTAGTGAAACTATATTTTTATTCCGTCACATCTTATGTGCTTTACTTGGAGCGTCTGTGTGCTTTTATTTTTGTTTGTGTTTGAATAAAATCGGATCCTAGCATTGCCTGTGTGGGAGAAAGACACGCTCCGCTTTTTCATATGAACACTGGTGTTCTTCGTTTTACTTTTAATGTTCATGGCAAAAGTTGAAAGCTACTGCATTTATTGCTATTTGGTTGGAAACAGAAATTGCTTCATGTGGTAATTGATATATTGTCTTGAATAATTTGATACTTGGAAATTGTTTTGATCTCTCAAGTAGATCATGTTTAAGCTCTTGCATCATGTAGTTTAAACCTATTAGTGGAGAACTACCGTAGAGCTTGTTGAAATTTGGTTTGCATGATTGGTCTCTCTAAGGTCTAGATATTTTTTGGTAAAAGTGTTTGAGCAACAAAGAAGACAGTGTAGAGTCTTATAATGCTTGCAATATGTTCTTATGTAAGTTTTGTTGTACCGGTTCATACTTGTGTTTGCTTCAAACAACCTTGCTAGCCAAAGCCTTGTACTGAGAGGGAATGCTTCTCGTGCATCCAAAACCTTGAGCCAAAACCTATGCCATGTGTGTCCACCATAACTACCTACTATGTGGTATTTTTCTGCCATTCCAAATAAATACTTCATGTGCTACCTTTAAACAATTCAAAAGTTATTATCTCTTATTTGTGTCAATGTTTTATAGCTCATGAGGAAGTATGTGGTGTTTTATCTTTCAATCTTGTTGGGCAGACTTTCACCAATGGACTAGTGGCTTCATCCGCTTATCAAATAATATTGCAAAAAGAGCTGGCAACGGGGTTCCCAGCCCCAATTAATTAACTTTCATTAATAATTCTCTTCACATGTTTTGCCCTGATTCATCAGTAAGCAACTTAATTTTGCAAATAGACACTCCTCCATGGTATGTGAAATGTTGGAAGGCACCCGAGGATTCGGTTAGCCATGGCTTGTGAAAGAAAAAGGTTGGGAGGAGTGTCATCCATAAATAAAACTAAAGTACATGTGTAAACAAAAGAGAAGATGGATGATCTACCTTGCTGGTAGAGATAACATCCTTCATGGGAGCCGCTCTTTGAAAGTATGTTTGACGAGGGGGTTAGAGTGCCCACTACCATTCGTTGACAATAACAAACACCTCTCAAAACTTTACTTTTATGCTCTCTATATGATTTCAAAACTTGAAAAGCTCTAGCACATGATTTAATGCCTGCTTCCCTTTGCGAAGGGTCTTTCTTTTACTTTATGTTGAGTCAGTTTACCTACTTCCTTCTATCTTAGAAGCAAACACTTGTGTCAACTGTGTGCATTGATTCTTACATACTTGCTTATTTGCACTCATCATATTACTTTGTGTTGACAATTATCCATGAGATATACATGTTGAAAGTTGAAAGCAATTGCTGAAACTTAAATCTTCCTTTGTGTTGCTTCAAAACATTCTATTAAGAATCTATTGCTTTATGAGTTAACTCCTATGCAAGACTTTTTGATGCTTGTCTTGAAAATACTATTCATGAAAAGTTTTTGCTATATGATTCAATTGTTTAGTCATTATCTATTTGTTAAAAAACTATAGACCATTGCTTTGAGTCACTTCATTCATTTCATATGCTTTACAATAGTATTGATCTGTTGGTAGCATGTCACTTCAGAAATTATTCTTTTTATCATTTACCTACTCGAGGACGAGTAGGAACTAAGCTTGGGGATGCTTGATACGTCTCAAACGTATCTATGATTTCTTATGTTCCATGCTAGTTTTATGACAATACATACATGTTTTATTCATACTTTATATCATTTTTATGCATTTTCCGGTACTAACCTATTAACAAGATGCCGAAGCACCAGTTCCTGTTTTCTGCTGTTTTTGGTTTCAGAAATCCTACACAGGAAATATTCTCGGAATTGGAAGAAACAAAAGCCCACGGCCCTATTTTCCACGGAGGATTCCAGAACATCGAAGAAGAGTCGGAGGCGGCCAGTAGGGGGGCCACCCCATAGGGCGGCGCGGCCTGGCTCCCTGCCGCGCCCAGGTATGGGGAGCCCACCACCTGGCTCTCCCGACGCTGCCTCTTCGCCTATATATTCCTTCGTATCAGAAAACCCTAGTACCGGGAGCCAAAATACGATAAAAGTTACTGAGACGCCGCCGCCGTCAATCCCATCTTGGGGGATTCTAAAGATCTCCTTCGGCACCTTGCCGGAGAGGGGAATCATCACCGGAGGGCTCTACATCACCATGCCCGCCTCCGGACTGATGCATGATTAGTTCATCCTTGGACTATGGGTCCATAGCAGTAGCTAGATGGTTGTCTTTTCCTATTATGCCATCATGTTTAGATCTTGTGAGCTGCATATCATGATCAAGATCATCTATTTATAATGCTACATGTTGTGTTTGTTGGGATCTGATGAATATGGAATAATATGTCAAGTTGATTATCGTTCTATCATATATGTGTTGTTTATTATCTTGCATGCTCTCCGTTGCTAGTAGAGGCTCTGGCCAAGTTGATACTTGTAACTCCAAGAGGGGGTATTTATGCTAGATAGTGGGTGATGACCCACAAGTATAGGGGATCGCAACAGTCTTCGAGGGAAGTAAAACCCAATTTATTGATTCGACACAAGGGGAGACAAAGAATACTTGAAAGCCTTAACAGCGGAGTTGTCAATTCAGCTGCACCTGGAAACAGACTTGCTCGCAAGAGTTTATCAGTAGTAACAGTTTTATAGCAGTAGCAGTAGTGAAATAACAGCAGCAGAGTAACAAAGACAGCAGTAGTGATTATAGTAAACAGCAGGATTAAAATACTGTAGGCACGGGGACGGATGACGGGCGTTGCATGGATGAGAGAAACTCATGTAACAATCATAGAAGGGCATTTGCAGATAATAATAAAACGGTGTCCAAGTACAAAGCAATCAATAGGCATGTGTTCCATATATAGTCGTGCGTGCTCGCAGTGAGAAACTTGCACAACATCTTTTGTCCTACCAGCCGGTGGCAGCCGGGCCTCAAGGGAAACTACTGGATATTAAGGTACTTCTTTTAATAGAGTACCGGAGCAAAGCATTAACACTCCGTGAACACATGTGATCCTCACATCACTACCATCCCCTCCGGTTGTCCCGATTCTTGTCACTTCGGGGCCATTGATGCCGGACAGCGACATGTGTATACAACTTATAGGTAAGACCATAAACAATGAATATCTTGATGAAACAATAACATGTTCAGATCTGAGATCATGGCACTCGGGCCCTAGTGACAAGCATTAAGTATAACAAGTTGCAACAATATCATCAAAGTACCAATTACGGACACTAGGCACTATGCCCTAACAATCTTATGCTATTACATGACCAATCTCATCCAATCCCTACCATCCCCTTCGGCCTACAGCGGGGGAATTACTCACACATGGATGGGGGAAACATGGCTGGTTGATGTAGAGGCGTTGGCGGTGATGGCGGCGATGATCTCCTCCAATTCCCCATCCCGGCGGAGTGCCAGAACGGAGACTTCTGGCTCCCGCGACGGAGTTTCGCGATGTGGCGGCGTTCTGGAGGGTTTCTGGCGGCTTCGACTTCTCCTCATGCGTTTTTAGGTCGAGGCCAATAAGTAGTCCGAAGGAGGGCGTCGGAGGCCGGCCGAGGGGGCCACACCATAGGGCCGCGCGGGCCCCCCTGGGCCGCGCCGCCTTATGGTGTGGGGCCCTCGGGCCTCCACCTTACTTGTCCTTCTGGCTCCGTCAGTATTCTGGGAAAATAGGGCCTTCTGCATAAATTCCGAGGATTTTCCCGAAAGTTGGAATTCTGCACAAAAACGAGACACCAGAACAGTTCTGCTGAAAACAGCGTTAGTCCGTGTTAGTTGCATCCAAAATACACAAATTAGAGGCAAAACAATAGCAAAAGTGTTCGGGAAAGTAGATACGTTTTGGACGTATCAACTCCCCCCAAGCTTAGCTTATTGCTTGTCCTCAAGCAATTCAGTTAACAACTGAGCGATAAAAGAACTTTCACGAACGCATTTGCTCATATGATGTATATATTCTCATGCTATGGCTAATACTTAAACATTTCATAATGAGATACATGCAAATAAGATCATCTAACAGCTATGTCAATCATGGAGAGGTATCAACAATTAATAATAAGCATCATGAATCATGTATATAAGCAGGATTGCAATGTTCATAAGAGAGTATGATAAAGTGGTATCTCGCTTGCCTGTATTTGATTGGCTAAACATAAATGCCCGGGCACCTCTGGAGTTCATAGAAAGACTAGAAGTAGTGATTGTCAAAGATAAAAGCATCAAAGTTATACCACATTCAATCATATTTTGAGACAAGCATATTATACTAAGAATGACAGTTGTGCTCTCAAGATAGTGCTCAAAGAAATAATGGAGACACAACATAGAAGTAAAAGATTGACCCTTCGCAGAGGGAAGCAGGGATTAACATGCGCTAGAGCTTTTCATTTTTATAAAGACAGGAGTAAAATTATTTTGAGAGGTGTTTGTTGTTGTCAACGAATGGTAATGGGTACACTAACTACCTCGCCAACCGGACTCTCAAGAGCGGCTCCCATGAATTATTTGCATATTTATGTGGCACTCTTTCCAACCTTTCTTACACAAACCATGGCTAACCGAATCCTCGGGTGCCTGCCAACAATCTCATACCATGAAGGAGTGCCTTTTTATTTTAGTTTTATTATAATGATGACACTCCCCCCAACCTTTGCTTACACAAGCCATGGCTAACCGAATCCTTCGGGTGCCGTCCAACAATCACAAACCATGGAGGAGTGTCTATTTAGGTTAATTAATTTGGGACTGGGAATCCCGTTGCCAGCTCTTTTCGCAAAGTTATTGGATAAGCGGATGTGCCACTAGTCCATATGAGAGTCCGTCAAAAGTAAACGACAAGGTTGAAAGCTAAACACCACATACTTCCTCATGAGCTATGAAACATAAACACAAACTGAGAAGCATTTTGAAGGTTTTAAAGGTAGCGCATGAGAATTTACTTGGAATGGTTTGAAATGCCATGCATAGGTATTTATGGTGGACACTTTGGAACAACTTGGTTTTTAGGTATTTGGAAGCACGAGCAGCGTTCCCGCTCAGTACAAGTGAAGGCTAGCAAAAGACTAGAGAGCGACAAATCAAGAGAGCAGTAACTGTCATAATCATGCTTGCGGCAAAATAAATTAACGGAGGCATAAAAATGATACAAGAACTCTGAAGCAATATAGATCATCGAGGCTTAATTGACTTTTTGTTCAGTCATATGCATGCGTGAGCATGTGCCAAGTCGATATAAATGAATTATTCAGAGGAGGATACCACAATGCCATACCTACTTATGAATAAAACAATGCAAGCAAACATCCATGACATGCTACTCATATTAAAAAATTGGAGTTAAACATGAGAGACCATGAACTACTAGACTTTCTCAAATAACATATGCCTCACATGAACCAACTAAGCATGCTCACATGGATGAGTATATGTACAAAAATGAAACCAAATAGAGTTCATACCAGCCTCTCACCACAATCCAATTGTCGTAGATCGTCATTATTGCCTTTTCACTTGTGTAGCTTGGATAATATGAAATGAAAACCACGCTCCAGCCACCGAAGACCATTGAACTCATAATGAACTTTACAAACCAAAGAAGAACAGCAAATATTTTTGGTGTTTTCGAATTGCAAATAAGAACAAAAGGAAACAAGAAAACAAAGCAAAATCTTTTTGGGTTTTCTTATAGCAAACTAGCAATAGCAAATAAAGCGAAACAAATGCAAGAAACCAAAGCAAACAAATTATGAAGAGAAACAACAGAAATATTTTTGGTCTTTTTGTGTTTTGGAAAGGAAACAAAGCAAAAACAAGAAATAGCAAACTAGAAGAAACACAGAAAAGCGAGATGGCAGAAATCTACCAAACCTGACAGCAGTACAGAAATCGATTTTTACAAAAATCTTACGTTGCTCAGCTCGAAAAGTGTTCAACTAATGAAAGTTAGATAACAACCTGGGGAACCTGCACAAAAATTGGCAGCTCAAAATAACGTTCTGGCTGTGCGCATGAATTTTTCTAGTAACAGTCCAGAATCTGTTTTCAGGCAGCACTTCCCCAAATATCATCTCCCTCTTATTAGAAAACCACTCAAAGAGACTAAACAAGTATGTGCAAGTATCCAGCAATCATAATATGCAAAGAATGAGTGATGCCGGTATACCTCCCCCCAAGCTTAGGCTTTTGGCCTAAGTGGAGTTCAACCCCAACGAGGGTCGCTGTTCCTCGCCGGTGGATAATTCATGGCGTAGTCATAGTAAAGTTCCTGTGCAGAAGAAAAGCGTGGAGGCTCCACATGCCCAACATATTGATGCGAGGAACTTGCTGCATCGGATGATGAGTCGAGGTGCTCCTCGACCTCCGTGTCGTCTCTTGCATGATGGCCTCCTCCCTCTATGTGTGCATCCAGTGCACCTTCTGTGACCGACCAATCTTCCCTGGAATCAAGGTTAGACAGAGCAGTATGCAGGCAATCTTACTAGTTTCTCAGTTTTCTTAGTTATCCTCCAGACTTTCTTATAAAATGTCATCTTGTAAAACAGGTTACCCAAGTTGGAGGAATCAGAAACAAATTCATGTTTAATCATAGAGGCTATGTCAAGTTTTTCTATGGAGAATGGAATATCAAAATGATGAGGTTCTACATTATGAAAAGCTAGTAAACGAGAGGCGATGAGACCTCCATAAATTCCACCTTTCTCACGGTTAGTAGCGAGTCTATAAGCTATCAATGCCCCCAAATTATAAGTCCTACTACTTTGCAGTGCCGCAGCTAGAAAAGCTAAATCCGGGATAGAAAATTTACCACCAATCTTTCTAGCAAGAACGCATTTAGTAATGAAATAGGCAAAGTAGCGGATAGCCGGGAGCTGAATGCTAGTGATTTTACCACTATCCTCTCAGAAACTCCTTCCATAGCAAATCATCTTGAAGAGGCTTAAGAGTTCTTGCGGCGATCCCCTTATCCTCTCGCATGATCCCCATTGCGGTACTCTAATTGCTGCACAAAAATCACTGAATGGCAAGTTGACAGCTTTATTGTAAATTTTATACTGGACCGTGGGGTTAGATCGCGACCAATTGAACTTAAAGTCCTGCACAAAAGACATAGTTAATTTTGCATATTGTCTTGGCTCTCCTTCAACAAAATCACTCAGCCCTGCTCGAGAAATTAGACTCCGAACATCTTCCAATATTCCCGCGCTTCTCATGAAATCCGCGCACGGGTAGTAAGAGGGGTATACTCCCTCTTCACGGTTCACTCTCATAACTTGTTGGACCTCCAATTCTTGTTGGTTCAAGTGATATCTATTCCACTCCATTTTCTGAAATTTTCAACAAACAATATAAAAATTTGATTTGGTGACATATAATCAAGGGGAACTACTATAGGAACTTGCTAGAGTACTAATCATGCATCAAAACTAGTTTATACAACTTAGAACAAGCATGCAAGCTCACTAAACATGTTACCTACAGCAGCGAAATATTCAAGATATACTCAACCAAACAAAATTCTACTTGGATAGGTGGAGGAGTCACATACCGGAGAGCAAATGTGCCAAATTTCAGACAGAAATCTGGGCTGAGCAAATAGATCGAAAAATCCTGAGCTCTTGAGCAAAAACGCAAGTGAGAGAAAGCTGGTTCGAGTTTTTTCGGGAGAGAGAAGATGCTGGGAGAAAGAGATGAGATAGTGGGGCAAGGAGGGGCCCACACCACAGGGTGGCGCGCCCCCCTCCTTGGCCGCGCCGGCCTGTGGTGTGGCACCCTGGGGTGCCCCACAGGTCATCCTCTGGTGCTCCCAGGTGCCTCTTCGAAAAATAGGACCAACGGTATAATTTTTGTGAATTTTTGAAAACTTTGAAAAATGCACATTTCTGGGTATTAAGTTTATTATTACTGGCCAGGAAATTTTTTTGAAAACTCTAATTAAGTAAGGAACTTTGCAAATTAAAAGTGCTACAGCAACTAGAGCAAGTGGAGGAAGAAAGAGATGTTGTTTAGCTCCTCTATGCATATAAAAAGTATTTGTTAACAAGGTTGATCAAGTCTTGCCACCAAATAAATTTTACATAGCATAGGAAGAAATAAACCTCAAATCAATCATGTTACCTTGAATTGTATTGATATGGATCCAATCACGAGAGTTTGATATTCTTCTTTAGTCTCATATATAGGACAATCAATAGTTGCAACTTTGATAGTTCTCACATTAGAAATAGTATTGACTCCACATACTTTATCAATCTTCTTGGGAAAATAAACGGTATGCTCCCTATCATCAACATTGAAAGTAACCTTTCCTTTATTGCAATCAATAACAGCCCCTGCGGTGTTAAGAAAAGGTCTCCCAAGAATAATAGACATATTATCATCTTCAGGCATTTCCATCACAACAAAATCAGTTAATATCAAGCAGTTAGTAGTAACTTGAACAGGAACATCCTCACATATACCAACAGGAATAGCAGTAGATTTATCAGCCATTTGCAAAGATATGTCAGTAGGTATCAACTTATCTAAGTAAAGTCTCTTGTAAAGAGAAAAAGGCATAACACTAACACCGGCTCCCAAGTCACATAGAGCAGTTTTAACATAATTATTCTTAATAGAACAAGGAATAGTAGGTATACCTGGATCGCCCAATTTCTTTGGAACTTTGCCATTGAAAGAGTAATTAGCAAGCATAGTGGAAATTTCCTCATTGGGGATTTTCCTTTTGTTAGTAACAATATCCTTCATATACTTTGAATAAGGAGGCAATTTAATAGCATCAGTCAAAGGGATTTGCAAGAATAAAGGTTTCATCCAATCGCAAAATTTATTATAGTGTTCTTCTTCCTTTGATTTTAGTTTCTTAGCAGGAAAAGGCATTTGGTTTTGCACCCAAGGTTCTCTTTCATTACCATGTTTCTCAGCAATAAAATCTTCTTTAGTGTACTTTTTATTTTTAGCATGCTTTTCAGGTTCTTCTTCAACATCTTCTTTATCAGAAGCATCATTCTTATCATTATCTTTATCATGTTCATTACCACTTTCAGTTTCAGCATCAGAAATAGAAATACTATTAGGATCATTAGCAGGTTCAGAGGATTCTACAACATTTTTATGTTTCTTCTTCTTTTTCTTCTTAGAACGAGCACTAGGTTCAATGCGTTGAGAATCTTGTTCAATTCTTTTGGGATGCCCTTCAGGATATAGAGGATCCTGGGTAGAAACACCACCTCTAGTTGTTACTTCATAAGCATGTTTCTCTTTAGAATTATTCCCCAATAAGTCATTTTGCACTTTAGTGAGTTGATCAATTTGAGTTTGAACCATATGAAAATGTTTAACAAGCATCTTAACATCATTGGAGGTTCTTTCTACAATATCATGCAATTCACTAATAGCTCGAGAATTTTCCATTAAATGATTCTCTACTCTCATATTAAAATTTTCTTGCTTAACAATATAATTATCAAACTCATCTAAGCATTGTGCAGGAGGTTTCGAATACGTAATATCTTCCCTAGTAAAGCGTTGAAGGGAGTTTACCTCAATCATGGATGAAGGGGGAATTATCTCACATACATCTTCTATGGGAGGTAGATTCTTCACATCTTCAGATTTAATACCTTTCTCCTTGAGAGACTTCTTGGCTTCCCTCATATCTTCATCATTCAATTTAATTAAACCCCTCTTCTTCAGTATCGGTGTCGGGGTTGGTTCAGGTGTAGACCAATCATCATGATTCCGGCCTATTTTAGCCAATAATTCCTCAGCGTCGTCTGGAGTTCTTTTCCTGAAAACACAACCAGCACAACTATCCAGGTATGCCCTAGACTCAATGGTTAGTCCACTATAAAATATATCAAGTAAATCATGCTTTTCCAAATCATGATCAGGCCGAGCTCTAATAAGAGAGCAAAATCTCGCCCAAGCCTCAGGCAATTTCTCTCCATCTCCCTGGTCAAAATTATAGATTCTCTGCAAAGCAATATGTTGAGCACTAGCAGGAAAGTATTTACGGAAGAAAACATCAAGCAATTCTTTTGGACTTTTAATAGAATTAGGTGGCAAACTATTATACTAAGTTTTAGCGTCATCCTTTAATGAGAATGGAAAGATTTTAGCAACAAAGTAAGTACGCTTCTTAACATCATCAGAAAACAAGCCACTCAGAGTAGATAACTCAATCATGTGTTCAACAGCACTTTCTTTTTCAGTACCACAAAAGGGTGTTTTCTCAACAATAGCTATATGAGATAAATCAAGAGAAAAATCATAATCTTTATCCTTAATGTTTATAGGAGATGTGGCAAACTTAGGATCAGGAGACAGTTTATATCTAACAGCATGTTCTGCAAGCAACTTTTTAATTTTTCTTGCATCAGTAGTAGCATTGCATTTTTCAATAAAATCATCATTAAGCTCCACATAATCTTCATCAGGATCATCACTAGAATAATCAAGTTCAGGTGAATTAACAGGTGTAGTAGCATTAGGAGTTTCAGTATTTTCAATTTGTCTAGACCTAGCAATCGTAGCATCTAGAAAGGATCCCAATGAACCACTATCATCAAGCACAGCAGAAATATTATCAATATTATGAGAGTTTTCAGATTCAGCAGAAGTACCCGCATGTGAAGCATGTGGCGGTGAAACAAGTTTATCAATCACAGATGGTGAATCAAGTGTAGCGGAGGTACTCAGAATTGTACCTTTTCTTGTAGTGGATGGTAATATGGCGACTTTAGAATCGCGAGGTTTACCCATGATGGAGAATTTGCAGCGAACAATATCAATCCAAGTGAACTTCCAAATAAAGCTATGCTCCCCGGCAACGGCGCCAGAAAATAGTCTTGATGACCCACAAGTATAGGGGATCGCAACAGTCTTCGAGGGAAGTAAAACCCAATTTATTGATTCGATACAAGGGGAGACAAAGAATACTTGAAAGCCTTAACAGCGGAGTTGTCAATTCAGCTGCACATTAAAACAGACTTGCTCGCAAGAGTTTATCAGTAGTAACAGTTTTATAGCAGTAGCAGTAGTGAAATAACAGCAGCAGAGTAACAAAGACAGCAGTAGTGATTATAGTAAACAGCAGGATTAAAATACTGTAGGCACGGGGATGGATGACGGGCGTTGCATGGATGAGAGAAACTCATGTAACAATCATAGTAGGGCATTTGCAGATAATAATAAAACGGTGTCCAAGTACAAAGCAATCAATAGGCATGTGTTCCATATATAGTCGTGCGTGCTCGCAATGAGAAACTTGCACAACATCTTTTGTCCTACCAGCCGGTGGCAGCCGGGCCTCAAGGGAAACTACTGGATATTAAGGTACTCCTTTTAATGGAGTACCGGAGCAAAGCATTAACACTCCGTGAACACATGTGATCCTCACATCACTACCATCCCCTCCGGTTGTCCCGATTCTTGTCACTTCGGGGCCATTGGTTCCGGACAGCGACATGTGTATACAACTTATAGGTAAGACCATAAACAATGAATATCTTGATGAAACAATAACATGTTCAGATCTGAGATCGTGGCACTCGGGCCCTAGTGACAAGCATTAAGCATAATAAGTTGCAACAATATCATCAAAGTACCAATTACGGACACTAGGCACTATGCCCTAACAATCTTATGCTATTACATGACCAATCTCATCCAATCCCTACCATCCCCTTCGGCCTACAGCGGGGGAATTACTCACACATGGATGGGGGAAACATGGCTGGTTGATGTAGAGGCGTTGGCGGTGATGGCGGCGATGATCTCCTCCAATTCCCCGTCCCGGCGGAGTGCCAGAACGGAGACTTCTGGCTCCCGCGACGGAGTTTCGCGATGTGGCGGCGTTCTGGAGGGTTTCTGGCGACTTCGACTTCTCCTCGTGCGTTTTTAGGTCGAGGCCAATAAGTAGTCCGAAGGAGGGCGTCGGAGGCCGGCCGAGGGGGCCACACCATAGGGCCGCGCGGGCCCCCCCTGGGCCGCGCCGCCTTATGGTGTGGGGCCCTCGGGCCTCCACCTTACTTGTCCTTCTGGCTCCGTCAGTATTCTGGGAAAATAGGGCCTTCTGCATAAATTCCGAGGATTTTCCCGAAAGGTGGAATTCTGCACAAAAACGAGACACCAGAACAGTTCTGCTGAAAACAGCGTTAGTCCGTGTTAGTTGCATCCAAAATACACAAATTAGAGGCAAAATAATAGCAAAAGTGTTCGGGAAAATAGATACGTTTTGGACGTATCAGTGGGTTCATGCCTCCATTGAATCTGGGATAGTGACAGAAAGTTCTAAGGTTGTGGATGTGCTGTTGCCACTAGGGATAAAACATCAATGCTTTGTCTAAAGATATTTGTATTGTTTACATTACGCACAGTACTTAATGCAATTGTCTGTTGTTTGCAACTTAATACTGGAAGGGGTGCGGATGCTAACCCGAAGGTGGACTTTTTAGGCATATATGCATGTTGGATAGAGGTCTATGTTCTTTGTCGTAATGCCCTAAGTAAATCTAATAGTAGTCATCATGATATGTATGTGCATTGTTATGCCCTCTCTATTTGTCAATTGCCCAACTGTAATTTGTTCACCCAACATGTTATTTATCTTATTGGAGAGACACCACTAGTGAACTGTGGACCCCGGTCCATTCTTTTACATCTGAAATACAACCTACTACAATCATTGTTCTCTGTTGTTCTTTGCAAGCAAACATCATTCTCCACACCATGCGTTTAATCCTTTGTTTACAGCAAGCCGGTGAGATTGACAACCTCACTGTTAAGTTGGGGCAAAGTATCTTGATTGTGTTGTGCAGGTTCCACGTTGGCGCCAGAATCCCTGGTGTTGCGCCGCACTACACTCCTTCACCAACAACCTTCACGTGGCCTTCATCTCCTACTGGTTCGATAAACCTTGGTTTCTTACTGAGGGAAAACTTGCTGCTGTACGCATCACACCTTCCTCTTGGGGTTTCCAATGGACGTGTGCTTTACCGTCACAAGAAGCTACTTTCTAGCGCCGTTGCAATCCCTATCACGCGCAAGCAATGATTTACTTCACGGGCGAGGTATTTTCTTTTAAAAAAAGAAAAATAGATTGCATTGAAGTAATAAAACTATTCCAATTTTAATAATTGTTGAGAAAGAATGAGTTATATCCCTTCCCCGTCCCATCGAGAAAGAGAATTAACGAATCCTAAGGCAAAGGGGCGAGAAACTCAAGGCATCGGTAGGGGAGCGTTCCGCCTTAGAGGGAAGCAACCGCGAAAGCGGGGGTCGACGAAGCGGAAGCGAGAATGTCAGCCATACCCAGAACTCTGATTAAGAAAAAGCTGGAGCCGCCTGCAGTATACAAAATAAACTTTATAGCTGAATATAGACGCCTCTTCCCCCCCTCCCCACATGGATAAAAGTAAGTAAATAGGAATTAATTCTAACTCCCACATGATTAAAAAAAGTAAAAGGTCTTGCGAAGAAAATAATCCTACTGCCTAGTCTCTTTCATTATATCGGTCTTATGGTTGAACTGCTGGAGCATGCAATTCCACATGGCATCGGATCTACAAGATCTAGGTTTAAATTCTAGCCAATGCAGTATTTAAAATAAATATTTAGTGGAATCCCTAAAAAAAATCCAACGATACATGTCAAAGACCCGGGCGAGATCTAAAAAAAGCTCACCGGCCTAGACAAGAGGGGAGGTATTAAATATAATTACCTAGTCTCTTTCATCAGATCAGATTTATGCAATTCCACAATAGATTTGAAGAAACTTTTTTTTTACTCTAAAACTAGTATGGTTGTACTCGGGGTTGATACGTAATTGTATTCGGATTTGTACTCATACTTCAATATACTCTAAGGGTTTCACTAGGAGATTACTTGTACTTCGGTTTTCTTGGTTTTTCATTGAGTTATACTCATTATTCGGTGTACTTGAATTTGTATGTAACTACTTATGTTTTGTACGTAACTGTATTTGGGTTTCACTGAGTTGTACTTCTACTTCGATGCAATTGCATTTTTTATATCACCGAGTTATACTCGTACTTCGTAATACTCGGATGTATTTGTAACTACACTCGGCTATTGTACACACTTGTACTGCAGGGTACTTTGGATTTTAGTATACTCGGATTTTTATTAAGGACGTATTTGTGCTCAGAGTAGATAGGCAGATGTGTAATGATCGTACTTCTTTTTATTAGTCTTAGAACTAGAAACTCAATTCGGCTCCCGGGTGCGTATGATCCCTCTACCATAAAAACATATTTTCAAGTGTTAAAAAAATTTGATAAATTTTTTACATGTACATCTCCATAATATATGTGTATTCGTCAAATTTCACGAAAAAATGATATTTTTTGTAGTCTAAGCGAAAAAGAGAAAATTTATCTTGTGACAAGTCTTTGTTTTATCACCGAATTTTGTCTTTTTAACACACGGCACATGACATGTCGATTTTTCATGAAACGACTTTGTGAGCGCGTAGCACATGAAGATATACATGCGAAATTTTTGTTTCAATTTTTTTCACATTTTAAAATGTGTCTAACATGTATTTCAAAATAGAGGGAGCATATGCTCCCATGTGCCAAAACATCACCGAATTTTGTCTTTTTAACACACGGCACATGACATGTCGATTTTTCATGAAACGACTTTGTGAGCGCGTAGCACATGAAGATATACGTGCGAAATTTTTGTTTCAATTTTTTTACATTTTAAAATGTGTCTAACATGTATTTCAAAATAAATGGAGCATATGCTCTTAGAACTGCCTACTAAGGAAAACCATGTGGTAGAGCTGACGATTATTAGCGATAGCGCCGATCGATTGCATATATACATGTGCTAGAGCTAGCTAGGGGGGTGGTCATGGATGCATGCGACGGCGCGCCGCGAAGGCTGGAAGGAACGTACTCCCTCCTGCCTATTTTATATTGCTCATAATTTTTTATGCAAGTAAGCTGTGCAAAATTTAACTAAAAATATAGATAATAATATAAAGATATACTATAACAAATGCATATAATATAAAAATACATTTCATGGCATTTCTAAAAATATGATTCTTTTGTTATCAATATAGATGATAAAACTTTACGAAGCTTGGCTTCGACCAAACCAACATTTTTTGGGCAGAAGGGAGTACGTGGCCTCTGGCACATGTCATGCAGCGGCTGGTCCAACTTCTCTGTGTTTGGATGCACAGAATCTGGCCTCGGAAATGGAATTCGACCCAGATTGGCCCAATTCGTCTGTTTGGGTGGCCATAGAATTGCAGCTCGGAAACTTGACCCAATTCCAAGCCCACCCCGCACCCGTCCGCTCTGCCTAGCGAGTTTCCGAGGGTGCGAGCTCGGAAACGCGTGGAATCTGGTCGCTAACCCGCGTACCGCTTCGCTCTTGTCTGGCGAGCGAGCTCGCCTCTCTCACGAACTGGACGCGACCGGCGGCGGCGGCGCCTCCGGTAAGCCTCTCCCCGCCTTCGTCCTCCTCATCTCTTCCCCGCTCTTCTCTGCCCATCCCCGCTCCCCTCTCCCCATCCCTGCTCTCCTTTGCATCCCCGTCCTCCTCTCTGCATCCCTGGCCTCCTCCAACCCTAGATGCGATGGGGAACGACGGCAGGAGGGTTACCGGCGGCGGGAGGGGAACCAAGGCATCTCCCTACCGCTCCCCAAGCCGGACTCTTAGCTAGGCTTCATCTCCCCAAGCCTTTTCTAAATCGTGATTGATTTGTTGTCTGGAGCTAAATCGTGATTGATTTGTTGTCTACACAAGCCTTTTCTAAATCTAAATCGTGGTTGATCTTTTTTTTTTACACTCTACACAAATCATGGTTGATTCCTTCAGATTTTGCAAGTCAATTGTTGCTGCATTTGATAGAAAAGTTGTGTGAAAAAAATTATTGGATGATAATTATTTTGATATTATTATGTGTGAAAAATAATAAATGAACATTCTAATATAAACATATTATATTTTCTTATACGTAGACAACTTTATATCGTCTAAATTTAACAAAACATCAAATTCCACGGTTTGCGCATCCAAACACGAATTGGAATTGGGTGCCAACCTTTGATTCTAACAACGAATATCAGGTACATCTAAACAACAGAATTGAAATGGGGTCAATTTCCTTTCCATCTTGGATTTGGAATTTCACTCCAATTCAATTCCAAGGTCAAATTCTGTGCATCCAAACACAAATTCCATCTCTAGCGAATTCAGGCCATATGCATACATTAATTACCTGTATTCATAAACATAAGAACACAAGGAAGATACAAACGGTTGTGCTGCTGAAAACGGCCATCGCCACAACTACCAAGCACACACAACCTTCTTTGTCGCCGGAGAAGAAGAGCACCAACAGTTGGTCCATTCGTTGACGTTGAATAAACCCTAGCCATAATGTGTTAATGAGCCACGATAGCCATCAACTCCGTAAGACTGGATCTAGCCCGATAAGGAACATCGACCGAAGGAGGCCCCGAGCCTCTTCGGCGCCGGATCCAGGGCCAACACCACCCCGCCCTTCAGGCGGCTGGATCCTCACCATTATTCGCAGACACACAATAGTCAAGACCGCCGCACTCCAAGAACAACCCATCTCTGCCATGATGCCACGATACAACGTCAGATCGAAGTCATTCCAATAGCTTGGACTCCACAAAGCTCTCGTCGGGATCAGCAACACCTCCGCCAAGCAGGGTCATGGACTGAGAGACCATTATTCCTAAAAACACCATCAACGGCCCCACCGTTGAAGGAGGAATCTCAAAAACCATCAATCGTGCTTCAGCCGGAAGCAGGGGTCGAACTCTCTCACGCCATGAAGGATTTCCATGAACAAGCCCTCGCTCATCCTATAGCGCCGCAAAAAACTGTTGGCGTGTGTTGCAGTGTTAGAGAACTAGTCGTAGTACAACATCATATGACCCTCCAACCTCTGCCGGAGCTTCGACTTACTTCTTCCCGGTCTTGAACCTCCATGGTGCGACCTCTTCTTCTTCTCCTCGACGCCATCAAACATTTTTTGAAGGCAAGTGATGATCACCAACTGCTCCCGAACGTCGTCATCATAGGTTGCATCGTCATCCATGATTTGTTGGATCATTTCCTTGTCGCTATCCATGTCTAGAGGCAAAAAAAGGGGTTCGAAATCATCGGCAGCAATGGAGGCAACAAACAGCGACCGGTGTCGCCTACCAGACAAACGGTCGAACACCTTTTGTGCGCAGTGGAGGGGGGAGTGGCCGCCGCGTTCTGGCCCGATTTAGCGAACTACATGCAGCGAAAAGGGCGGTGAAGGAGTCCGGCGTCGCGACAGATTCCAACGCAGGAGAAATATTCTGTTGGAGTGACCGACGATTTGATCAACGGTGAAAAGGTGAGAGGCGCGGGAGGGGAGACGCGACGCGAAAGAAAGACGGAAAGCAACAATGTGAAATGTGGTCGGTAGCAGGTAGATACCGGTGTCGCTTTTAGTTGCGTCCCTCCCTCCCATTAAATATGTCTAAATATGGATGTATTTAGATATCAAATAATATCTAGATATAATATCTAGATCTAAACATGTTTAATGGAACGGAGAAAGTACTATACTTTCGATCTTAGTATAATACTCGAATCTTAGGGATGTATTTGTGCCTCGGAGTAGATGGGCTGATGTGCAATGACGCACTTCTTTTTAGTAAATGAAAGCGAACCATGCGTACTACTGTACCAAAAACCATGTGGTGCTGACGGTGATTAGCGATAACGCTGATCGGTTGCATACATGTGCTAGAGCAAGCTAGGAGGGATGGATGCATGCGGCGCGTCGCGCAGGCTGGAAGGGACCGACGTGGTCTCTGCCACGCGATCATCCAGCGGCCGGTCCAACTTCTCTTTAAGTTTCATAGCTACGGAAATCAGTTAAGGTGCCGACGGCTAGATCCTGTGCCGATGGTAAAATATCGGAGCGTCGTTCCGACCAAGCCAGCAGGTCAGTCGTCGGCACAGGTAAACCATCGGCACATGAAGGTCTGTGCCGACGGCAACCGTCGGCACAACCTCTCCGTCGTGACGGTGAACTAACAGCGTCAGACCTGTGCCCACATATTTCAGCCCTGTGCCGACGGCGTCGGCATAGCTATTTTTCATTTTACCACATTAATCTTCAAAAAATCATAACTAAATCATTGTAATCAGAAAAATATAAATAATATATCAAAAATTTCAGAAAAATAAGTTCTATCTTGGAAAAATATCAAACTTGGAATATTTAAAATATCTCAAAGAACCTTATAAAAAATGAGCTATCATATCCGATGTTTTATGACTTTCACACAGAACAACCAATGTTATGGATAGAATCCTGGCATAGTTTGTGATGATGTGTGCCCATATTGTGCACACATGTGCATATTGGGATGTCTTACGATATTGTAGGAGGAAGTTTTCCATTTCATCGCACGAAAAAACTATTTTTCATTTTTGAGGTGCCGAAAACGGTGTGTTTTGTGAAGCAACCACCACATTAAAGATTCACATGGGTACCAACACATTTTTCAAAAATACTAGACCAACTAAGATGGAAAATTTCTCAACCTGTGTATCTGGAACCTTTCCATCCACCCCTCATGAAAAAGACAAATTCCTGCCGAATCGGTAGGAGGCCGACCAGATTTGAACTATAAGTACATGATATATTGCTCATGATTTTTTGTAAAAATTATTTTTAGATTCACAACATGTTATTTCATTAGAGATCCAGTGAAAGTTTAGCGAGCCTCAGCCCCGGGCAAAGGATCTTCATGCCCGCCGTTTTGAATATAGTTTGAAACAGGCATAAAAAATTCGAAAACGATCCAAACAATGTAAAACCTTCGCGTGGTCTCATATTATGTGTCATAGTTGCAAGGAAAAATATTAAAGTTGGAAAATTGTGAACATCACAAAAAATCGTTCACAAAATGAGCTATCATGTTCGAGGTTTCATGACATTTAGGTCAAACGACCAATGTTATGGATAGAATCGCGGCATAGTTTGTGATAATGTGCCCATATTGTGCACACATGTGCATATTGGAATGTCTTACGATATTGCAGGAGGAAGTTTTCCATTTCATCGCACGAAAAAAACATTTTCCATTTTTGAGGTGCCGAAAACGGGGTGTTTTGTAAAGCAACCACCAAATTAAAGATTCACATTGGTACCAACACATTTTTCAAAAATAGTAGACCAACTAAGATGGAAAATTTCTCAACCGGTGTATCTGGAACCTTTCCATCTACCACTCATGAAAAAGACAAATTCCCGCCGAATCGGTAGGAGGCCGACCAGATTTGAACTACAGGTACATGATATATTGCTCAAGATTTTTTGTAAAAAATATTTTTAGATTCACAACATGCTATTTCATCAGAGATCCAGTGCAAGTTTAGCGAGCCTCGGCCCCGGGCAAAGGATCTTCATGCCCGCCGTTTTGAATGTAGTTTGAAACGGCAATAAAAATTCAAAAATGGTCCAAACAATGTGAAACCTTCGCGTGCTATCATATTATATGTCATAGTTGCAAGGAAAAATATTAAAGTTGGAAAATTGCGAACATCACAAAAAATCCTTCACAAAATGAGCTATGATGTTCGAGGTTTCATGACATTTAGGTCAAACGACCAATGTTATGGATAGAATCGCGGCATAGTTTGTGATAATGTGCCTATATTATGCACACATGTGTATTTTGAGATGTCTTACGATGTTGCAGGAGGAAATTTTCCTTTTCATCGCGCGAAAAAGCCATTTTCCTTTTTTGAGGTGCCAAAAACGCGATGTTTTGTGAAGCAACCACCAAATTAAAGTTTCACATTGGTACCGACACATTTTTAAAAAAATACTAGACCACCTAAGATGGAAAATTTCCCAACCGGTGGATCTGGAACTTTTCCATCCATCCCTCATGAAAAAGACAAAATCCTGCCGAATCGGTAGGAGGCTGGCCAGATTTGAACAACTGGTACATGATCTAATGCTCATGAATTTTTGGAAAAATTATTTTTAGATTCAAAATATGATATAGGTGTCATATTTGGATTCCTCTCATTTTTCTAATCGATTTAGACATATTATTTGTCAAATTTTGATTTACAGATTTAAAGATATTAATTATTCCATATTAAATAAAAAAGAAAAAATTATTTTATTGTCCATTTGAATTCAAGATTAATATACTCATTCTTGTAGTTTATGTAGGTAATTGTTTGGAATTCAAAAAATAATGATGTGCAACATCAAGCAATAAGGATTAATAGTATTGATATGGTATTATTGTCAGAAGGTGTCATTTCTTTCATGGAATCCAATCTAAATGGAACCGAGAAGTTAAGCGTGCTAGGGGTGGAGTAGTGTGAGGATGGGTGACTGACTGGGAAGTTTGACCATGAGTGCAGGTGAGACCTAATAGTAAGTGTAGTTAGAGTTAAAATGGTGCAGGTGAGAGATTAAAAAATTGGGATAAAAAAATTGAATTTTTTTTGAAAAAATTCGAGCCAGAATTACCAAACGGCGTTATTTCTATGCCGATGGCATATTTGCCTGTGCCGAGGCGTTATTGTGCCGACGGCTGCCGTCGGCACAAGCCTGTGCCAAAGGCAAGGCAAGCTATGCCGACGGCCGCCGGCCGTCGGCACCTTGACTGGTTCCGTAGTGCATCTCTAGCTGGATGTTTGGGTAATTAGGGTATCAACGGATCGACGCAAATAGACGAAAAGCGTCTGCTTGCGTTTGTGTGGATGAAAAACGCGTTCTAGCTAGATGCAAATTAAGGTGTAATACGTTTTAGTGGGAGGCGGCGTTCCCGTCGACCGCGAGATGCATGTGGTGACTTCATCAATCTCAAAACCTGCCGGATCAAGTTTTTTGGACACAGTCTCTCGGAGATGTTCATATAAGTAGGGTGTGCGTGTGTGCGTTTATAGGGGCGAGTGTATGCACGTTTTTGTAAGCATCTACGTTTGTACCGCGTTTCGAAAAAAATAATGGTACCCGAAGATGCAGCCTTCTCTACCGAATTCGGGTTATCCTTCACTAGGAGTAGAACTAGATTCATTGGTTCCATCCATGTTGTTCCTTTTTGAGGGATTTCATCCATATTTTTTTAATATTTTCTTCGATTTTTTTAATTGATAAAAAATTAGTAGAAAAGTTGACTAAATTTGTGTTAATTAAAACGAATTGAAGGGAGTATAACTATTCCTCTAGCTAGCTAGCAACCAGTGAAAAAAAACGAAGCTTTGCTAGTATATATTTATTTTTTCCTGTAAAAGAACAATGTTACACTTGCACCGCATGAAAAATATATCAATTATCAAACAGCACTTCTCACTCTCAGAATATCGTTCACATGACACAACTCCTGTGACTGCGAGTGATTTCAACAAATTGGATATTTGCTATGCTTTATAGCAAGAGTTTGCTTATGATATCCTTTTGTCTACCGGTGACTTGTACAAGCTTGCAACCTCCTCCTCTGTCAGCACCGACGGGGCGACTTCGATCGGCTCCACGACGAAGCCAGCCTCCTCGCACGCCTTCTTCAGGAGCTCCGCCTGTGCGTCCCCATCCGGGCAAAACGCAACCACTGCACCTCCGCTGCCGGTGAACTTCGATGCAGCGCCAACACTCCTCGCTACTTCGACCATCTTTATATTCACCGCTCCAAGCACGTCGTCTCCAAACATTTGCCTACAACCACCAATCACGCTTAACTAGTTAACTCACTAGTCGGTAATATTGTTGCGATGGAAAATCTCATATCTTGGCTAACAAGATTGTTGATTTCTAAGCCTCGTTGACGTTAGCCTCACCTTCTCAGATCAAAGTTTCTGTTCATAAGCCTCGCGAGTTCAGTGTAATTCTTCTGCAACAACGCATTGTGGCCATCATAGGCTAGATGCGCGACTTCCTTCATGGATGATATTATGAACTCGTCGCCATCAAGCCATCTTTGCCTGACACTGCTGTGGACCTAATTGGTTATACAAGGTTTGAAGTTTGATATATTAGTCTAAAGGAGTGTAAAAATATTTTTCAAACAAAAGGTTTGGAATATTAACCAAGATTGAACAAACCTTGCCAGAGTCGCTTGGGTTCTCAGCATAGATAAGATAGAGAGGGGGGAGTAGATTGACGTCTAGCGGTGTGTATATGCCGTGACCCAGCTTATCCATATGCTCTTGGCTAAAATCCTGACAAGTGGCAAAACTGAAAGATTAGCCCACAAGAGTCATCATCATGACTAACAATCAGGTAGCTAGGTTAGGTGATCGACGTGGAGGGGTGTTTTATAATATAGCTGCCACCAATCACACAAATTTGCCGTACCATGTAAACAAGGCCACAGTAGACCTGCGCGACCCGGTCCTGGAGCCCGGCGACGATCCCGAGCTCCTTCTCCGCGTCGAGGATTGCGATCTTACGAGTGCGGAGAGGCAGGGGAAGGCGACGAGGTCGTGGCGCGGGTGGGGCTGTACGAGGAGCTCCTCGGAGGGGCGGAGGCGGACGGTCGCCCAGAGGCCGGCGACGGCGAAGGAGACGGCGCGGCCGCCGTACACGTCGCTGGGGTTGCCGAGGAGACCCACGCGCGCGTATGCCCTGTGTTCCACTTCCATCGCCGCCGCCGTCGCCGCTGATCCTCCGGTGGAGATGGTTGACAAGTCAGGTTGGTGGACCGGATAACGACGCCAGCAGAAGAGTTCGTCACCACCGGTTTCTCCGATGCCGCTACTCCTGTACTTGAACTGTTGCCGGTGTATTGGTCATATACTGTGCTATCTCCGGCAACAGCACTGTGTTCCATCTGGCGATCATATCTGCCAGCTATTACGTTATTGGCATCCTGATAATCTTGACTATGTTCACACATCTGGCGATCATATCTGCCAAACATTACTTCTCTAGGATATTGTTCAGTATACTTTTGTCATGACGACACAGAGTACACTCACATTTGCAATAACACAAAATTAGGAAAATAGGCAGTACATCGATCATGCACGTGATCAAAATGTTGAAAAGGAAAAGCTAAATAGTATGACATAAGTATCATGCAAAAGTGATCAACGGAAACATCGGCGATCAATATATATAAGCATGTAAGATGACTTTCATGCGAAGATGTCGCAATTCTCACACTTAACAAGCGTCTTTTCCTATTTCTCGGACAGGTGTGCCCAAATGCTCGTCGTCTTGAAGGCACCGTCCTCCTCTAGAGCGATTTGCTTATATTGAAATCCTCTTACAAGTTAGCAGTGTTTATATTTCTAGTTCTTCAAAGTGTAGTGTTGATTCTTTAGAGTGTAGTGTTGATTCTTTAGTTAGCGGTTAGATTTGGGGGTTCTGGACCATGTTGTGCTTTTGTATATTTTTGATTCGCCTGCTTATATGGGCACCATCCGTGTTTTCTGTCGAAGTGCCATGGCTACATATCCGGAGAAACCGAAGAGGCACATGTTGGTGTTAGATGTATATATCTGTATATTGTAGTTTTTCCATATGTTAGGGGGCTTTCTGCATACGTGCATCTGTACATGTACTATATATCGTGGCCTTGGCCCCTGGTAATACAACAAGCATATTACTCTAACATGGTATCATAGCTAAATTGATCCTCTATTCCCCGGCCGCCGACGTTGCTTGTTCCAATCTCTCGTCCGTCGTCCGTCCGTCCGCTCCAATCTCCGATCCCCGTCCTCGATCTGACTCTGCTGCTCTTCATCGTCTTCGATCCCCGTCTTCGATCTGGACCGACCTGCCCCCGCTCGCTCCCGCTCGGGAGGCCGGACCCGATTCCCCGTCTTCGATCTCACAGCCACGATTCCAGGCCGCTCCCGCTCGCCGCCCGATTCCAGGCTGCTCCCGCTCCCGCTCGCGGCCCGATTCCAGGCTGCTCCCGCTCGCTCCCCGACGCCAGGACTCCCTCCCCCCGACGGATCGATTACAGGCTGCTCCCGCTCCCGCTCGCTCCCCGACGCCAGGCTCGCAGCGCTCCCGCTCGGCCGCCTCCAGCCTCGCCCGCTCTGTTCTCGATCGGAGGGGCCGTTTCTTGTCTAGTTGACTTACGTCTGAGGTAAAAAAAAAAGCAAAAAAAAACAAAAAAAAGAGCGAAAAAAAACAGAAAAAAATTACTATCGTCGGCTATTGTTATCTGATGTCTTCTTCTGCTGATCCCGCCTTATCTTTGGGCCTCCCTTCGGTACTTGGTCTTTGTCCGCTGCCTCCGTGTATGATGGCTAGCCATTCTTCGTCGCCGTTTGCGGCCTCTTCACGCGGCTCTGCCCGCGCTTCACCGACTCCGTCTACGTTGGCTCGCCGTTCTATACCGACTTTCGCGGCCTCTTCCCGCGGCTCTGGCCGCGCTTCGCCGATTTTGTCTCCCTCGGCCTGCCGCTCTACATCGACTTTTGTGGCCTCTTCATGCGGTCCTGCCCGCGCTTCGCCGACTTCGTCTACGTCGGCCCACCGCTCTACATCGACTTTTGCGGCCTCTTCCCGCGGTTATGGCCGCGCTTCGTCGACTCCGTCTACGTCGGCCTGCCGCTCTACATCGACTTTCGCGGCCTCTTCACGTGGTTATGAACGCGCTTTGGCGACTCTTTCTTCATCGGCGTGTTGCTCTTTGTCGCCCCCTTTGGTGGCCTTTGTGCGTGTGGGTGATAGCTCCTCGTCGGCACCTGATTGTATGTCGACCTCTCCAGTCGCGCCCCTCTCTGCGCATGGGAGATAGCACAGCTTCACTGCCTGCTTGATGCTTGGGATTCCAGTTTACGTCAGCAGCCTTGCGGTCCGAGTCTCCGCCCTCGTCCTCATTGCACCTACTGTGACAAGGTTGGCCACACTTCCTCCACCTGCTGGACGCGGGATCCCAGTTTACGTCCGCAGTTCCAGGATCGTCAGCAGGCTGGCTCTTCAGGATCTTCAGCAGTTGCACTCTCTGATCAGGACATTCTCAGGGGTCTTCGTGGTCTGCTCGCTACTACAGACTCTTCCTCGCCGGGCGCTGCTGGTTCTGTGACTGGCTCTTCTGGCACTGCGCGACCACCACTTTCTACACAGTCAGGTACGTCCCCGTGGTATCTGGATTCTGGAGCTTCCTTTCATATGACCTCTGAGTCCTCTATTCTGTCTGCTCTTCGGTCTCTTATTTCTCTTGTCCGTGTTGTCACGGCTGATGGTACCTCTATTCCTGTTTCTAGTAGAGGCACCCTTTCTACTCCCTCTTTCTCTGTCCCTGATGTTTCTCGTGTTCCTCGCCTTTAGATGAACCTTTTCTCTGCTAGCCAGCTCACCGATTCTGGTTGTCGCGTCATTCTTGACGCTGAGTCTTGTGCGGTTCAGGATCGTCGCACACAAGCCCTGGTTGGAGCTGGCCCTCGTAGCCGTAAGTCTCCGGGGCTTTGGGAGTTAGACTGGCTTCGTGTTCCTTCCGCTGCCACTTCATCTGCCAGTTCTCCTCCGGTTGTTGCCTCTGTCACCGGCTCTTTTCAGCAGTGGCATCATCGTCTTGGTCACCTTTGTGACTCTCGCCTGTCGTCTTTGGTTCATCGTGGCCTTCTGGGGTCTGTCTCTGGAGATGGGTCGTTACACTGTCAGGGTTGTAGGTTAGGCAAACAGATTCAGCTTCCCTATCCTACTAGTGTGTCTGTCTCTCAGCGACCGTTCGATTTAGTCCATTCAAATATTTGGGGTCCGGCTCCCTTCGCTTCGAAAGGGGGCCATCGATACTATATCTTATTCATTGATGATTTTTCATGGTACACCTGGGTGTTTTTCATGCGCTCTCGCAGTGAGGTGCTCTCTATTTATCAGCGTTTTGCGGCCATGGTCCGCACTCAGTATTCCTCACCCATTCGCGTGTTCCGTGCTGATTCTACTGGTGAGTATATCTCCCAGCACCTTCGTGGTGTCGTTGCTGAGGAGGGCGCCCTCGCTCAGTGATACGTCTCAAACGTATCTATAATTTCTTATGTTCCATGCTACTTTTATGACAATACTCACATGTTTTATACACACTTTACATCATTATTATGTATTTTCCGGCACTAACCTATTAACGAGATGCCGAAGAGCCAGTTGTTGTTTTCTGCTGTTTTTGGTTTCAGAAATCCTACAAAGGAAATATTCTCGGAATTGGACGAAATCAACGCCCAGGGTCTTATTTTTCCATGGAGCTTCCAGAAGACCGAAGAGCATACGAGGTGGGGCGACGAGGCGCCCAGACCACATGGCCGCGCGGCCTGGGTGGGGCCCGCGCCGCCCTATGGTGTGGGGCCCTCGTGCCTCCACCGACCCTGCCCTTCCGCCTACTTAAACTCTCCGTCGCGAAAACCCTATTACCGAGAGCCACAATACGGAAATACTTCCAGAGACGCCGCCGCCGCCAATCCCATCTCGGGGGATTCAGGAGATCGCCTCCGGCACCCTGCCGGAGAGGGGAATCATCACCGGAGGGTTCTACATCATCATGCTCGCCTCCGGGTTGATGCGTGAGTAGTTCATCCTTGGACTATGGGTCCATAACAGTAGCTAGATGGTTGTCTTCTCCTCATTGTGCTATCATGTTAGATCTTGTGAGCTGCCTGTCATGATCAAGATCATCTATTTGTAATGCTACATGTTGTGTTTGTTGGGACCCGATGAATATTGAATACTATGTCAAGTTGATTATCAATCTATCATACATATGTTGTTTATGTTCTTGCATGCTCTCCGTTGCTAGTAGAGGCTCTGGCCAAGTTGATACTTGTAACTCCAAGAGGGAGTATTTATGCTAGATAGTGGGTTCATGCCTCCATTGAATCTAGGACAGTGACAGAAAGTTCTAAGGTTGTGGATGTGCTGTTGCCACTAGGGATAAAACATCAATGCTTTGTCTAAGGATATTTGTGTTGATTACATTACGCACCATACTTAATGCAATTGTCTGTTGTTTGCAACTTAATACTGGAAGGGGTGTGATAACCCACAAGTATAGGGGATCGCAACAGTCTTCGAGGGAAGTAAAACCCAAATTTATTGATTCGACACAAGGGGAGGTAAAGAATACTTATAAGCCTTAACAACTGAGTTGTCAATTCAGCTGCACCTGGAAAAGCACTAGTAACAGGGGTGATGTGAAAGCAGCAGTAATATGAGAGCAGTAGTAACAGTAACAGCAAACAGCGTGAGTAATATGAGAGCAATGGCACCAGAAAATAGTTGATACTACTTCTAATGTCATGTAGAACGAGTATATGATGATGAGAGATGGACCGGGGTTCCCAGCTATCTACACTAGTGGTAACTCTCCAATAACAAGTGTTGGGTGAACAAATTACAGTTGGGCAATTGATAGGATTGAAATAGCATTAAGAAAGAACATCAAGTCTATTAATCATGTAGGCATGTTTCCCATATATAGTCATACGTGCTCGCAATGAGAAACTTGTACAACATCTTTTGTCCTACCAGCCGATGGCAGCCGGGCCTCTAGGGAATCTACTGGAAATTAAGGTACTCCTTTTAATAGAGAACCGGAGCAAAGCATTAACACTCCGTGAAAACATGTGATCCTCATATCTAAGCCTTCCCCTCCAGTTGTCCCAATTTCTGTCACTTTGGGGCCTTTGGTTCCGGACATAGACATGTGCATACAACTTGTAGATACAATCTAAGCAATAAGTATAGAGCTTAAATCTAAGATCATGCCACTCGGGCCCTAGTGACAAGCATTAAACACAACAAGATTGCAGCAACAATAACTTCATAAACTTTGTAGATAGACAATCATAACGTAACAATCCATCGGATCCCGACAAACACAACACCGATTACATCAGATGAATCTCAATCATGTAAGGCAGCTCATGAGATCATTGTATTGAAGTACATGGGAGAGATGATACCAACTAGCTACAGCTAGAACCCGTAGTCCATGGGGGAACTACTCACGGAGCATGATGGAGGCGGTGGCGTTGATGGAGATGGCTTCCGGGGGCACTTCCCCGTCCCGGCAGGGTGCCGGAACAGAGACTTCTGTCCCCCGAATTGGAGTTTCGCAATGGTGGCGGCGCCCCTGGAGTCTTTCTGGAGTTTCGTCAATCGGTATCGCATTTTTAGGTCGAAAGGGTTTATATAGGTGAAGAGGCGGCGCAGGAGGGGCAACAGGGTGCCCTCCCCATAGGCCGGCGCGGCCTGGGGCTGGCCCGCGCGGCCCTATGGTGTGGGGGCCCCAGGCCTCCCCTCTGACTCCCCTTCGGTGTCCTGGTCCGTCTCGGTGAATTATGATGTTTGGTCTTCGTTTCGTCGAATTCCGAGAATATTGCCCGAACAGCCTTTCTGGAACCAAAAACAGCAGAGAACAGGAACTGGCACTGTGGCATCTTGTTAATAGGTTAGTTCCGGAAAACGCATAAAAACATTATAAAGTGCAAGCAAAACATGTAAGTATTGTCATAAAATAAGCATGGAACATCAGAAATTATGGATACGTTGGAGACGTATCAGCATCCCCAAGCTTAGTTCCTACTCGTCCTCGAGTAGGTAAACGATAAAAAGAATAATTTCTGTAGTGACATGCTACTTACATAACCTTGATCATACTATTACAAAGCATATGAGATGAATGAAGTGACTCAAGGCAATGATCTATAGTTGCTAACAAATAGATAACATATAGCAAAACTTTTCATGAAGAGTACTTTCAAGACAAGCATCAAAGCCTTGCACAAGAGTTAACTCATAAAGCAATAAATTCAAAGTAAAGGCATTGGAGCAACACAGAGGAAGATTTAAGTTTCAGCAGTTGCTTTCAACTTTCAACATGCATATCTCATGGATAATTGTCAACACAAAGTAATATGATGAATGCAAATATGCAAGTATGTAAGAATCGATGCACAGTTAACACAAGTGTTTGCTTCTAAGATGGAAGGAAGTAGGTAAACTGACTCAACATAAAGTAAAAGAATGGCCCTTCACAGAGGGAAGCAGGGATTAAATCATGTGCTAGAGCTTTTTAAGTTTTGAAAACATATAGAGAGCATAAAAGTAAAAATTTGAGAGGTGTTTGTTGTTGTCAACGAATGATAGTGGGCACTCTAACTACCTCATCAACCAGACTTTCAAGAGCGGCTCCCATGAAGGACGTTATCTCTACCAGCAAGGTAGATCATCCCTCTTCTCTTTTGTTTACACATGTATTTTAGTTTTATTTATGGTTGACACTCCTCCCAACCTTTTGCTTTCACAAGCCATGGCTAACCGAATCCTCGGGTGCCTTCCAACATTCACATACCATGAAGGAGTGTCTATTTGCAAAATTAAGTTGCTTACTGATGAATCAGAGCAAAACATGTGAAGAGAATTATTAATGAAAGTTGATTAATTGGGGGCTGGGAACCCCGCGCCAGCTCTTTTTGCAAAATTATTGGATAAGCGGATGAAGCCACTAGTCCATTGGTGAAAGTCTGTCCGAAGTAAATGACAAGATCGAAAGATAAAACACCACATACTTCCTCATGAGCTATAAAACATTGACACAAATAAGAGATAATAGCTTTTGAATTATTTAAAGGTAGCACATGAAGTATTTGCTTGGAATGGCAGGAAATACCACATAGTAGGTAGTTATGGTGGACACGAATGGCATAGGTTTTGGCTCAAGGTTTTGGATGCACGAGAAGCATTTCCTCTCGGTACAAGGCTTTGGCTAGCAAGGTTGTTTGAAGCAAACACAAGTATGAACCGGAACAGCAAAACTTACATAAGAACATATTGCAAGCATTATAAAACTCTACACTGTCTTCCTTGTTGCTCAAACACTTTTACCAGAAAATATCTAGACCTTAGAGAGACCAATCATGCAAACCAATTTCAACAAGCTCTACGGTATTTCTCCACTAATAGGTTTAAACTACATGATGCAAGAGCTTAATCATGATCTACTTGAGAGCTCAAAACAATTGCCAAGTATCAAATTATCCAAGACAATATGAAGCATTTTCTTTTTCCAACCAAATAGCAATAAATGCAATAGCTTCCAACTTTTAACATTGAACATTAAAAGTAAAACGAAGAACACAAGTGTTCATATGAAAAAGCGGAGCGTGTGTCTCTCCCACACAAGGATTGCTAGGATCCAATCTTATTCAAACATAAACAAAAATAAAAACACACAGACGCTCCAAGCAAAGCACATATGATGTGACCGAATAAAAATATAGTTTCAATAGAAGAAACCTGATAAGTTGATGAAGAAGGGGATGCCTTGGGCATCCCCAAGCTTAGACGCTTGAGTCTTTTTGAAATATGCAGGGATGAACCACGGGGGCATCCCCAAGCTTAGGCTTTTCACTCTTCTTGATCATATATCATCCTCCTCTCTTGATCTTTGAAAACTTCCTTCACACCAAACTTCTCATAAACTTCATTAGAGGGGTTAGTACTAAAAAAACTTGAATTCACATTGGTCCTGTAGTGACACATTGCAAGTACTCAATAAAACATTAGCTACAGCTCTCCACGTCTAGAAAGCCTCACTTAAAGTCCACAAGAGACAATGCAAAAACAGAGACAGAATCTGTCAAAACAGAACAGCCAGTAAACACGAATTTTTAAACGGTACTTCCGTTGCTCAAATCAGAAAACTCAAAACTAACGAAAGTTACGTACATATCTGAGGAACGCGCACGTAAATTGGCAGATTTTTCTGAGTTACCTACAGAGAGCCCTGCCTAGATTCGTGACAGATAGAAATCTGTTTCTGCGCAGAAATCCAAATCTAGTATCAACATTCTATTAGAGACTTCACTTGGCACAACATTGCAATAAAATAAAGATAAGGAGAGGTTGCTACAGTACTAACAACTTCCAAGACTCAACAAAACAGTAGGAAAATAAACACATGGGTTATCTCCCAAGAAGTGCTTTCTTTATAGCCATTAAGATGGGCTCAACAGTTTTAATGATGCACTCGCAAGAAATAAGTGTTGAAGCAAAAGAGAGCATCAAAAAGCAAGTTCAAAACACATTTAAGTCTAACCCTCTTCCTATGCATAGGAATCTTGTACACAAATAAATTAATGAAGAACAAAGTGACAAGCATAAGAAGATAAAACAAGAGTAACTTCAAAATTTTCAGCATATAGAGAGGTGTTTTAGTGCCATGCAAATTTCTACAACCATATTTTCCTCTATCATAATAATTTTCAGTAGCTTCATTAACAAACTCAACAACATAACTATCACATACAACATGCTTTTCATGATTCACAAACACATAATTTTTATCAAGCTCAGAAATAATAGGATTAAAACTTTCAAACCCACTTTTATCAATAATATAACAAGATGATTGATCAATCTCAAAGGATATGGGACTCATAGATAATGTCAAGACTTCTCCAATCCCATTTTCATTAGTAGTACAATTAATATTATCAAGTAACATAGGACCATCATCCAGAGCTTTATCATAAACATTTGCTACACAAAATTCTTTAGTACCATGCATTTCGACATCAGGCACAAACAAAGCATTATCATAAGATTTATCAAAGTAGCATGGATTATCATAAATAACAGTAGCATAATTATTCTCACAAGTTTTACTCATAGGGAATATTTCAAGAGAATCCACAGGAACATAACATTCAACCTCTTTCGGTAAGCATGGAGGACAATCAAATAGTGTAAGAGATAAAGAGTTACTCTCATTAGAAGGTTGGCATGGGTAGCTAATCCATTCTTCCTCCTTTTGTTCATCACTCTCCTCTTCTTTTTCATCCAATGAGTTTTCAGGTTCATCAATTTCCTCCTCTTTTTCATCCAATGAGTTTTCAGGTTCATCAATTTCTTCTTCCACTGGTTCCTGCAAATTATGAGTGCATTCTTGTGCATTAATGAGTCTCTCTTTATAATCAATGATATAAGGATTATCACTATAGCTTTCTATGCAAAAATTAAGGATAGAAGAGACATAATCTTTAAGGTCCTTACAAACAACACAAGTTTCATAATTTTTAGCCATGAAGGATTCTATCTCAGAGGCTCCCATAAACATGACAAATTGTTCTACCTCTTCGAACCCAAAATGAAGATAGCTATTCCAATTATAGTTCTTAATTAAAACTTCTTCACTAAAGCCACATTGAAATTTAAGATGTTTAGTATCCTGTTGAGAGCAACAGTTTATATCATGGCGTTTAAGCAAGATTTTAGCAATTGTATTCAGTTTTTCTATCACAGCACTCATAACTTTTCCCGTTCTTGATTCTCTATAATTATTATATAATTCAATAAGCTCCAAATAGGTTGTAGGTTCTCCCATCGCAACAGTTTTTAATTTTTCGGTTTTTCAAACTTTTATGGACTTTCGGGTATATAGGGAAAATAAAAAAAAACAAAAAGAAACTAGACAAAAGTAAACTAGGCAAAACAAAATAAAATAAAAACAGAGAGAGAGGTAGAGTGTACTCCCCAGGTGAACTTATAAGTAGAGCTATGCCTCCCCGGCAACGGCGCCAGAAAATAGTCTTGATAACCCACAAGTATAGGGGATCGCAACAGTCTTCGAGGGAAGTAAAACCCAAATTTATTGATTCGACACAAGGGGAGGTAAAGAATACTTATAAGCCTTAACAACTGAGTTGTCAATTCAGCTGCACCTGGAAAAGCACTAGTAACAGGGGTGATGTGAAAGCAGCAGTAATATGAGAGCGAGTAATAAGAATAACACGAGTAGCAGTAATATGAGAGCAATGGCACCAGAAAATAGTTGATACTACTGTAATGTCATGTAGAACGAGTATATGATGATGAGAGATGGACCGGGGTTCCCAGCTATCTACACTAGTGGTAACTCTCCAATAACAAGTGTTGGGTGAACAAATTACAGTTGGGCAATTGATAGGATTGAAATAGCATTAAGAAAGAACATCAAGTCTATTAATCATGTAGGCATGTTTCCCATATATAGTCATACGTGCTCGCAATGAGAAACTTGTACAACATCTTTTGTCCTACCAGC
This sequence comes from Lolium perenne, assembly GCF_019359855.2. Taxonomy (NCBI): domain Eukaryota; kingdom Viridiplantae; phylum Streptophyta; class Magnoliopsida; order Poales; family Poaceae; genus Lolium; species Lolium perenne. The sequence goes on from NC_067249.2 coordinate 19,224,578, forward strand.
CGGTGGCAGCCGGGCCTCTAGGGAATCTACTGGAAATTAAGGTACTCCTTTTAATAGAGCACCGGAGCAAAACATTAACACTCCGTGAAAACATGTGATCCTCATATCCAAGCCTTCCCCTCCAGTTGTCCCAATTTCTGTCACTTTGGGGCCTTTGGTTCCGGACATAGACATGTGCATACAACTTGTAGATACAATCTAAGCAATAAGTATAGAGCTTAAATCTAAGATCATGCCACTCGGGCCCTAGTGACAAGCATTAAACACAACAAGATTGCAGCAACAATAACTTCATAAACTTTGTAGATAGACAATCATAACGTAACAATCCATCGGATCCCGACAAACACAACACCGATTACATCAGATGAATCTCAATCATGTAAGGCAGCTCATGAGATCATTGTATTGAAGTACATGGGAGAGATGATACCAACTAGCTACAGCTAGAACCCGTAGTCCATGGGGGAACTACTCACGGAGCATGATGGAGGCTGTGGCGTTGATGGAGATGGCTTCCGGGGGCACTTCCCCGTCCCGGCAGGGTGCCGGAACAGAGACTTCTGTCCCCCGAATTGGAGTTTCGCGATGGTGGCGGCGCCCCTAGAGTCTTTCTGGAGTTTCGTCAATCGGTATCACGTTTTTAGGTCGAAAGGGTTTATATAGGCGAAGAGGTGGCGCAGGAGGGGCAACAGGGTGCCCTCCCCATAGGCCGGCGCGGCCAGGGGCTGGCCCGCGCGGCCCTATGGTGTGGGGCCCCCAGGCCTCCCCTCTGACTCCCCTTCGGTGTCCTGGTCCGTCTCGGTGAATTATGATGTTTGGTCTTCGTTTCGTCGAATTCCGAGAATATTGCCCGAACAGCCTTTCTGGAACCAAAAACAGAGAAACAGAACCAGCACCGTGGCATCTTGTTAATAGGTTAGTTCCGGAAAACACATAAAAACATTATAAAGTGCAAGCAAAACATGTAAATATTGTCATAAAACAAGCATGGAACATCAGAAATTATGGATACGTTGGAGACGTATCAGGGTGCGGATGTGATACGTCTCAAACGTATCTATAATTTCTTATGTTCCATGCTAGTTTTATGACAATACCTACATGATTCATACTTTATATCGTTTTGATGCATTTTCCGGAACTAACCTATTAATAAGATGCCGAAGTGCCAGTTCCTGTTTTCTGCTGTTTTTGGTTTCAGAAATCTTACACAGGAAATATTCTCGGAATTGGACGAAATCAACGCCCACGATCTTGTATTTCACGGAAGCTTCCAGAGAGCCAGAGAGGGACCAGAGGGGAGCCCTGGGGGCCCCACCCCACATGGCGGCGCAGCCAAGGGGGGGGGGCGCCAGCCTATGGGGGGGCCACCCCCTGGCTCCTTCGAGGCCGCCCTTCCGCCTATATATTCTCTCCGCCTCGAAAACCCTAAAGAGATAAGCCACGGGACAAGAAAAGTTACGCAGCCGCCGCCATCGCGAAGCCAAGTTCGGGGGACAGAAGTCTCTGTTCCGGCACGCCGCCGGGACGGGGAATTGCCCCTGGAAGGCATCTCCATCGACACCACCGCCATCTTCATCGACATTGCTGTCTCCTATGATGAGGAGGGAGTAGTTCTCCCTCGAGGCTAAGGGCTGTACCGGTAGCTATGTGGTTCATCTCTCTCTCCCATGTGATCTTTATGTGATCATGAGCTTTGTGATCTAGTTGAATATCATCTATGTGCTACTCTAGTGATGTTATTAAAGTAGTCTATTCCTCCTTCATGATGTAAAGTGGACAGTGTGTGCATCATGTAGTACTTGGCGTAGGTTATGATTGTGATCTCTTGTAGATTATGAAGTTAACTATCACTATGATAAATATATTATCTTGGATTTATGATTTGACGTGGATATCCCTATGAGTGGTGTTTGTCAAGTACTTGATGAACTCTGAGCGGAGCTTTTGTAGCCACTACACGATTAGTGATTCCATTAGGAGAGTTATCCAGAGTATCACTATTATACACTCTAGAGGTTACTTTAATATGAACTCCGGATTCACTCTCCACGGTGTGACGGTGATAGTGTGCGCATCGTGTGTGTTTCCTTTATGAAGTTGTGGAGCTTGTTAACTCCGGCTTGAGGTGTGCTTTCGTAGCCCTACACAATGAATGGTGTTTGTTATCCAACAAGAGAGTGTAGCATTTATTTATTCAGTTATGTGATCAATGTTGAGAGTGTCCACTAGTGAAAGTATGATCCCTAGGCCTTGTTTCCGAATATCGAAACTCCGTTTATTTACTGTTCTACTGCATGTTTACTTGCTGCCATATTTATTTCAGATTGCTATTACCACTCATATTCATCCATATCACTTGCATCTCACTATCTCTTCGCCGAACTGGTGCAACTATACATCTGACAAGTGTATTAGGTGTGTTGGGGACACAAGAGACTTCTTGTATCGTAATTGCAGGGTTGCTTGAGAGGGATATCTCTGACCTCTACCTCCCTGAGTTCGATAAACCTTGGGTGATTCACTTAAGGGAAACTTGCTGCTGTTCTACAAACCTCTGCTCTTAGAGGCCCAACACTGTCTACAAGAATAGAAGCGTGCGTAGACATCAAGCTATTTTCTGGCGCCGTTGCCGGGGATCTGAAGAAAAGTTACACCACAGAGAATTGCCTCCCACGGCAACAAGCTATTTTCTGGCGCTGTTGCCGGGGAGGTAAGGTAAAAGGTATTCACATCCTCCGACTACTAAGCTATCTCCTAGCACTGTTGCCGGTGTGTGAGTGCTCGAAGGTATTTCCTTTAGATCCTGCAATTATATCTTTTTGTTTCTTGTTTTTATTTTCACTAGTTAGGCTTAATGGAAAACAACAAAAAAATGAGAGATCTTTATGAACTTTATCTTGAATTAGGACATTATGTGTTTGAAGAGAGAATTAAAAAACCCATGAAACTTTATATGCATGCTAATGGGAATGTTATTAGTATGAATGCTATGAACACCATTGTTGCTAATGCTATGGAAAATTCTAAGCTTGGGGAAGCTGGTTTTGAGGAGCATGATATTTTTAGTCCCCCAAGCATGGAGGAGAAAAATTACTTTGATGATACTTTACCTCCTATATATGATGATTACAATGATGACTATCATATTTTCAGTCCACCTACTATTGAGGAGAAAATTAATTATGATTACAATATGCCTCCTATATATGATGATTATGGTGATGAGAATAATAATGATAGCTATTTTATTGAATTTGCTCCCACTACAATTAATAGTAATGACTATGCTTATGTGGAGAGTAATAATTTTATGCATGTAGCTCATGATAAGAATGTTTCATGTGATAGTTATATTGTTGAGTTTGTTCATGATGCTACTGAAAGTTATTATGAGAGAGGGAAACATGGTTATATGCATCTTAATAATATTAAGTTTCCCCTCTTTATGTTGAGAATCTTGAAGTTGCACTTGTGTTGCCTTTCTATGCTTGTTTCATTATGCTTACATGACTTGTTTATTTACAAGATTCCTTTTCATAGGAAGTGGGTTAGACTTAAAAGTGTTTCTTATTTGCTTTTGATGCTCTCTTTTGCTTCAACTCTTATTTCTTGCGAGCATCATTAAAATTACCGAGCTCATCTTAATGGCTATAAAGAAAGCACTTCTTGGGAGATAACCCATGTTTTTATTTTGCTACTGTTTTGTTGTGTCTTGGAAGTTGTTACTACTGTAGCAACCTCTCCTTATCTTTACTTTATTGCATTGTTGTGCCAAGTAAAGTCTTTGATAGTAAAGTTGATACTAGATTTGGATTGCTGCGCAGAAACAGATTTCTTACTGTCACGAAATTGAGCAGCCCCGTCTGTAGGTAACTCAGGAAAATCTGCCAATTTATGTGAGTGATCCTCAGATATGTACGCAACTTTCATTCAATTTGAGCTTTTTCATCTGAGCCTGTTAAGTGCCCGAGAAAAATTCGTCTTTACGGACTGTTCTGTTTTCACAGATTCTGCCTTTTAATTCGCATTGCCTCTTTTCCTATGTTGAATGGATTTCTTTGTTCCATTAACTTCCAGTAGCTTTGGGCAATGTCCAGAAGTGTTAAGAATGATTGTGTTACCTCTGAACATGTGAATTTTTGATTATGCACTAACCCTCTAATGAGTTTGTTTCGAGTTTGGTGTGGAGGAAGTTTTCAAGGGTCAAGAGAGGAGGATGATATACTATGATCAAGAAGAGTGAAAAGTCTAAGCTTGGGGATGCCCCCGTGGTTCATCCCTGCATATTTCAAGAAGACTCAAGCATCTAAGCTTGGGGATTCCCAAGGCATCCCCTTCTTCATCGACAACTTATCAGGTCACCTCTAGTGAAACTATATTTTTATTCCGTCACATCTTATGTACTTTACTTGGAGCGTCTGTGTGCTTTTATTTTCGTTTTGTTATTTTCATTCTCTGAATAAATTCATGCTTGTGTGGGAGAGACACACGCTCCGCTTTTTCATATGAACACAAGTGTTCTTCGCTTTTACTTTTAATGTTCATGGCGGAGTTGAAAACCGCTTCGTTAATTGCTATTTGGTTGGAAACAGAAAATGCTTCATGTGGTAAATGGTGTATGGTATTGAATAATTTGATACTTGGCAATTGTTTTGAGCCCTCTTAGATCATGTTTAAGCTCTTGCATCATGTACTTTGCACCTATTAATGAAGAACTACCATAGAGCTTGTTGAAATTTGGTTTGCATGATTGGTCTCTCTAAAGTCTAGATATTTTCTGGTGAAGTGTTTGAACAACAAGGAAGACAGTGTAGAGTCTTATAATGCTTGCAATATGTTCTTATGTAAGTTTTGCTGTACCGGTTCATACTTGTGTTTGCTTCAAACAACCTTGCTAGCCAAAGCCTTGTACTGAGAGGAAATTCTTCGCGTGCATCCAAAACCTTGAGCCAAAACCTATGCCATTTGTGTCCACCATACCTACCTACTATGTGGTATTTCTCTGCCATTCCGAAGTAAATTACTTGAGTGCTACCTTTAAAATTTCATTCTTTGTCTTTGCAATATATAGCTCATGGGAAAATAGCTTAAAAACTATTGTGGTATTGAATATGTTGCTATGTATCTTATTTCTTATAAGTTGCTTGTTGAGCGGTAACCATGTTTCTGGGGACGCCATCAACTATTACACTTTTGTTGAATATCATGTGAGTTTCTATGCATGTTCGTCTTGTCTGAAGTAAGGGCGATTTATCATGACCAAATGGTTTGAGTATGCATATTGTTAGAGAAGAACATTGGGCCGCTAACTAAAGCCATGAATCATGATGGAAGTTTCAGTTTGGACACCAATCCTCAATCTCTTATGAGAATATTATATGTTGTTGAATGCTTGTGCATTAAAGAGGAGTCCATTATCTGTTTTCTATGTTGTCCCGGTATGGATGTCCTTAGTTGAGATCTATCAAAAACGAGAAATCAAATGTGATCTATCTCCTTGGACCTTTGTACAGGCAGCATAGAGGTACCCCTTTGTGACACTTGGTTCAAACATATGTTAGGCAATGATAATCCATGTAAATCCAAGCTAATTAGGACAAGGTGCGAGCACTATTGGTATTCTATGCATGAGGCTTGCAACTTATAGGATGTCTTATGCATAACACATATGAATTATTACTACCGTTGACAAAATTGTTTCTATGTTTTCAAAATAAAAGCTCTAGCACAAAAATAGTAATCCATGCTTCCCTCTGCGAAGGGCCTTTCTTTTACTTTATGTTGAGTCAGTTTACCTACTTCTTTCTATCTTAGAAGCAAACACTTGTGTCAACTGTGTGCATTGATTCTTACATGTTTACTTATTGCACTTGTTACATTGCTTTATGTTGACAACTATCCATGAGATATACATGTTACAAGTTGAAAGCAATTGCTGAAACTTAATGATCCTTTGTGTTGCTTCAATGCCTTCTACTAAGAATTTATTGCTTTATGAGTTAACTCCTATGCAAGTCTTATTGATGCTTGTCTTGAAAGTACTATTCATGAAAAGTCTTTGCTATATGATTCAGTTGTTTAGTCATTATCTTTACTATTGCTTCAAATCACTTCATTCACTTTATATGCTTTACAATAGTATTGATCAAGATTATGTTGGTAGCATGTCACTTAAGAAATTATCCTTGTTATCGTTTACCTACTCAAGGGCGAGTAGGAACTAAGCTCAGGAAACACTCGCATAAGGTGATGAAGATGGAGATATGGAGAATAGAATTAGGGGTCAGTGATGGCGTGTACAGCACACGTCCGTTGGGAACCCCAAGAGGAAGGTGTGATGCAGACAGTAGCAAGTTTTCCCTCAGAAAGAAACCAAGGTTTATCGAACCAGGAGGAGCCAAGAAGCACGTTGAAGGTTGATGGCGGCGGGATGTAGTGCGGCGCAACACCAGGGATTCCGGCGCCAACGTGGAACCTGCACAACACAACCAAAGTACTTTGCCCCAACGAAACAGTGAGGTTGTGAATCTCACTGGCTTGCTGTAACAAAGGATTAGATGTATAGTGTGGATGATGATTGTTTGCAGAAAACAGTAAAACAAGTATTGCAGTAGATTGTATTCGATGTAAAGAATAGATTGTATTCGATGTAAAGAATAGGACCGGGGTCCACAGTTCACTAGAGGTGTCTCTCCCATAAGATAAATAGCATGTTGGGTGAACAAATTACAGTCGGGCAATTGACAAATAGAGAGGGCATGACAATGCACATACATGATATGATAAATATAGTGAGATTTAATTGGGCATTACGACAAAGTACATAGACCGCTATCCAGCATGCATCTATGCCTAAAAAGTCCACCTTCAGGTTATCATCCGAACCCCTTCCAGTATTAAGTTGCAAACAACAGACAATTGCATTAAGTATGGTGCGTAATGTAATCAATAACTACATCCTTGGACATAGCATCAATGTTTTATCCCTAGTGGCAACAACACATCCACAACCTTAGAACTTTCTGTCACTGTCCCAGATTTAATGGAGGCATGAACCCACTATCGAGCATAAATACTCCCTCTTGGAGTTAAGAGTAAAAACTTGGCCAGAGCCTCTACTAATAACGGAGAGCATGCAAGATCATAAACAACACATAGGTAATAGATTGATAATCACCATAACATAGTATTCTCTATCCATCGGATCCCGACAAACACAACATATAGTATTACAGATAGATGATCTTGATCATGTTAGGCAGCTCACAAGATCCAACAATGAAGCACATAAGGAGAAGACAACCATCTAGCTACTGCTATGGACCCATAGTCCAGGGGTGAACTACTCACTCATCACTCCAGAGGCGATCATGGCGATGAAGAGTCCTCCGGGAGATGATTCCCCTCTCCGGCAGGGTGTCGGAGGCGATCTCCAGAATCCCCCGAGATGGGATTGGCGGCGGCGGCGTCTCAGTAAGGTTTTCCGTATCGTGGCTCTCGGTACTGGGGGTTTCGCGACGAAGGCTTTAAGTAGGCGGAAGGGCAACGCGGGGGGCCACACGAGGGCCCCACACGCTAGGGCCGCGCGGCCAAGGCCTGGGCCGCGCCGCCCTAGTGTGGCGGCGCCTCGTGGCCCCACTTCCTTTCCCCCTCGGTCTTCTGGAAGCTTCATGCAAAAATAGGACCCTGGACGTTGATTTCGTCCAATTCTGAGAATATTTCCTTACTAGGATTTCTGAAACAAAAAACAGCAGAAAACAGCAACTGGCTCTTCGGCATCTTGTTAATAGGTTAGTGCCGGAAAATGCATAAATACGACATATAATGTGTATAAAACATGTAGATATCATCAATAATGTAGCATGGAACATAAGAAATTATCGATACGTCGGAGACGTATCAGCATCCCCAAGCTTAGTTCCTGCTCGTCCCGAGCAGGTAAATGATAACAAAGATAATTTCTGGAGTGACATGCCATCATAACCTTGATCATACTATTGTAAGCATATGTAATGAATGCAGCGATCAAAACAATGGTAATGACATGAGTAAACAAATGAATCATAAAGCAAAGACTTTTCATGAATAGTACTTCAAGACAAGCATCAATAAGTCTTGCATAAGAGTTAACTCATAAAGCAATAAATCAAAGTAAAGGTATTGAAGCAACACAAAGGAAGATTAAGTTTCAGCGGTTGCTTTCAACTTGTAACATGTATATCTCATGGATAATTGTCAACATAGAGTAATATAACAAGTGCAATATGCAAGTATGTAGGAATCAATGCACAGTTCACACAAGTGTTTGCTTCTTGAGGTGGAGAGAGATAGGTGAACTGACTCAACATAAAAGTAAAAGAAAGGTCCTTCAAAGAGGAAAGCATCGATTGCTATATTTATGCTAGAGCTTTTATTTTGAAAACATGAAACAATTTTGTCAACGGTAGTAATAAAGCATATGTATCATGTAAATTATATCTTACAAGTTGCAAGCCTCATGCATAGTGTACTAATAGTGCCCGCACCTTGTCCTAATTAGCTTGGGTTAACACTGATTATCATTGCATAACATATGTTTCAACCAAGTGTCACAAAGGGGTACCTCTATGCCGCCTGTACAAGGGTCTAAGGAGAAAGTTCGCATTGGATTTCTCGCTTTTGATCATTCTTCAACTTAGACACCCATACCGGGACAACATAGACAACAGATAATGGACTCCTCTTTTAATGCTTAAGCATTCAACAACAGTTAATATTCTCATAAGAGATTGAGGTTTTATGTCCAAACTGAAACTTCCACCATGATTCATGGCTTTAGTTAGCAGCCCAATGTTCTTCTCTAACAGTATGCATACTCAAACCATTTGATTGTGAAAACCGCCCTTACTTCAGACAAGACGAACATGCATAGCAACTCACATGATATTCAACAAAGAGTTGATGGCGTCCCCAGGAACATGGTTATCGCACAACAAGCAACTTAATAAGAGATAAAGTGCATAAGTACATATTCAATACCACAATAGTTTTTAAGGCTATTTTGTCCCATGAGCTATATATTGCAAAGGCGAATGATGGAAATTTAAAGGTAGCACTCAAGCAATTTACTTTGGAATGGCGGAGAAATACCATGTAGTAGGTAGGTATGGTGGACACAAATGGCATAGTGGTTGGCTCAAGGATTTTGGATGCATGAGAAGTATTCCCTCTCGATACAAGGTTTAGGCTAGCAAGGTTATTTGAAACAAACACAAGGATGAACCGGTGCAGCAAAACTCACATAAAAGACATATTGTAAACATTATAAGACTCTACACCGTCTTCCTTGTTGTTCAAAACTCAATACTAGAAATTATCTAGACTTTAGAGAGACCAAATATGCAAACGAAATTTTAGCAAGCTCTATGTATTTCTTCATTAATGGGTGCAAAGTATATGATGCAAGAGCTTAAACATGAGCACAACAATTGCCAAGTATCAAATTATTCAAGACATTTTAGAATTACTACATGTAGCATTTCCCGATTCCAACCATATAACAATTTAACGAAGAAGATTCAACCTTCGCCATGAATACTATGAGTAAAGCCTAAGGACATATTTGTCCATATGCAACAGCGGAGCGTGTCTCTCTCCCACACAATGAATGCTAGGATCCATTTTATTCAAACAAAAATAAAAACAAACCGACGCTCCAAGCAAAGCACATAAGATGTGACTGAATAAAAATATAGTTTCAGGGGAGGAACCTGATAATGTTGTCGATGAAGAAGGGGATGCCTTGGGCATCCCCAAGCTTAGACGCTTGAGTCTTCTTAAAATATGCAGGGGTGAACCACCGGGGCATCCCCAAGCTTAGAGCTTTCACTCCTCTTGATCATAATATATCATACTCCTCTCTTGATCCTTGAAAACTTCCTTCACACCAAACTTCAAGCAAACTCATCAGAGGGTTAGTGCACAATAAAAATCCACATGTTCAGAGGTGACACAATCATTCTTAACACTTCTGGACATTGCACAAAGCTAATGGACATTAATGGATCAAAGAAATTCATCCAACATAGCAAAAGAGGCAATGCGAAATAAAAGGCAGAATCTGTCAAAAACAGAACAGTCCGTAAAGACGAACCTGGAAGGGGCACTTAACTTGCTCAAACGGAAAAACTCAAAACTATTGAAAGTTGCGTACATATCTGAGGATCATGCACGTAAATTTGCAGATTTTTTCTGATTTTTTTACAGAGACTTCTGCGCGAATTCGTGATAGACAGCAATGCTGTTTCTGTGCAGCAATCCAAATCTAGTATCAACTTTACCATGGAGACTTTACTTGGCACAAAAACATGATAAGGAGAGGTTGCTACAGTAGTAAACAACTTCCAAGACTCAAATATAAAATAAAGTACTGTTGTAAAAACTTGGGTTGTCTCCAATAAGCGCTTTTCTTTAACGCCTTTCAGCTAGGCGCAGAAAGTGTATATCAAGTGTTATCAAGATATGAAGCATCGACATTACCTTGGGTATTGGGAGTTGCCTCAACTATGCATTTTATCTTATCTATGTGAGTTTCAGAGGCTCCCTTTTCATTATTCTTAGGTTTGCTATCCTCGTCAAACAAATTTTCAGGGACAAGCCAACCATAATTAGTTTCTAGAGCATCGCTCATTCCCAGGAGCTTACAAGGTATTGTTGTCTTAATCTCCCCACCATCATTAACATTATTAGTGTACCTTACTCTCTCCATGTCCATCTTTTCAAGGATACTAACAAAATTGGTGTAAGAGCCAAGCATATTGTATTTAATAAAGACCTTTCTAGCCTCTCTTGCTACACCACCAAATTCTTTAAGAAGGGTTTCTAAAACAAAATCTTTCTTTTCCCCTTCTTCCATATCACAAAGTGTGAGAAACATGTGTTGGATTATAGGCTTGAGATTAACAAATTTAGTTTCCAACATGCGAACTAAAGAAGCGGCAGCAATTTCATAACTAGGAGCAAGTTCTACTAAGTGTCTATCTTCAAAATCTTCAACTTTACAAACATGAGTGAAATAATCTTCTATATTATCTCTCCCAATGATAGACCCACATCCTACCGGTATGTCTTTTAGAGTGTAATTAGGAGGAAACATGATGAAATAAACAAAAAGTAAATAAAGTAAATAAAGTAAATGCAAGTAACTAATTTTTTTTTTGTGTTTTTGATATAGAGAACAAGACAGTAAATAAAGTAAAGCTAGCAACTAATTTTTTTGTGTTTTGTTTAAGTGCAACAAACAAAGTAGTAAATAAAATAAAGCAAGACAAAAACAAAGTAAAGAGACTGGATTGTGGAGACTCCCCTTGCAGCGTGTCTTGATCTCCCCGACAACGGCGCCAGAAAAAATGCTTGATGGCGTGTACAGCACACGTCCGTTGGGAACCCCAAGAGGAAGGTGTGATGCAGACAGTAGCAAGTTTTCCCTCAGAAAGAAACCAAGGTTTATCGAACCAGGAGGAGCCAAGAAGCACGTTGAAGGTTGATGGCGGCGGGATGTAGTGCGGCGCAACACCAGGGATTCCGGCGCCAACGTGGAACCTGCACAACACAACCAAAGTACTTTGCCCCAACGAAACAGTGAGGTTGTCAATCTCAGCGGCTTGCTGTAACAAAGGATTAGATGTATAGTGTGGATGATGATTGTTTGCAGAAAACAGTAAAACAAGTATTGCGATGGGTGTATTCGATGTAAAGAATAGGACCGGGGTCCACAGTTCACTAGAGGTGTCTCTCCCATAAGATAAATAGCATGTTGGGTGAACAAATTACAGTCGGGCAATTGACAAATAGAGAGGGCATGACAATGCACATACATGATATGATAAATATAGTGAGATTTAATTGGGCATTACGACAAAGTACATAGACCGCTATCCAGCATGCATCTATGCCTAAAAAGTCCACCTTCAGGTTATCATCCGAACCCCTTCCAGTATTAAGTTGCAAACAACAGACAATTGCATTAAGTATGATGCGTAATGTAATCAATAACTACATCCTTGGACATAGCATCAATGTTTTATCCCTAGTGGCAACAGCACATCCACAACCTTAGAACTTTCTGTCACTGTCCCAGATTTAATGGAGGCATGAACCCACTATCGAGCATAAATACTCCCTCTTGGAGTTAAGAGTAAAAACTTGGCCAGAGCCTCTACTAATAACGGAGAGCATGCAAGATCATAAACAACACATAGGTAATAGATTGATAATCACCATAACATAGTATTCTCTATCCATCGGATCCCGACAAACACAACATATAGTATTACAGATAGATGATCTTGATCATGTTAGGCAGCTCACAAGATCCAACAATGAAGCACATAAGGAGAAGACAACCATCTAGCTACTGCTATGGACCCATAGTCCAGGGGTGAACTACTCACTCATCACTCCGGAGGCGATCATGGCGATGAAGAGTCCTCCGGGAGATGATTCCCCTCTCCGGCAGGGTGCCGGAGGCGATCTCCAGAATCCCCCGAGGTGGGATTGGCGGCGGCGGCGTCTCAGTAAGGTTTTCCGTATCGTGGCTCTCGGTACTGGGGGTTTCGCGACGAAGGCTTTAAGTAGGCGGAAGGGCAACGCGGGGGGCCACACGAGGGCCCCACACGCTAGGGCCGCGCGGCCAAGGCCTGGGCCGCGCCGCCCTAGTGTGGCGGCGCCTCGTGGCCCCACTTCCTTTCCCCCTCGGTCTTCTGGAAGCTTCGTGCAAAAATAGGACCCTGGGCGTTGATTTCGTCCAATTCCGAGAATATTACTTACTAGGATTTCTGAAACCAAAAACAGCAGAAAATAGCAACGGGCTCTTCGGCATATTGTTAATAGGTTAGTGCCGGAAAATGCATAAATACGACATATAATGTGTATAAAACATGTAGATATCATCAATATTGTAGCATGGAACATAAGAAATAATCGATACGTCGGAGACGTATCAGTCAACTGATGGAGCTGAATCACATAGATGAAGAGACCACGAAGAAACTCGTGGATAGGAATAGATAATCCGTGAATGAGGAAGTCAACGAAGGTTACCAGAAAATCTGATGGAGGACAAGGAGTATTTTCATCCCCTGGCATCCGCTTCGCCTCCTTGTTGACTAGGGACTTCGTTGACCTCTGAAATGGCACGTGTCGAATTACACCAGTATTCCTGGTTTGAGTCCAGGGACTTGAGCTTGAAGTAGGTTTACGAGGGTTTGCCACGAGAGCAATTAACTGTTACCTGATCCATCAGAAGAACCATCCTCATTTACCATTATCCCTGATCCATCAGAAGAACCATCCTCATTTACCATTATCCCTGTACAAAATAGACATTGAATGAAACATTAATGTAACTTGAAAGTTTTATTAAACAGATGTATGATGGAGATTTTACTCGACTCCACGATTCAAGCAAAATCTCGGGGGCTACTGACATAGGTATACCTGCTAGGCATGCCGAATAAAGTACCCTTGGTCTACGGGAAAGAACAAATCCCATGGACTCGAAGCTTTGGAGGTCCAGAAGGTTAGAGGTTTTCGGGTTAAGAAAATAGAATTGTAATAGGAAACTTGTATCAATATAGGAAAGGCCCAACATGGCCCGACAATTTATAACTTGTATGATACGAAAGAACCTCGGCTTCACCTCCTATATAAAGGGGAAGCCGAGGCAGAAAGAGGGGATCAAGTCATTGTAACCTGAGCCACCGTACTATTGAGTTGAACACCTTTGTTCGGCTGAACCTTCGATATCTACTTGCCCTCTACTTCTTACGAAACCCTAAGTCTACGATTTATAGGCATTGACAAGTTAATCCCTTGTCACTTGGGCCACAAATGAGTGGGCCCACGCCCCCTCGCCTAAATAGGCAAGCATGAGGCGCGATAGAAAAACTGGGAGACCTCAATGGTTATCAACCCTAGCGTGCTTGCTCATACTGTCTCTCAGTGTTGAAGCCGATACTAGCATATCACCAGCGTCGGTCTACCTTGTATGTGTGGATAATGACAAATGAATATTGCTTGAGGTGCTCAGACAGAGGCTTCTTCGACAAGCTGACCAGAGCTGGAGCCGCTCATGCAGACGGGAAGTACAAGGACTGCACTGCTTTGGCATGCTTCATCGACTGCAACCACAGTCTAGTGGTAAGGATCTGTTGCTTCCTACCTAAGACGGATCTTGGGACGCAAGTCGTTTGGGGACTTTATTGAACACTATAGCTGCACTCGACGCGGCCCAACTGTTTTCTTCTCCACACACACGAAAGAAGCCACAAGTGGCACTGCTGTGATCGTCCTGGATGTGTTGCTAGCACACAATTTCATGGTGGTGTGGACTCTTTGAAGATCACAAGCAACCAAACTAAACACTATTATATAGTTATCTGAATCCTTATGTTTTCATGAAGACTGCATAGAGAAGTCTAAGAGCTTAGCACACTTGCTTAGCATGTGTTGTATCTTTCGGTCCTTCCGGGCTTTTGGGGACGAAGACGATGTTGCAAAATATATTCGGTGAGGATAGACAACTTCCCAGGAAGATGGTATGGTTATCAATGAATTAATGAACTTCTCGAGAGCCTTATGTGCTGGAGGGCGACTTCGAAGACATGTACAACGATGCTTCTCTCACACGAGCATATGCTCATCAGCTGTGTAAAACTGATAAACTTGCCGGGGAGGGATGACCACTTGACCAGCACACTGTTGTTATTGTCGCGTAGCAATGCTGTTAACCTTTAATGTAAAATGCATACATGCGCGCTACTTGATTTTCCTTTTTACAAGAAAACATCACCTATAAGTTACGCATGAACACTCCATGGTTCGCTACTCCATCCGTCCTAGAATACTAGGATGCCACTTTTCTTTTTAAGGAAAACTTTGACTAATAATTAGGCCAGGTTTTCGTACAATTTCTCCATCATATACTTTCCTTACAAACAATAACATTTTCCAACTTTTAAACTAGAATCTTTAATTACTTTGATTTGTTTTGATCTGCGTTGTAAAAGTATGAGCATTTATAAAGATTGTTCGAAAAACTGAGCATTTGTATATCTATACAACCAAATTTTAGCATATATTAAAGGAATGTACTCCCCCATCCCACCAAAAGTGTTGGAACTTTGTCAAAATTTGGATGTGTCTAAACACTATCTAGTAGGTAGATATATCTAAATTTTGATAAAGTTGACAAATTTTTTGTGGGACGGAGGGAGTACTTGATAGAAATATGGCATGTTTCATACAAAGCTGATAGTTATGAACATGCCCAAAATAATAACAATGTAAAGTTGTAAACATGTATGAACAACTGCACAATATGTTTGATCCAGATACCAACTTAGTCTTATATTCTAATCCAAAGTTTGACAGTAAATATCAACAAATGGAATTTTCCAATTTCCGTGCTTAATTCGAGATATTTTTTTATCTAATAATGAATTGAATTTGATAGGCACGCAACTTTTTGATGGAGTTTTAATGAGGGACACAACCTGAATTGTCGTTTTAATATCTGAGATAGCTCAATGTGAGACACCGGGACGAATACACGCTCTATATATAGCATCAACATAGGACCTCCGTCGCGTGAGGTAGAGAAAACCCTAGAGAGCTCATCTTGTGGGCGCTCCATGCCGCCACTCCTCCCTTGTCAATAGACCGTCACCCCCTCCTCCTCCACTAGCTCGACCGATGTGGGAGTGCGGGGAGGCCCTGATCTACTGGCTAGAGTCATGGTTTTCCCCTGGCTCGAGGCTTTTAGTAGGGATCTCGGTTGACACTTCGCTGATGGTGGCGACGGTGCCGAGATGGCAAATAATCCCCCCCCCCCCTCGAGCTTCTTGATCTCGACAGTGTCGGCTGCGACGACGTCGATGGCTTATTGGCCTAGATTCCCATCGGCCTCTCTTGTCGTTGAGGTTAGGGTTTGCAATGTTTTTCGGCACGGTGGCGGAGGATTCCCTTTGTAGTTTTTTCTTCCCTCCTCTCCACCTTGTTGGTGCAGCCTCCGGTACCAACATAAGGCGTATGAATATTTTTGGAGATTAAGATCTTGAATATTTGGATCTTTCAACAACGATGACTTCGACGGTATCTTCTCCGAGCTTTTTTTTTATGCCAGGTCATCACCTTGATGACTTCCCATACACAATCAACAATGGCAGGCTGCCTCTATGATGGAGGAGCATCGGCGGCACACAATCGGTTCGTTCATGAGGAAGAATGCATTCAGCCATAGGGACCACGATGCATTTTTTTTATTTTTCAGGGTGTGCACCGTTGTTTTAGTCAATAGAGTCCTTTTCGCAAAGAAATAGCGTCAAGATTACAAAAGAATTGTAGTGAGTTAATGATCCCTAATTGGAAGATTTTTCCTATTATATCATGATATTATATCACTAGCTTCCACGAGAGAATGATACTTTGTTATTGACATCACGTGGCTGGTAGTAATCTACCATGATCTTTCAAATAAAAATCTATCATGGGAGAGGATCTTGTAGATTACGTACAATATCTTTTTTCCACTACTACTGTGAAGAACTGATATAGAAGGAATAATAAAAGCAAATTAAAGGAAAATAAATAGCACTATACACATACACGGTTTAATTCAAAACAAGCGGCTGAGTGTATGGTAGTTTCGAGGCCACAGTTTCGAAATACCATGTATTCTAGGTTTCCCTCCAGACATTATAAAAGGAGGGCATTTATTCTATGAAATACGTAAACTAAGAAAGATCAATTTCTATACAGTAGTTTGCAATTTGCGACACCCAACGGGATGGCTGAAGGGATTCGAAAGTGTGGTACTCGCTTCAAGCACTTCCTGGCCTTTATCCCTCCGGTACGTAGAGGACACAGGTCTATCTGTCCCATAGTTTTTTTTTAAATTTTATTGAAGTCATGGCTAATGGCTTATTTTTCAGCTGAAAGTATATGCGTATTTTTTTCACATTTTGTAAGATCTGGTCCATTATATCCTCCCACGTGGTGTGTTGCGTGGCCTTAAGATATATATCTAGACTAGATAGTTCATTGTTTTCATCATCTTGTCCAGAGCCCGGCCAGTCTGCCATCCCGCTATATGAAAATCCGGATGCAATATAATGCATTGGGTCTTCTCTTGGCTCTTCTTAATTGACAGATTAAACACGAGTGACATGCTTCGTAGACGCCACTTTAACATCACGGAAGAGTTTTTGTGTCTCCTTTGCAGATCAAACCACTTACAGACTAGAGATCACTTGTTCTTTGGCCGTTGCTTTAGTCCTAGTTGGTAGGAGACCATATGGACGTTGCGTGGGATGTCTCAGCTTCCCTGGCTGATGACTTTTTGAATAATTTGATCTATAATTTGCGCCTGTAAACTTGAGTCTTTGCCCTCCCCGCTCATGTGAGGCATTATTAACCCGGCCTGTAAACTATAGTTTTTATGTTGCAACATTCCGCCTTTAGGGATATCCTCATACTTATGTGAGACATAAGCTCTTAAGTTAGAGACAATTTTACCATACAAGATGACAATGATATCCTCCCATGTGTGTTATGTGTATGGGCTAGAGAAGTTTGACACATATAGTTTTTATCCCGTAAGCTTCCACTACATGCAACACGAATATCCTTCCAAGTTCATGAGGGGTGGCAAGCTAGCCCGGGCTTGTCGCAACTAGGGGAACATACTTTCTTGTATGCTCTACTAATGTTTTCTTTATATTGTGATGTACTACTAAATGTGTCAAACCTACATATGTCGAATGCCCTACTAAATATGTTGTATCCTTCCAATTTCATGAGGCGGTGGCGAGCCAGCCTGTGCTTGTCGCAAGTAGGGGGACACACTTTGTCGTAAGTGCAAGTATCTCACCTATTGATGAGATTCCAAGATGATTGATACACTTCGAACTTTACGTTTTACGTACTTGCACTTACCGATGTAATGTCGTGACAAATAAAACCGTTAGATGAGTGGATACAATTTTAATCTTGACTTAGAATGTCAATGCAAATGAGACCTCTTTATGAGTAGAGCGCTCAAAACCTCAACTTAATACTTTCATCTTCTATCGAATGTTGCGACAAAAATTACCGTTAGACGAGCAAAAACACTTGGTGGCCTGCCTTACTACTTGCAACTACAAATCGTGACTCATGAAAATTATTACCATTGGATGAGTGGAGACATGTGGCAGCATCCCTTGTCATGCCCCGTAAACAAAAAAAAATTATGGTTGTGCATTCTTTTAAATATTTGATAAAGATTTTGATATCATATACATTAATGAGACAAGAAAATAACCGTTTCCACTCATATATCAAAATATACACTAGTGATATTAATATTTTAATAAATAGTATATATGAAAATTGATGTCACTTTCTGCATATTTATTTTGCAATATTTTAAGTATTAATGATGTAGATTATAGTTTTTTCTTCCCCTGTCAGTAGTTCTGATTCTTCCATTTGGTGGATCTATCTTGTTTTCATTTTTTGCTTCAATCCCGGAATATATAACTTCTCCCAATCTTAAAGGAAATGACATGCAAGTATTTTGCGTATCATAAAAAAACAAAATAAATACAAATGATACGTAGAAAAGTGACATTATTTTTCAAACCTACATATTCTTGAGTAGATTCGGTCCATCAAAATAACAATGTAACCTGTCATCATTTTGAAATTCACTTTTATGTACTTACACTTACTGATGGAATGTCACCACATCGTTCCCTTAGATACATGAAAACACTTGAATCTACAGACATGGAATGTCATGGCAAACATTACCTCTAGATGAGTAGAACGCTCGAAATCTCGACTTAATAGTTGCATCTTCTATCGAATGTCGCGACAAAAGTTACCGTTAGACGAGTTTAAACACTTGATGTTCTGCCTTACTACTTGCAACTACAGATCGAAAGTCATGAAAAATGTTAGCGTTACATGAGTGGAGACACGTGGCAACATCCCTTTGTCACGTCCTAGTGAGCCGGAAAACCATTTATTATTTCGCAATCTTTTGAATATTTCAAAAGAGACCTATATATCATATATACATTAATGAGGTGTGAAAATAAATGAAAATGATATGCGAAAGAGGAGAATGTGGCATCATTCTCCATGAATAACTTTAAGCAAAACAAAAAGATGTAAGCACAATATCTCCACGAATGACTCAGTACATACGGTAGACTAAACAAAAAAAAAATGCAACCACGATATCTCCACGAATTAGCAGGTAGCACAACACACTTTATGCCCTGATGCAACATTGCAAACCGGGCAGACCCTGCTGACAAGTAGACCCATTCGTAAAGTATGTTTAGGTTTGGCGATGATATTTATAAATTATTTAGTATGGACATTGCTTTTGGATACTATCTACTGGAAACACTTAATTATATATACATGTATTGCTATTTGATGTTTATATTAAAAGGCGCCAACTGTATATGCATATGCAGGTTGCCCATGGAGCGACCATTCTCGTGGTAGCTCTGGCCTACATTTCCATCTCTAGGCATGTAAAAGAAGCCACTAGTGCTGCTGTGTCCAGCAACATGTACGCGTCGCTGGACCACGTCGCCATCGGCATGCAGGCTATCCTGGCAGCCAACCATTCCGCCTTCGTAGTTGCAGACAATCTAGCGGCTACGAGCAACATGAATCGCTTATCTCGCGTAAGTGCCTTGATTTTGTTATGCCTTTTTTTTTGGCAATATGCATGCATGACTAATGTTGATGCACTTTCCTTTCCAAACACAATCTTATAAAACTTTAAAAATATAATACGTATTAATCACTCTGGTATATGTTTTGATATACAGTGATATAAATTTGAGCATTAATGAATATATTTTGTAATATTGATCTTATATGTGTACACAAACCATATTTTTTCTTAGTTGTAAAAATATTTTGCAATGCATGCACGACTAATTAGTAATTTTTATGCACTTTCCACTTTCCTTTCCAAACACAATCTTTAGATGGAAACGTAATATGTACTAATCACTGTACTGTACAATGTAATATACTGTGATAAATTTACGCATTTATGCAGATATTTTGAAATATTGAGTAATTATTATCCATAAATATTTTGTTAGAATGAAAAATATGACCTCTTCATACAATGTTAATTTGATAATTATGAACACGTCCAAAAAGTAGATGTAAACATGTACGAAGAGCTAAATTAGTTTAATTCTACTATGAGAGTGGATTTATTACACCCATCGCATGTGTTGACATGTTAGGTGGCAAAAAAAATACTCATGTATATTCCGGTATATATGTTGTACGAAGAGTTAATTTTCTACTCTCATGAATTACTCATGTATATTCCGGTATATGTTGACATGTTAGGTGGCAAATAAAAAATACTGTAATAAAATTGGGCATTTAAGAAGATATTTTGAAATATTGAGTAAACATTATGTGTATATGCAAAAAAATATTTTCTTAGTTGGAAAAATATGGCCTGTTCGTACCATGTTAATTTGGTAATTATGAACACTCCCAAAACAAGATGTACACACCTATGTACGGCTAAATTAGATCAAATGTACTCTACTCCGAATTACTCATGTATAATCTTGTACGTGTTGATATGTCAGGTGGAACAAAACTTGTTCATGGCGTTCGCAATGCAGCCGCACGTGGCTGAGATGTCATACACCAGCATCGACGGCTCCTCCTTCACCTACTACCGTGGCAAGGACAGCCGGCCCAGAAAGATGTTCATCAGCAGCCGCGGCAAGTGGTACAAGCAGGCCGTTGATCCGGTGACCGGTGGCCCCGTCGGATCCGTCACGGCAATGCCACCGCCGAAGCGCCTGCCAAACGCCGCACGGGCTCTAGCGGACGCCAAGAGCAGCTCACTGGTGGCCCTCGGGGCCGGGTTGGCCCGCCCAAGCATCCAGGTGGTGGTTTTATCCGCACCAGTCGGTGACGCCGGCGTGGTCTTCGCCTCCGTCCCTATTAGGGACGTTCTACCGATCGTCGATCGGGCCGCTGTAGGCTTCGGCTCCGTGGACGCATACTACTCGATCATCGACACTAAGCACAACACATCTACAGGTTATAAACCTTTGGTCGTTGGTTCTGACGCGAAAAAGAAGATGGAGGATCTGTTCTCAGATATCAAATGCACCGCGTCCACCTTTGAAGCTCCCAAGCTAGAGCTCCATAACGTTCGGATCGGGTCCCACCAAAGGGAGTACAGAGTCGCGTGCACGAGCTTCAACCTCTCCATAGGAGTACACCTGGTACGTGTGTATGTAACATCCATCTTGTTTATTAGGGGAGCATGCATCATCCCAACGTACTTTATTTTTTTTAGGGGATACACACGTACTACACAACATATCTAACAGGGGTGGATCTAGCATACTATGGCCCGGGCGCGTACCGACCGGTAGCACACGCATCGCATCACATCTTTTTGAGATGTAGAACTGTGACATACACTCATACATTTAGTGGTTGTTTTGGTAACGTGGTTTATGGTTCAGTTTATAGAAAATGAGTTTTAATAGAATATTTAGGATAACCGGTTTTACTAACATCTTGGCTAAGAATAAGCTGATGAAAAATCATGTTTGGCTGGCGTGACCATTTTTAACGAACGGGGAGGGACCGGAGGAGCCATCTTGCCGACCGACGTTCTGGCGAGACAACAGCCTAGAACTTGTGGTCCTGCTCGAGCGCCGCCTTGTTCCCGGTTTCAGCGCGAGCTCTCCCGACTTCTTGCCGTCGGCGGCGTGTCCGACGAGACGGCGGCTATAACTCGGCCCTATTCTTCGGCGTAATTGTTCGTGGCTGCTGTGCCTCCACCGGTGAAAAGACAGGCCGTCGTCTTGGCGGCGTTCTTCCTTTTTATATGGCGGTGATGGCCGTGAGGCCCAAGCTGTGAAGCGTGGTGGCGGTGGACGGCGCGCGTGGCCACTTCGCCGGAGGACACCGGCTGCTGTAGCAGGACCATTACTACGGCGTCAATATTAGTTGAGTACGAGTATTACGGGGAGGAAGAGATTTTCTGTATTTGGAATTATTTTCCAAGCGAAAGACACCGAACACCAGGCTTAATTTGTGGAACCTTCTGGCTGTGCTCCTTAATTAGAAGCAAATCAATCGATTCCACATGCAGGCACGAAAGGAATCATCCGATCGAATTGTTGGATTCGTGCGGTGACGCTCAAGCCGGCAACAGGGCTAGCTTTCCCTCACACCGTGGAGTACGGCGGCACCCATAAGCAAGGCCCCAGCCTCAGCTGCGTCGTCGGCCGCCAGTCCGGCACCACCGCCCGCTAAGCCTAGTCTGCAGCCAACAGGAACGTGGCTGTCGCCTCTTAAGCCAGTGCTGACGCATCATCGGGGACTCGCGCGCGGACGCCGGACAGTCGCCGGCCTTCTTATCGTGAAAATCGAGTTTCCTTAGGTAAAACACGTTTTCACAAAAATGTCTCTGACCCGTTTTTTCAAAAACGCATATTTTGGATGTTACGGAAACCGAGTTTGATTATCCACGTATTAGTTGGTGCACCCAAACAAAGTTTTAGGCTGTCGCTAGCCTCAAAATTGCATTTATCCATAACTGATTCGATCTCTACAAAGCAGCTATCCAAACAATCCCTTATTTACGTTGTTACAAGTATTAACATGTACAGAGATAATTATCTCCTTTTTCTTCAGGGACTCCGGCTGGTGTGGCAAAAGGAGGCTATGTTTCCCGAGATAGGGGTGGCAGTGGTCTCTGTCTTGTGCTTGCTCGCGCTCATGGTGGTTGTGGCGTGCTTCTTCATGGCACGGGCGTTGTGGCGGTCGGGGTCGCGGGAGGCAGCGCTCCAGGGTGAGCTCATGAGGCAGAAGGAAGCGCTCCAGCAGGCAGAGCGCAAGAGCATGAATAAGAGCAACGCATTCGCGTCCGCCATCCACGACATCCGCTCCTCGCTTGCCGCCGTCGCTGGACTCATCGATGTCTCCCGAACGGAGGCGCGAGCAAATCCCAACCTCACCTACTACCTCGACCAGATGAAGATTGGCACCAACAAGCTCTTTGGTTAGTTCCATACATCCATATATCTCCCTAGCTACGTACCATGCATGCCATGTATACTTGCCACTTTTTTTTTGCAAGATGTGATTCGTCCATGGTAATTTAGATAATTAATGTAATCACGTCACTACAGATTTGCACGTCATATAAAGTGAGGTTGCACAAATAATGAGTTCACAATTTTTATTTGTAAAATGTGCAACAGTTCAGTTGTATCTTTTTTTCCAGTAGAAAAAATGTAGTCCACAGTTTCTACAGCGTGCAGTTCTATTTTTTGACGAGTTAACATTCATTTAGTTCCCAAGAAAGAATATATATAATGTTTTGAGTAGTTCACAATTTCACATAGATGGTCGCATTCATGTTAGCCACACCATGTGTGTAGTCTTTGTATATTAAAGAGTTAGGCTAATATCTTATCAAATGTACGATTCATCTTGGATGTGTACGTTTTCGGATGTAAGAGCACATTGAGGCTCCATCTTAGTTATGTGCGTACTCGGATGCACAATAAGTTTCTTTGTTCAGCATATGTTGATTCAACCCATATATGTAACATGTGTGTTGCAGATATACTTAATACCATACTAGACATGGGCAAGGTGGAGTCCGGGAAGATGCAATTGGAGGAGGTGCAGTTCAGCATGGCTGACGTCCTTGAAGAATCCATGGACATGGCGAACGTCGTCGGTATGTCTAGAGGCATTGAGGTGATTTGGGACCCCTGTGACTTCTCTGTTCTTCGATGCGATGTTGTCATCGGTGACTGCAAGCGCTTCAAACAGATCCTCGACAACCTTCTTGGAAATGCCATCAAGTTCACGCACGACGGTCACGTCGTGCTCCGCGCCTGGGCCAACCGCCCTATCGCAAGGACTTGTTATCACCAGAATTTGACCGAGCCAGAGGTGGGCCGCGATCAAGATGGACTTGAAGAATATACATGGAAGAATTACGTGAATCGGCCTGTTATGCTGAGTTTGGGCTAGTTTGCCTTTGTATCTGTAACATATTAGGATACGTGTCGGTTAGTTAGAATTTTACCCGTGCACGGTTAGGTGCACGTCTAAGTTAGAAAGTCCCCTGGACTATAAATATGTATCTAGGGTTTATGGAATAAACAACAACCAACGTTCAACCAACAAATCAATCTCGGCGCATCGCCAACTCCTTCGTCTCGAGGGTTTCTACCGGTAAGCCACGTTGTTCATGCGTTGCTCGTACTGAAGCCTTTTTGATGGCGAGCAACGTAGTTATCATGGATGTGTTAGGGTTAGCATAGTTCTTCGCGTAACATGCTATCGTAGTGCAACCCTTGCATGTCTAGCCGCCCTCACACCTATCTTAGGTGTGGGGGCGGCACCCCGCTTGATCATTATTTAGTAGATCTGATCCGTTACGGTTGCTCCTTGTTCATCAAGGATTAGTTTAATATCTGCAATAGTTAGGCCTTACAAGGGGCTGGAGGATCCAGCGGCACGTAGGGTGTCGTTCGCTAGTCCTAGACAGGATGTTCCGGGGATCAACCTCGTGTTGGTTTTTAGGCCTTGTCTAGGATCGGCTTATGATCACCGTGCGTGGCCGCGAGGCCCAATCCTGAGTAGGATGATCCGATTATGCGGTGAAAACCCTAAATCGTCGTAGATCTCATTAGCTTTATCTTGATCAAGCAGGACCACCATGTATTCGTGCACCTCGTACGAATCATGGGTGGATCGGCTCCCTGAGCCGATTCACAGGATAACCTGAGAGCCGATCGAGGCTCGTATTTAATGTTTACGTGTATGCCATGCAGGAAACTAAGCGAGGCATCTCCATCACCTTCCTGACCAGGTATAGGTCAGGTGGCACGCCCTTGCATCAGCATCGGACGTGTGACCAGAAGGCTTTGCGGGCCGTCGCTCGGAGGGACCTCGGCCAGCCGCAGCCCTAGGTTGTTCCCGGCTCTACGGTGTTGCCCGTCGCTGCCCGCCGGTGGGTTTCGGACGTCAACACATTCTGGCACGCCCGGTGGGACAAGCTTCTGCATCAACCACATCGCCATCTACATCTGAGATGGCGGACGGCACTCCAGTCACGTACGAGGATCTGACCGATGAGCTCAAGAAGAAGTATGACGAGATCAAGGTCATCCTCGAGGCCGACCTCATCGGCTCTTTCCACAGAACCCGTTCACATGGCATCAGGTGGAAGGGGTTCTCGCCTAATGGTGCGCTAGATGGGATAGACCTCTCTGCCCCGTCGGAAGAACGCACCAGGTCCCTGCGGCAGGAGATCAACTACCTGGTGGCTCACTCGCTACACCGCCACTCTGAGAACCTGGTCAACACGTTGGAGCGTGTCGCTCTTCGCGTGATCCAGGAGATCATGAGGCACCAGTACTCGCCGTCAGGACCAGCTCTCGGGACGCATCAAGGAGAGTTGCCACTCCAGTCCCGTCCACCGCTGCCATTTGCGTTGGCAGCACCAGAAGTGCCGGCTTCACCGGCATTCGTCGTCTACAAGATCGGTGGTGACCCTAGTGACTACCAGTTCTTGCCTGAGGCGCCTAAGGAGATCCCTCATAGGTACACGTGCACGTATGTGCCAGATTGCGGTAACTGGGCGCTCACAAACCAGGCCACAACATCAGGGACTTCTGGGAAAACAGGAGGGACGTCAGCAACAGATCTTGAGAAGCAGACGAGGCTGACTAAGTACGCCACCCCGACGAACCTCCAGAGCTCAGCTCCTGCAGTTGGCTCGTAGCTGGAAAAGCAAACATGGCTGGCTAAGTAAGGCTACCCGGCGAATCTTCATAGTTCAACTCCGTCAGCGAGAAGAGAGGATCAGATCAGTACCATACTGAGAGATCAGTTCGGCATGGTGCCGAAAAGGAGGGCAATCGGCTATTCCAAGCCGTACCCCGATGACTACGAGATGATCCCGCTACCACCTAAATATCGGCTCCCTGATTTCTCCAAATTCAGTGGATCAGATGGTTCCAGCTCCATCGAGCACGTAGGCCGATATTTGGCACAACTGGGACCGGCCTCAGTGTCGGATCAGCTACGCGTGAGGCTCTTCTCACAGTCCCTCACGGGATCGGCTTTCGGGTGGTACACCTCGTTGCCACCAGACTCCATCCGGACTTGGAAGCAGTTGGAAGAACAGTTCCATATGCAGTACCATTCAGAGGCTTCCGAGTCCGGCATTGCCGATCTAGCACAACTACGTCAGAAGCGTGGAGAAACTGTGACAGAATACATCCAGCGCTTCAGGAATCTTAGGAACCGATGTTATTCGGTTCGTATAACTGAAAAAGAAGCAGTCGAGTTGGCAGTAGCGGGCCTCGCAACACCGCTCAAGGACATGGCCTCCCAAGCAGACTATCCCTCACTGGCGCACATGGTTCAGAAACTGTCGGCATATGAACAGCGCCACCCGGACCTGTACCAGGACAAATTCAAACGTGCAGTAGTCCTGGTCGATGCAGAGGAAGACGAAGTTTCTGCGGGAGATCAGGAGGTAGCAGTGGCTGAATGGACTCGGGGAGGAACCCCCGTGTCCTGCAAATGGGTAAAGCCACCAGGCCCGCCCCGGGGGTTTGATTTTGACGTGACCAAAACTGAGCAAATCTTCGACCTCCTGCTCAAGGAGAAGCAGTTGACGATTCCCGAAGGTCTCAAATTCCCCACGGTGCAAGAGCTGAACGGAAAGCCATACTGCAAATGGCACAACTCGCTCTCCCATGCCACTAACGACTGCAGGGTATGGCGTCAGCACATCCAAGCGGCGATAGAAAAAGGGCGTCTAATTTTCAACCAGTACGCCATGAAGATCGACACCCAACCCTTCCCCGCCGTTAACATGGTGGAATGCACTTACCCTGAAGGTTGCCAGCCAGGGTCCTCGTTCAGCATCAACATGGTAGGACCTGGGCATCACTCTGGCAAAGATGGAGACGAGGGCAGCTGCTCTCGTAGCAAGGACACAGAGGAGGCCGCTCCACGCGATCGGCTCCGTCATGATGGCAAGCGCTACGTCACAGAGGGAGAAGTGAAGAACATGAGATATCAGCGACCCCTCTCTGATCACCTCCTCATAAAGTATGTGAGTCAGTATGACCGACGCCGACGATCCAGTGATGATGATGAAAGAGATCGTCTGGCTCAAGAAGCCAGAAGATATCATCGGCACGGTCACGATGAGGAGGAACACGAGCGCCGTGCCAAAGGAGAATCAAGGGAGCAAGATGACAACGACAGGCACTGGGACTGCCCCTTCTTCAGACACTGCTGGGATTCAGGAATGAGCTGATTGCCCACAATCGGCAATTGCCCAGAATGCAACCAGAAGAAGAAGGAGGCAGCCAACGTGTCTGTGTTCATGCGCTTAGGGCCTCTCCCGCCACAAAGCAAACGCGCTGAGTCCCCTCGGTGGGCAGATCTCGAGGATTCAGAAGACGAGGGACAAGAAGAAGAAGACAGGTACCACCGGCCAAGGTGGTGCCCTGATGGACTCAGCCGTTCACAAAAGCGCAGGGTTCAGCGATTGCGCGGCCTGGAGGAAGCCGAAAGGTTATACTTGCATACGTTAAGGAAGGCACGACCTGATCTGGCGGCGAAAGTTCAGCGAACCCTGGACGAAGAGGGTCGTCCACGGAAAATGGAGTGGCGCCCCAAGCAAAGGAAAGCCGATGATGAAACATCGGCTGGCACAAACATGGTGCTCGTCCTTCCGACGGAGCTTAGTGCTCCACGATTACACGATGCACTCAAGGTGGACGACGGCAAGCGCATCAAGTCAGAGGTTGGGCTGGTTTTATCCACCAGCCTGACTGAGTAGCTGAAACAAAGCGACGAGCAAACGTGGCGAGGCTGATCCTTGTGATCGGCCCCAAAAATTATGAAGGAGCATTACAGAACCTTCAGTCAGCGCTTCAATCAATATGGAGGCCAATCCCAGCAATCGGCCAAAATTATCCTCACCACATGTTCTGCTTGTGTTCAGCATCGAGCTACTGGGCAGCGGCCACGTCGGCGGATGAAAATCAGCACGAATCCTTGCGGAGCCGACGTGCAAGTGCAGTGCCCTGGCTAACCACAAAAGCCGATATCTGCAGTCAGCTGGCAGATTCGGCTCGGGGGGCACCTAATCAGATGAACATGTGCAGTAAAAAACATGTGTGCAGTGAAATATTCGGGCCGATAGGAGAAAATCGGCCAGTAAAAAAAATTTTTTTTACAGCCGATGCAAGGGCATCGACTTTAGAACTAAGAAACAAAGCCGATGCGCAGCCATCGACTCTAGTACAATTACACGAGGTTTACCGGATCTCCACCAAATCCAGTTCAGCTGTGGGGCCCTCTGCTTCTTCGCGGGGGTAAAACAATGAGAACTTCTTCAGCTGCTTTGAGCCGATCCGGGTTCCTGTACCTTCTTGTCGAGGATTCTCAACCTTTGGTACTAGTTCAGCTGTGTTGACAGAAGGGGTATATCGGCTTTCTAAGGAGGAAAGGTGATCGGCTTGGGTGCGTCCTCTCTGACATTCTCGCCTCGAGTAAGGCTCGGGGGGCAGCAGGCCTGGTGGATGCTCTGTTTAAGAGCCGATTGGGGTACCATCGGCTGGACTTTCGTCGCAACCTTCTTCACAAATGATGAGTGTTAAAGAAAGACCATTAGGTTTGGTTGGATTCAAAGGCTTCCCTGAAGATTCTACATTATCCACCAGATTTCAAAATCATCAGCTGAAGAATGGAAGGGTGAATTTTAAAGGACCGATGCGTTGCTATCGGCTCATTACGCATTGGCAGAGGGGACAAATCGGCAAGATCAGTATTAGAAGAAATCGGCTAAATTAAACTCAAAGGAAATCGGCAAGATCAAATTGGGGAAAGTTCTTCATTGATAGATTTCTTACATAAAAGAGCTGATTGCTCTCAAAAGGAAGTACTAGGGGATACATTGCCCCATCTACTACTACTGGTCCTATACTAGAGGTCCTATCTACGGGCCGTCACTGCCCTTGTCGTCGCCGTCGTCGCCGCTGTCGGCGCTGCTCCCGGCGGGCTCGTCGTCGCTCCAATGGCCGCCGATCGGGCCCTCATTGTCCTCGTCCTCTTCGTCAGCGTCATCGTCGAAGTCGCTGAGGTTCCCCGGCCAGGGGCAGAACCGCTTGGCCGGCGGCTCGTCGGAGGAGGTGTCGTCCTCCTCCTCCTCCTCTTCTTCCTCCTCCACCTCCTCGGGAGAGGTGAAGTCGCAGGAGAAGCGATCGTCGTCGCTCTCCTCCTCCGTTTCCCCGCTGGCGAGGAAGCGGAGGTCGCTTTCCCCGTCGGTCAGGGACTTGTCGTCCTCCGACCAGATGGAGAAGTCATGGCTAGACTCCTCCCCGGCCTCAATGGCGCGGCGGGTGTTGGCTGCGTGGACCTCCGCCGGGTTCGGTTCCGGCGTCGGCTCGCGGGAGGAAGAGGACTGGGTGGAAAGATCCGATGAGGCAGAGGAGGAAGAAGACATGGTGGCACAGGAGGGCTTTTGGAGTGCTAATGCGAAGAAGATGCGGAAATAAACTGTGCGGAGCGGTTAAATAAAAGGGGGTATAGTGGAAATTCAATGCCACAGCAGTTTCCGAGGAAGTGGTGCCTAAAAGAAAAAAAAAACTGCCAGGTCACACGGAGAAGTTGAGAAGGCAAGGCATCATGATGACGGATACTGCAACGGTTCTGCCACGACATGACCCGACGAAGAAAAAGCAGAGTGATTTTGGAATTACCAATTCCAAAACCAGGGGGGCATGTGTTATCACCAGAATTTGACCGAGCCAGAGGTGGGCCGCGATCAAGATGGACTTGAAGAATATACATGGAAGAATTACGTGAATCGGCCTGTTATGCTGAGTTTGGGCTAGTTTGCCTTTGTATCTGTAACATATTAGGATACGTGTCGGTTAGTTAGAATTTTACCCGTGCACGGTTAGGTGCACGTCTAAGTTAGAAACTTCCCTGGACTATAAATATGTATCTAGGGTTTATGGAATAAACAACAACCAACGTTCAACCAACAAATCAATCTCGGCGCATCGCCAACTCCTTCGTCTCGAGGGTTTCTACCAGTAAGCAACATGCTGCCTAGATCGCATCTTGCGATCTAGGCAGCACAAGCTCCACGTTGTTCATGCGTTGCTCGTACTGAAGCCTTTTTGATGGCGAGCAACGTAGTTATCGTGGATGTGTTAGGGTTAGCATAGTTCTTCGCGTAACATGCTATCGTAGTGCAACCCTTGCATGTCTAGCCGCCCTCACACCTATCTTAGGTGTGGGGGCGGCACCCCGCTTGATCATTATTTAGTAGATCTGATCCGTTACGGTTGCTCCTTGTTCATCAAGGATTAGTTTAATATCTGCAATAGTTAGGCCTTACAAGGGGCTGGAGGATCCAGCGGCACGTAGGGTGTCGTTCGCTAGTCCTAGACAGGATGTTCCGGGGATCAACCTCGTGTTGGTTTTTAGGCCTTGTCTAGGATCGGCTTATGATCACCGTGCGTGGCCGCGAGGCCCAATCCTGAGTAGGATGATCCGATTATGCGGTGAAAATCCTAAATCGTCGTAGATCTCATTAGCTTTATCTTGATCAAGCAGGACCACCATGTATTCGTGCACCTCGTACGAATCATGGGTGGATCGGCTCCCTGAGCCGATTCACAGGATAACCTGAGAGCCGATCGAGGCTCGTATTTAATGTTTACGTGTATGCCATGCAGGAAACTAAGCGAGGCATCTCCATCACCTTCCTGACCAGGTATAGGTCAGGTGGCACGCCCTTGCATCAGCATCGGACGTGTGACCAGAAGGCTTTGCGGGCCGTCGCTCGGAGGGACCTCGGCCAGCCGCAGCCCTAGGTTGTTCCCGGCTCTACGGTGTTGCCCGTCGCTGCCCGCCGGTGGGTTTCGGACGTCAACAGGACTTCCATGATCAACACCCCATCTAGGTTCGCCCCCCGCTGGCGTGCGAGCGTGTTCTATCGGTGGCTGCTAGGAACAAGGGAAGAAGGTGCCGAGCAGAATGCTCGCCGATCACTTCTTCAGAATGATCCTAACGCTATTGAGTTTTACTTTGAGGTAGTTGATACAGGTGTTGGGATCCCAAAGGAAAAAAGGGAATCTGTGTTTGAAAACTACGTTCAGGTAAAAGAAGGGCATGGTGGCACCGGCCTAGGCCTAGGCATCGTTCAATCCATTGTAAGTGGCTTCCGTCCTTATATTATTTATTCATGTTAACTACCACAATTAGAATAGTGATTCTAAGGATCTATTTTATTAAAAGGATATTCATAGGAAATTTGGAGGATTGTAATTCACATAAAATTTTCTATGTTTGCTGCTTGATCGTAGGACTTAATTACATAAAGAGTTTTTTCTAAGGATTTGTTTGCACTATATTGATGATAAATTTTATATCCACTCAACCTTCTTGGAAATGATCCTTTGATTTCTTTAGAAAACCCTTTGTTTTCTTTGTGATGCAATCAAAGAAATAAAAATCCCACCGGATTCAACTGGGCATGAAATTGCAATATTGCGTTTTAGATCCTGAAAATCCTTTGCTTTTTATTGTGATCCAATCAAATAGTTGTATGACTGGATGCATAAATTATAGACTAGTAAAATTTATACTTTTTGTCCTTTTGCAACTTTTGTAAAAATAATGGTATATTTTTTTTGGTTTGTAAATTAGGATGGCTACATATTGATCCAAAAGCTATTTTTCACTAGGTTTAAAAGCTAGAGACAACTGTGTATTAGTGTACTTTTTGGTTTGCAGGCTATGTATAACTTTGCTAGTTGTGATGTTTTTTTAATTTACTTTGTATTTTTTACAATGTTGTTACTTATTTGTTGTTCTTGTTTTGATAAGGTACGTTTGATGGGTGGCGAAATAAGCATCAAGGACAAAGAGCCAGGAGAAGCGGGAACGTGCTTCGGATTAAACGTCTTCCTCAAGATCAGCGACGCTGAAGAGCACATCGAGCACGGGAGGGCGGTGCCGTCCCTATTCAGGGAGCCTGGCTGCTTCAAGGGTGGGCAGTGCGTCCTCCTAGTCCATGGGGACGAGACCCGGCGAATCCTCCATTCATGGATGGAGAACGTCGGGATGAAGGTCTGGCCCGTCCCGCGTGCCGAGCTCCTCGCCCAGACAATGGAAAAGGCACGCGCCACCGTGGGTGCCTCACAGTCTAGGCCAGCGTCGATCTCTTCGTCGCAGGGAGGTGGTGATGACTTGGAAGGTGTAGCTGACCGCTGCTTCAGCTCCAAAGAGATGGTCACCCAGGTCCTACGGAACAGCAGCGGCAGCCACGTGGGGCACCTCCACCCCTTTGGCCTACTCGTTGTTGTCGACATCTCCGGTGGGAGGCTCAATGAGATCCTCCAGGAGGCGCCGAGCCTCGCGCGGATCAAGCACCAAGTTCCGTGCAGGGTGGCTTGCATTACTGACCTCAAGACCTCCTCCGAGGATTTGAGGATGCTCAAGGAGGCGGCGAGCTGCGACATGGACCTGCGCAAGCCGATCCACGGCTCTCGGCTGCGCCAGCTCCTCCAGGTCATGAGAGAGCTCCAAGCCTCTCCGTTTCCGCAACAACTTCCGCATCAGGTTGGGGTCACCATCAATGAGCTGCCAACCGCAGATCAGGCCGCTGCAGCGTCATCTGAAATCACATCTGCGGTGACAGTGCCCCAGGAGCCGCCCAGGCTTGGAGACGACAAGCCTCTGGAGGCCACTGCCGCGTCATCTGAAACCACGTCTGCGGCGGCAGTGCCCCAGGAGCTTCCCAAGCTTGAAGATGACAGGCCTCTGGAAGGGAAGCGTGTCCTGCTGGTGGAAGACACGAGGGTGCTGCAGTTTATCCAAAAGAAAATGCTGAGCACTCTAGGTGCAACTGTTATGGTAGCAGCGGATGGATCCGAGGCTGTGGCAATGTTCATCAATGCTCTTGAGATTGCAAGTGGTGGTGCTTCTTCAGAGGAACGGTTGGTCTTGCCCTACGACGTGATATTCATGGATTGCCAGGTACATTTTCTATTTTTTGATGCCAAGCAAGTCAATTTAATCTTTTTTTCTGATGACGGTTTTAACACTGCGCTCGATCTGCTTTGTTTCCAGATGCCGGTGATGGATGGCTATGAAGCGACAAAGCGCATCCGCATGGAAGAAAGCCGTTACGGGATCCACACCCCAATCATCGCGCTGACCGCGCACTCTGAGGAGGAGTACCTGCAGAAGACCATCCAAGCAGGGATGGATCTTCACCTGACTAAGCCAATACAGAAGGAGCAACTTGTGGAGGTTGTTCATCAGGTGTGGAAGGAACATAACTGATGAATGATGATATTTGTTTCTCTGGTGGCATCGAGACGTGTGTAGTTTTCCAGTAATTATATAATACCCCGCGTGTTGATTGGAAAATCTATGTTGCAGAAAGCAGTCAAAAAATTGAAGATTGAATGCAGAGAATGATCAATTAGTATAAAATCAGTCTCAAGTATACTATATACACCATAATGCGGACACATAATTAGTACATATAATTATGGTACAAAATCTGATCTTAGGAAGATGGGGGTCCACTTAAATGCAAGAGTGCACGTTCCAGAATTGGATTCTAGTAGTATTTGGTACGCTCAGGTGGTTCCGTTCAATACTGCAAAAACACCTCTATTACTAAGCCCATTTCGTATCGTCAGCCAATACACAAAAGCACCCCGGCAGCATTTTTCGAGGCTGCCTTGAGCTTTTCAAGCACTGAGTGCTCCTTGACGTAGGAGCTGCTTGTGACCTCCCACGGTCGACGCCTCCAACTCGGCATGGGGCTTGACGTCATAAGCAAGGATCCACACCTTTCACTATGCCCCTCAGATAGGGTGCGCCTCGTCTATGGGCTGGACCCTTAATGCATCTGCATCTCTTCAATATTTGAGGGGAAGTGGTTCATCGCATGTGGTTCCTCCACGTTCTTCCCGAGCGGTCGGACTAGTATTGGGGGTTTGGAGGCTTCACCACCTGAACTAGGCCGAGCTTCTCCGCTCTATTCAGAAATGACCTTTTGGTACTTCTTAATGGAAGTCATGAGCTTGTTTGCCTCGACAGAGTAGTAGATTTGGATATTGGACACATAACTTGATGTGCCTGAAGAAGTAAAAAAACAGAGGATTGATAAGATGCTCTAAACCAAATGAAAAACAAAATCCGAAATAGTGCATGCCACGAGGAGGCAAAAGTTGGGGTTCTTGTGAATCACCACATCATCACAGTTACCGGTGTCGGCATGGCCGTTTCATGTCCGCAAGGATGGGCAGCGGAGCGTGCATGTCTACGTTTGGCGCTGCAGGGGGTGTAAGCTTGACTGCCGGAGTACCACTCGTGGTGTCCTCCAACACCTCTTATACTAGCTGCTCCACACTACTTCTCACTTTCACGTGTGGCAGGACATCGTCAAGTTTGCCCTACGTATAGGCAGACTAAGGTAATCTTAAGTGTATGAACAGAACTACACATCTGAGGGACCTTAATAACGATGACGGGCTGTGCTCCTGTGTCCCCCCTGGCGAACGACGTTCAGGTGGTAAACGTGCGTTTGGTTCGTGACCAGAAAATATGGATGATCCCATCCCAAAAGCCGAATATTTCTGAGAAAGGCCGGACCATATGATCCGTGAATTTCATGACTAATCTCACTAGCCGCCTGAGAATCCATGGCCGTCGACGCGACTCCGACACCTGCCACCGTCGTATGTGTGGCTCCCCAGCTCAGCGGCGGCCACCATGTCACGGCGAGCGGTGGGCTTGCTTTTCCGTGTGGCTCCCCAGCTCGACACCGGCGGCCTCCAGGGCGCGGTAAGCGGCGGGCTTGATTTTCAACGTGGCTCCCTAGCTCGGCGGCGGCGGTCTCCATGGCGTGGCGAGCAACGAGCTTGCTACGTCTGCGTCACACCCAGTCGACAGAAACGGCCTCGCTAAATATGTGCGGGTAGTGACCTTGCTAGGCACGGGTAGGCGGCCGCCCGCTAGGTCCGGCCTCCACCACAAAGGGAAAAGGGCCCGTTAATTACATATTAACCGGTGTGTTAATGGCATATTTATCCTTTTTTATTAATCGTTAACCCGTACATGTTTGCCCATGAACCAAACACACATGTTAAGTCAACCCACGAAGGGGTATCAGCAGATCGTAGCCGTCTAAATAGAACGTCGTTCGCCGGGGGGGGGTTGGACACCGGAGCAATAGCCAACGATGACAAGAAAGTTACACGGTTACATGACTAATCAAGCGTGCAGATAGATGATCTAGTCTTCATCCTGCTCCCAATGCCCGTGAACTACAAAGAAAACACCAAGCAGACATTGCCGGCCACCAACCAGGTCGCGCTCGTGGAGTCATGGTCCAAGTATTGAGCATGAAAAGTGGCAATTGATGTGATATGTTTACCTGCTCTCCCCAAGATGGAACAAAGGCGCCGTAAAAGGAAAGATATGGAGATTCGTTAAGAAAATCACTAAGTTAAGTTCGATGCTTTTAATTTAATACATATTATACTCATCATATCATGTATGTGCATGGTTATGCTCTCTTAATTTGTCAATTGCCCAACTGTAACTTGTTCACCCAACATGCTATTTATCTTATGGGAGAGACACCACTAGTGAACTGTGGACCCTGGTCCATTCTTTTAATCGAATACAATCTACTGCAATACTTGTTCTACTGTTTTCTGCAAAATTATCATCCACACTATACATCTAATCCTTTGTTACAGCAAGCCGGTGAGATTGACAACCTCACTGTCACGTTGGGGCAAAGTAATTGGGTTGTGTTGTGCAGGTTCCACGTTGGCGCCGGAATCCCTGGTGTTGCGCCGCACTACACTCCGCCGCCATCAACCTTCAACGTGCTTCTTGGCTCCTACTGGTTCGATAAACCTTGGTTTCTTACTGAGGGAAAACTTGACGTTGTACGCATCACACCTTCCTCTTGGGGTTCCCAACGGACGCGTGCTGTACGCGTATCAGGCTCCCAACCATCCTCTAACTTCCTAGGAATAGAAGTTTCGTGATTTAATTTCTCTTCTCTAGCTTTTATGAGAGCATTTGTAATATGTTTCGTGAAAGCCAAATTTATAGCACTAGCATTAGGACTCTTAGCAAGTTTTTGTAAGAACTTTATAACTTCAGAGATGTGGCAATCATCAAAATCCAAACCATTATAATCTAAAGCAATGGGGTCATTATCCCCAATGTTGAAAAAAATTTCAGCAGTTTTATCACAGGCAGTTTCAGCAGTTTTAACAGTTTCAGGCAGTTTTTCACGCTTTGCATTAGAAGTGGAAACATTACCAACACCAATTATTTTACCATTAATAGTAGGAGGTGCATCAACATATGGAGCATTAGCATTACTAGTGGTGGTAATAGTCCAAACTTTAGCTATATTATCTTCTTTAGCATTTTCTAATTTCTCCCACCTAGCACGCAATTCGGCCATCAATCTTATATTCTCATTAATTCTAACTTGGATGGCATTTGTTGTAGTAACAATTTTATTATTATTATTTTCATTAGGCATAACTTTCGATTTCAAAAGATCAACATCAGCAGCAAGACTATCGACTTTAGAAGCAAGTATATCAATTTTCCCAAGCTTTTCTTCAACAGATTTGTTAAAAGCAGTTTGTGTACTAATAAATTCTTTAAGCATAGCTTCAAGTCTAGGGGGTGTATTCCTATTATTGTTTTAAGAATTCCCATAAGAATTACCATAGCCGTTGCCATTATTATAAGGATATGGCCTATAGTTGTTACTAGAATTGTTCCGGTAAGCATTGTTGTTGAAATTATTATTTTTAATGAAGTTCACATCAACATGTTCTTCTTGAGCAACCAATGAAGCTAACGGAACATTATTAGGATCAATATTTGTCCTACCATTCACAATCATAGACATAATAGCATCAATCTTATCACTCAAGGAAGAGGTTTCTTCGACAGAATTTACCTTCTTACCTTGTGGAGCTCTTTCCGCGTGCCATTCATAGTAATTAATCATCATATTATCAAGAAGCTTTGTTGCGTCGCCTAGAGTGATGGACATAAAGGTACCTCCAGCAGCTGAATCCAATAGGTTCCGCGAAGAAAAATTCAGTCCTGCATAACAGGTTTGGATGATCATCCAAGTAGTCAGTCCATGGGTTGGGAAATTTTTAACCAAAGATTTCATTCTTTCCCATGCTTGGGCAACATGCTCATTATCCAATTGTTTAAAATTCATTATGCTACTTCTCAAAGATATAATTTTAGCAGGAGGATAATGTCTACCAATAAAAGCATCCTTGCATTTAGTCCATGAATCAATACTATTCTTAGGCAGAGATAGCAACCAATCTTTAGCTCTTCCTCTTAATGAGAAAGGAAATAATTTTAATTTTATAATGTCACCATCTACATCCTTATTATTTTGCATTTCACATAGTTTAACAAAATTATTGAGATGGGCAGCAGCATCATCAGAACTAACACCAGAAAATTGCTCTCGCATAACAAGATTTAGTAAAGCAGGTTTAATTTCAAAGAATTCCGCTGTAGTAGCAGGTGGAGCAATAGGTGTGCATAAGAAATCATTATTATTTGTTGTTGTGAAGTCACACAACTTAGTATTTTCAGGAGTACCCATTTTAGCAACAGTAAATAAAGCAAACTAGATAAAGTAAATGCAAGTAACTAATTTTTTTGTGTTTTTGATATAGCAAACAAGATAGCAAGTAAAGTAAAACTAGCAACTAATTTTTTTGTGTTTTGATTTAGTGCAGCAAACAAAGTACTAAATAAAGTAAAGCAAGATAAAAACAAAGTAAAGAGATTGGAGGTGGAGACTCCCCTTGCAGCGTGTCTTGATCTCCCCGGCAACGGCGCCAGAAAAAGAGCTTGATACGCGTACATCACGCGTCCGTTGGGAACCCCAAGAGGAAGGTGTGATGCGTACAACGACAAGTTTTCCCTCAGTAAGAAACCAAGGTTTATCGAACCAGTAGGAGCCAAGAAGCACGCACTACAAGAAAAGTTGCCATGGCCGACGAAGTTGAAGTCGCGCCGTGGTTGCTGGTGTACCATGGCCGACGATTTTGGGTCTGTCCGTTGTGCATGTCAAAACGTTTTTTTTCTCGTTTTTGAGGCCACCTAGCCCGACGAAACCGGCCAAAACGTTGCGTATGGTGGCCCGGGACGTGGTGCATCTCGAATTCTCGGGTTCGCCGGCCGAGTCAACGCAAATCCGCACCGCCGAGGGATGTAGGGCCCAGATGGCAGCCTCTCTGGCATTGTTTTTTTTCTCGATCGCGCCATCTCGTTCAACGCTCTCCGATCGAGCCGTTTACGATGCAGGATCATGGGTCCCGCATGTCATCCTCTATGAACCAAAATTCTTTCTATTCTTGGAATTTTTTGACCCCCTGATTTCTGGCTACTTTCCTTTTTCTTTTGATCCCTTGCCGCCTTGGAAACGTTGACACCGCTGCTGCTAATTGGGACCCGCATGTCATCCTCTATGAGCAATCAACTTTCTTTTCTTGGATTTTTTTGGCACCTCAAATTTGGTCACTTGCCTTTTTCTTTCGATCCCCTGCCGCCTCTCAAACGGTGATACCGCTGCTGCTAAATGGGACCCACATGTCATCCTCTATGTACTATAAAACTTTCTTTTCTTGGATTTTTTTTGGCACCTCATATTTGGTCACTTACCTTTTTCTTTCGATCCCCTGCCGCCTCTCAAACGGTGAGACCGCTGCTGCTAAATGGGACCCTCATGTCATCCTCTATGTACTATAAAACTTTATTTTCTAGGATTTTTTTGGAACCTCATATTTGGTCACTTACCTTCTTCTTTCGATCCCGTGCAGCCTCTCAAACGGTGATACCGCTGCTGCTAAATGGGACCCGCATGTCATCCTCTATGTACTATAAAACTTTCTTTTCTAGGATTTTTTTTGGAACCTCATATTTGGTCACTTGCATTTTTCTTTCGATCCCGTGCAGCCTCTCAAACGGTGATACCGCTGCTGCTAAATGGGACCCGCATGTCATCCTCTATGTACAATCAAGTTTCTTTTCTTGAATTATTTTTGGCTCCTGATATTTGGTCACTTGCATTTTTCTTTCGATCTCATGCCACGTTGAGGACCCTGCAGGCTCATGGGACCCGCATGTCATCCTCTATGTACAATAAAATTTCTTTTCTTGGATTATTTTTGGCTCCTGATATTTGGTCACTTGCCTTTTTCTTTCGATCCCGTGCAGCCTCTCAAACGGTGATACCGCTGCTGCTAAATGGGACCCGCATGTCATCCTCTACGTACACTCAAGTTTCTTTTCTTGAATTATTTTTGGCTCCTGATATTTGGTCACTTGCCTTTTTCTTTTGATCTCATGCCACGTTTGAAACGTTGAGGAACCTGCTGGCTCATGGGACCCGCATGTCATCCTCTATGTGCTATAAAATTTTATTTTCTTGGGGTTTTTTCACCCTCTAATTTTTGGCTATTTCCTTTTTCTTTTGATCCCCTGATGCGCGTGGTTGACGTATTGTCTTTTCGTTCGACACGCGTCCGTTGGGAACCCCAAGAGGAAGGTGTGATGCGCACAGCGGCAAGTTTCCCTCAGTAGAAACCAAGGTTTATCGAACCAGTAGGAGTCAAGAAGCACGTTGAAGGTTGATGGCGGCGAGATGTAGTGCGGCGCAACACCAGGGATTCCGGCGCCAACGTGGAACCTGCACAACACAAACCAAGTACTTTGCCCCAACGAAACAGCGAGGTTGTCAATCTCACCGGCTTGCTGTAACAAAGGATTAGATGTATAGTGTGGATGATGATTGTTTGCAGAAAACAAGAGAACAAGATTGCAGAGATTGTATTTCAGTAAAGAGAATTGGACCGGGGTCCACAGTTCACTAGAGGTGTCTCTCCCATAAGATAAACAACATGTTGGGTGAACAAATTACAGTTGGGCAATTGACAAATAAAGAGGGCATGACCATGCACATACATATTATGATGAGTATAGTGAGATTTAATTGGGCATTACGACAAAGTACATAGACCGCTATCCAGCATGCATCTATGCCTAAAAAGTCCACCTTCAGGTTATCATCCGATCCCCCTCCAGTATTAAGTTGCTAACAACAGACAATTGCATTAAGTATTGCGCGTAATGTAATCAGTAACTACATCCTCGAACATAGCACCAATGTTTTATCCCTAGTGGCAACAGCACATCTATAATCTTAGAGATTTCTGTCACTTCCCCAGATTCACGGAGACATGAACCCACTATCGAGCATAAATACTCCCTCTTGGAGTTACAAGCATCTACTTGGCCAGAGCATCTACTAGTAACGGAGAGCATGCAAGATCATAAACAACACATAGATATAAATTGATAATCAACATAACAAGTATTCTCTATTCATCGGATCCCAACAAACACAACATATAGAATTACAGATAGATGATCTTGATCATGTTCGGCAGCTCACAAGACCCGACAATTAAGCACAATGAGGAGAAGACAACCATCTAGCTACTGCTATGGACCCATAGTCCAGGGGTAGACTACTCACACATCACTCCGGAGGCGACCATGGCGGCGTAGAGTCCTCCGGGAGATGATTCCCCTCTCCGGCAGGGTGCCGGAGGCGATCTCCTGAATCCCCCGAGATGGGATTGGCGGCGGCGTCTCTGGAAGGTTTTCCGTATCGTGGCTCTCGGTACTGGGGGTTTCGCGACGAAGGCTATTTGTAGGCGGAAGGGCAGGTCAAAGGGCGTCACGAGGGGCCCACACCATAGGTCGGCGCGGCCAGGGCTTGGGCCGCGCCGCCCTATGGTTTGGCCACCTCGTGGCCCCACTTCGTCTCCTCTTCGGTCTTCTGGAAGCTTCGTGGCAAAATAGGACCCTGGGCGTTGATTTCGTCCAATTCCGAGAATATTTCCTTACTAGGATTTCTGAAACCAAAAACAGCAGAAAACAACAACTGGCACTTCGACATCTTGTTAATAGGTTAGTTCCAGAAAATGCACGAATATGACATAAAGTGTGCATAAAACATGTAGATATCATCAATAATGTGGCATGGAACATAAGAAATTATCGATACATCGGAGACGTATCATCCCCTGCCGCCTTGGAAACGTTGAGTAAGCTGCTGACTCATGGGACCCGCATGTCATCCTCTATGTACAATCAACTTTCTTTTTCTTTTGATCTCAAGCCGCATTTGAAACGTTGAGACCGCTGCTGCTAATTGGGACCCGCATGTCATCCTCTATGTACAATAAAGTTTTTTTCTTGGATTATCTTTGGCTCCTGATATTTTGTCACTTGCCTTTTTCTTTCGATCTCATGCCGCCTTTGAAACGTTGAGTAAGCTGCTGGCTCATGGGTCCCGCATGTCATCCTCTACGAACAATAAAAGTTTCCTTTCTTGGAGTTATTTTTGACCCCTAATTTCTGGCTATTTGCCTTTTTCTTTTGATCTACTGCCCCCTTTGAAACGATGACGACGCAGCTGGCAGGTCGGTCCCACATGTCATCCTCTGTGAACAATAAAAGTTTCCTTTGATGAATTTATTTTGAACCCCTAATTAATTTCGGGATATTTCCTTTTTTCCTTTGATCCCCTGCCGCCTTGGAATCGTTGAGGATGCTGCTGCCTCATGGGTCCCGCATGTCATCCTCTCAGAACGGTAAATGTTTCTTTTCTTGGATTTTGTTGACCAAACGATTTTTGGCTTATTTTTTCTTTCGATCTCCTGCAGCCTTTAAAACGTTCAGGGCGCTGCTGGCTCCCGGATCCCACATGTCAACCTCTATGAACAATAAACGCTGAGGATGCTGCTGCCTCATGGGTCCCGCATGTCATCCTCTCAGAACGAAAATGTTTCTTTTCTTGTATTTTTTACCAACAGATTTTTGGTTTATTTTTTCTTTCCATCCCCTGCCGCCTTTAAAACGTTGACGACGCTGCTGGCTCATGGGTCCCCGATGTCAGCCTCCCCGTACAAGAAACATGTGATATCTTGATTATTTTGCAGACAATAAACATTGTATTTCGCTCTGAGCTATTGCATACGGATAAACTAAATCTTTATTTTTACATAAACAAACTTATATGTTGAATCTCCTTGTTTTGTGTTTTTGCGAAGCATAGGACTTTCCTGTTTTTTTTAGAAAAATCCGAACTTTCCTGTTTTGGAGTGGGCTGAAATTGTACGAGTCAAAAGGCCCAACAGGATAGTTCGAAGGCCCAGATGTCCAGATGCAGCCCAATTGAAATCTTTCTTTTCTTGGATTTTTTTCACCCCCTGATTTCTGGCTACTTCATTTTTCTTTTGGTCCTGTGCCGCCTTGGAAATGTTGAGACCGCTGCTGCAAAATGGGACCCGCATGTCATCCTCTATGTACAATAAAATTTCTTTTCTTGGATTATTTTTGGCTCCTGATATTTGGTCACTTGCCTTTTTCTTTCAATCTCATGCCGACTTTGAAACGTTGAGGAAGCTGCTGGCTCATGGGTCCCGCATGTCATCCTCTATGAACAATAAAAGTTTCCTTTGTTGGATTTATTTTTTACCCCTAATTTCTGGTTATTTGCCTTTTTCTTTGATCCCCTGCCCCCTTTGAAACCATGACGACGCAGCTGGCAGGTCGGTCCCACATGTCATCCTCTATGAACAATAAAGGTTTCCTTTGATAGATTTATTTTTACCCTAATTAATTTCTGGCTATTTCCTATTTTTATTTTGATCCCCTGCCGCCTTGGAATAGTTGAGGATGCTGCTGCCTCATGGGTCCCGCATGTCATCCTCTCAGAAAGGTAAAAGTTTCATTTCTTGGATTTTGTTTACCAACTGATTTTTGGCTTTTTTTTGTTTCGATCTCCTGCCGCCTTTAAAATGTTGACGACGCTGCTGGCTCATGGGTCCCCAATGTCAGCCTCCCCGTACTGCAA
The DNA here is from genome assembly GCF_019359855.2 of Lolium perenne. NCBI lineage: Eukaryota > Viridiplantae > Streptophyta > Magnoliopsida > Poales > Poaceae > Lolium > Lolium perenne. The sequence goes on from NC_067249.2 coordinate 19,267,713, forward strand.
ATCCTCTTTCTGCAAAGGTTGTATTTCTAGCTAGATAGCTAAGGTGGATTCGAATCTGCCGTGGTTCAGGCAGCTCAGGTAAGCCTTCTTGCACTGATTAATGGAACTAGTGTATAGCAAGGTCAAGACATGTGGCTTGGTGTAATGAATCTATTTGAATCATGTTGTGGATTCAATCTGATAGTTCTCTAACAGGTCAGCCAAAATAGAAATTAAGTTTTTTTCTAAAACGGAAATGCAAATTAAGATGAACACAAACATTAGTTATCATAATAGCTGATCATACATACATACTTGCTAAGAGCAAAAGCTTGCCAGAGTTTTACCACCCATACAATTAATTAGCAGTTCAGATAAGATAACCTTATATAAGTATAACTACAAATGCATTTGCTAAGGGCTCATGGGACAATAGAACTAGACAACCGCAAACTTGATGACCAGCATGTCACAGTGGCATCGAAAGATCTTGACCTTCAACTTTGATCCAATGCGAAGTTTGGCACCGTCAATGAACTTTTTCCACCTGGAAGTAACAGCCAAGCGGCCATCTGTGGGACTGACGGAGTACCGTCCCTCCACGGTGAGACCTTCACTCTCCATGACGAGGGAAATCTTGCCCCTTCGGCCAGCATTGAGATCCTTGGCGATACTTTTAGGCAATTTCTGATTCAAAGCAAGAGATACCAACAAAAATTAGTCAATGGCACCAATGCACTGAAGACTGAACCATGTGAGACTTTGAGCAGAGAAGACATCAAGATAAGAGCAGTTATGCTGTCATATACTCACGAACATAGCCTTCAGATGCGTCCTGGTCACCACACGGGTGGCCACAGCAATGAGCTGAGACCTCGGTGATCTGGCTGGGGCAGGTGCAGGAGCCTGGGCTGGTACACGAGCTGGTGCTGATGCAGGAGACTGCTGGGCAGGTGCAATAAACGGTGCCTCTAGAGGAACCGGTGCTGATGCAGGAGACTGTTGGGCAGGTGCAGTAAACGGTGCAGCTAGAGGAACCAGTGCTGATGCAGGAGCCTGCTGGGCAGGTGTAGTATATGGGGCCTCAACAGGAACCAATGCTGATGTATGGGCCTGCTGGGTAGATGCAATAAACGGTGCTGGTACAGGAACCGGTGCTGATGCAGGAGAGTGGGAAGCCGGTGCCGGTGCTGGTGTGGGTGCCCTTTGTGACATCCGCTCCTGTTCCATCAGGGGATCTGCAGCTTTGATCATGTTAAACCCAGCAAGCTAGAACAGAGGGAATGGTTTAGAACAACTGCTCAGAATGCAGTAATCAAAGGATATGAGTACAAAAAAGTTACATATTATATATTTGGAAGTGTCTCCAACTATGTAAGCAGTTACGTATATCTGCCCGTTTGAGTTTCTGATCCTCAGCTCGTCGCCCTTCTTCAGACCGTAGTCAAAAGCAAACTTTCTCCAATCATGTCCATACAAATATGTGATGGCCTGCGTCTTGTAGACATACACCTCATAGACCGTGTAGGTGTTCATCAATTTGCCATTGCCATGCATAGTGAAAGACCCTTCATGCGGACACATCTGGTTAATCATTGGACGAAGTTCACAAGGTACAGTCTGCAGGTGAAAATTGATACTAATGTAAGAAGCAGGAAGACTAAAAACAAGACTTTACTATATGCCAATTCATGCTAAACCACTGAGAATACATACCTGTAACTCTGTGAAGGAGTTATTAGAAAGGTAGATAGAGCCATAGGAGGTGTTATATGCGGGGTATGTACATGGGCCCGCCATATTCCCGCAAGCTCGGCATCGGGATGGTGAAGGAAACATGGGAGGTACTACTGGTGCGTAGCGCTGAATGTAAGTGGAAGAATTAGGTTGTGTAAAGTGCATAGTTCAGAGCAATGCAAATGTTGACAAGCGAGTGCATAACACTATGTTACAAACTGAACAGTCAAAATTTAGTGTATGATGAATATAAGCATGCTAATTTGGCGTTTCCGAATTCCAAGAAGCAGTAGACAGAGACGGTGATAATATCAGAAATAAATCATGGCATGTATATGTGGCTTAAGAAAATATACCCGAACCCTTGGATGGTTACGGCCCGGCTGGTCCTTGGACTTGAGCTTATATAAGCATCCAGAAGGTGGGGCTGGCAGTAACTTGGTGGCAGCCTCTGCAGATGCCTCATCAGCAGCAGTTGCAATCTTTTTGACCAATGAAGGCTTAACAGTTTCAGTCTGCATATGAAAATTGATGAGCAACAGACATCAGCAGTGATATATAAAATGAATCTATGAGACACTGATGCATATAGTGCTGGATGTAAGTGGAAGAATAGGGTTGTGTGTGTTTCTGAACTATTGGTAAGCATAATTAGACAAAGCCGGCAATAAACAGACAAATCAAATCATGTATGAGGATTAAGAAAATATACCTGCTTAAAAAGGATACCACCCAGCTGGCCCGTGGCCTTGTGCTTGAGGAGGTTTTCAGAAGATGGTGGCGGCACCATCATCTTCATCAGGATCATTTTTTATCCATTTGAGTAGAGGCACAGAAGCTTCATCCTGCATATGAATAGCAACAGAACTCATCATTGATATTTAATAAATCTATGAGATGGACTGATGCAAAAAGTGCGGGATGTAAGTGGAAGAATAGGGTTGTGCATAGACAACAGTTGACAACAATGCAAATGATTACAAAAGAAGCCAACGGAACTCAACAGTTTATATACTGGATGAGACAGACTGAAAAGTGAAAAATTAGTGTATGATGATTGTAAGCAAACGCAGTGTTTCTGAACTTTTGGTAAGCATTAGGCAAAGCCAACAGTAATTAAACAGATAATAATAAAATCATGTATGTGGATTAAGAAAATATACCAGATTCATTAAAAGGTCACCACCCAGCTGGACCATGGCCTCGTGCTTGTAGAGGTTTTCGGATGATGGTGCCGGCACCATCGTCCTCACAGCAGCCTCATCAGCCTCATTTTGCATCCACTTGAGTAAAGGCGCAGCAGTTTCAGCCTGCATAAGAATGGGAACAGATCTCAGCAGTGATATTGAATGACTCTGAGACAGACTGATGCATATAGTGCTGGATGTAAGTGGAAGGGTATGGCTGTGTATGGACAACAGTTCACAACAATGCAAGGGTGTGTTCGGTTCTGAAACAGCGTGGAATGGAATGGAATGGTTCCATTTCAGAGGAATGGAATGGTTACATTTTTTTCGGTTGGGAAAAATGGAGAGCGGAACAGATCAAGGTTAAACTAATCATTTGCCTCAAAATTGTAATTAGCAATTGCAAATGACATTTAATCTCAAAATCGTAATTAACAGCGCCTAATGGTGCTCTTTTAATCTAAAAATCGTAATTAACATCATTTTTTGTTGGGTTAGGGGAACTGGAGAGTAGATGAACATTACTGTATGGAGAGTGGATTCGCTACCCGCATGGGTAGCTACACACCCATGCAGTATACCAATATGCAAGCCATATTAACTTGTTTTAGCTCGGTTTCCTAGTAGAACGTGGAATTCTAGTGTACAAAAGTGGTTTCCGAATTTTGATATGAATATTTTTTGATCAAAGTCAACTCACCAATGTATTTTGCATTGACTTTTTGAATATTGAGTTGACTTTGACAAAAAAAAGTTCAAATCAAAATTCGGAAACCACTTTTATACACTAGAATTCCACGTTCTACTAGGAAACTGAGCTAAAACAAGTTAATATGGCTTGCATATTGGTATACTGCATGGGTGTGTAGCTACCCATGCGGGTAGCAAGCTTCATCCGTTACTGTATGATGATTGTAAGCAAACGAATTTGGTGTTTCTAAACTTTTGGCTTCGAGATCTTATGGGCTTCAACTATAGCCTACCCCAACTTGTTTGGGACTGAAAGGCTTGGTTGTTGTTGTTGTTGTAAACTTTTGGCAAGCATTAGAAAAAACCGACAATAAACAGACAAATATCAAGGCATGTTTTGTGGATTAAGAAAATATACCATATTCATTAAAAGATCACCACCCAGCGGGCGCGTGGCCTTGTGCTTGTAGAGGCATTTAGAAGATGGGGGCGGCATCAACATACTGGCAGCCTGATCAGCCGCAGTTTTGATCTTCCTTTTGAGTAAAGGCCCTAAAGTTTCAGTCTGCATATGAATAGCAAAACAAAAGGCAGACCTCAGCAGTGATATTGAATTACTGTATGAGATAGACTGATGCATATAGTGGATGCTCTTAGCCTTTTGCACCATGAACACTAGCTATGGACAGACAAAAAAACTACTCCAGTTGACTCAGCTTTGTCTAGATACCTCCATCCCAAAGCTTAAGGCTTATTTATTTTTGAGAAATCAAAACAAGTAAAGTTTGACCAAAATTTTAGAACATTCTATCAACAAATATAATATTGTGTAGATACCGTAGGAAAATATATTTCACAACCTATTTAATGATATTAATTTTGTATTTTGCATGTTAATGATTTTTGGTAAAAGCTTAGTCAAACATGGTATAGTTTGACTTTCTAAAAATAATATAATCCCTAAGCTTTGGGATGGAGGTAGTAGTATCTAGAGCTAAAAACACATCTAGATACATCCGTATCTACAGATAGTTGAGTCAATTAATTTGGATCTGAGGGAGTATCAGATTCAGACTACATCATGGTAAGTTGGTTAAAAAAATTACCCCTCGGTGGTCCCTGCCCAGCTCGGCAGTGGCATTTCGCTTCTTGTGCTGCAGATCGGGCCATGCTCCTGCAGCAGGTGGGGCGCTATTCTCGTTCCCCATAGCCTCGGCCACGGAACTGGAGGTACCAACCTGATACGAGAGAATATAGAGCATGGTGTCACAGAGGGTTTATGCACAAACAGTGAAGACATGTGCTACTTTAAGCATCTTCCGTAACAGGAACAGATTGAGGATGCGGACAGACGAGTGGATAAGCAAACGGAGTACCTGCTTTGCGGGGCTGGGGACGCAGCTCAGGCTCAGCCAACTGCCCACATGCGTGGTGGCCTTACGCTCCATTGCCCCCACCACCACCACCGAGGTATTTCCTTTCCTGTACAAGCTGACAAAAGATACATTGAGGATCTGCAGAAACTACAAAGGTTGCAAATGTCGACAAATAAAGGAAGAACACCCCAATCCAAGCAAAGGTAGCCCCCGCCCCCACCCCCATCAATCACTCCCAGCGAGGGTAACCGAGAAAGACCCCCCGTCGCCCAGAATAGGAAATAGTAGATGCGCAAGATATCGAGGTGAGGAAAAAAGAACCGATCTCGAGAAAGGAAAGAGCATTACTAGTACTACCTAATCCGCTTGGTCTAGATGCAGCTTGCCCCTCCAAGCTGGATGCCTGGACGGTGGAGGCGAAAGGAGGGGATCGAGCTAGCGGCTTGCATCCGTCGGCTGTCGGCACTCGATCGGGAGAGACAAAGGGGGCTACATAAAGGGGAGGGGTTACATATTTTATTACAAAGTGAACTTACTACTGTGACTAGTCATTACATGTCTCACTGAAACTGGGGCCCATAGTGTGGCACCCCAAATTCACTTGAACCTGCACGGCGGGACGCATTGGCGCGTCAAGAAAACCCCCGAATTGTAGCGGGGAAATGAAACATTTCACAAAAAATCGAAATTCAAGCACACTGCCACGCGCCAAGCACGCGGGTTGTTCCTTCCTCTTCCTCGGTTCCTCCTCCCCTATCCGAAAAAACCCCAAATCCCAAGCACAAACAACAACAAAAAAAAAACCAAATACCCTGGCCGCCATGCATGTCCTCGTTAACCCGCTGGAGATCGTTCCCGGACGAGGCGGACCCCCCGCCCTGAGATCCCGAGTTCGTCTGTTCCGTCCACCTCGAGGCACTGTGTGCTGTCTCGCAGCGGCGGCTTGAGGGCGCTGCAGAGGAAGTTCCGCCGGAAAGTGCTCATGGCAACCGTGCAAGCTCACCGGCGTGCTGTATCCCGAGAGGAACTGGTCAAAGCTTTGCTATTCGCCAAAAAAAAAAGCGGGCCAAGATCTGGTCAAAGCTTCGTCGATGGCTTGCCGCGAGAGGCTTGGAGTCCAGAGTCAATAAACTAGCTGCTGGAGGACTTGGGCGGTTTACACCGATTCATATTAACTGACTCAAGTTTGTTAGTCTAGTTAACAAATGCATCTAGATACATCCATATCTAGATAAAATTGAGTCAATTAATATGAATCAGAGGGGAGTGCCTGAAAGTGTTTCATGCTACCAATTAATGCGCTGGCAGGACTGGCTGTAGAAGTAATTGTGCTACTACTCATACGATGAACTGATTGTGTGGGTGTCAAATTTTGCAACGCGATCATCCACTGAGTACTTAATTATAGTTCTAGCGCCAAAGGCGTACAAATCATAACAAATATAGTACATACTACAGCACCAGAACATAAAAGTACGAATCATAAAGTAGCTCAACATTTTGCATCAGGGCTAGGTGGTCCTGAGACTACCGGGACGCCCCTGATGATCTCCGGGCGTGCATCCGCTTCAACGCAAAGCTGTGTACTCGGTCCACGGCCTCCTTCTGTAGGCTGGATAATCTCAGGTGCAGGACCTTCGTATATGAAAGGCTCGTCATCAGTACCATCCACAGGTGCATCAGGGTTGGGTGGTCTTGAGACTACCCGGACGCAACTGATGATCTCTGGGCGTGCATCCACTTCAACGCAAAGCTGTGTACTCGGTCCACGGCCTCCTTCTGTAGGCTGGATAATCTCAGGTGCAGGACCTTCGTCTATGAAAGGCCCGTCATCAGTACCATCCACAGGTGCATCAAACTGAGATTCATCTTCAAATCTCCCATCAAACTGAGAGACCTCTTCAACTCTATGCTTCTGCAATTAGTACATCAACAGATTAGACAAACATCTAAGGGATGCAACCTGAACAAATGCCGTTTTACATATTTACCTTCTCATCTGGCACAGCACATGTCCCAGAGCTGAAACCCGGTTCCTGAAGCAAGCGCTTTTTCTCTCCTTCCCGTCCATCCATCTGCAACAAGTTAAATTTGAGTACAGAACTTGCACAGCAATGCAAACTATTGATCGAAACAGCGGCAGCATCAATATAAATAATTAACTACATATGCCAGCACACATACAGTGTGAGCAAGATCTGCTTCTCCCGCTGAAGGATCATTATGTGGTTCACCATGATAAACCCACCTAACATATGTGCGGTCCATCCCAAAAATGTGTAAATGATCTTCCACTACATGGTGAGGCCTCTTCTCACCATTCATACATGTGCAGCGCGGGCAATACACGTCCAGGTCGTGACCTTCATGAGCTCTAATAAACCCCATAAAGGGTTGAACACCATTTATATATGAAGGGGAACATAAGTGTCCATGCAGTATCCAAGTTCTGTCCATCTGTTGAATTATGAGATACAATGGTTGGTGATTAATTTAAGGCGAAGTAGGAAATGTATATCCATCGAGTACAAAACTATACTAGTACATGATTATGCATTTCAGCAATCATGTCGAGTACAAAACAAAAAATGCCCATCGACATTTTAGCAAACAGATCGTGTACAAATCTCTGCCATGGCATTTCAGCAAATTAACGGATCGAGTGCAGAACTGACTCTATATGCCCACGCAAATGAACAAATTGATCGAGGACAAATCGAGCGGAAAACTATAAAGTGCCAATTAGTTCGAGCATACTGATGATTTTTTTTAGCAGCATCAAGAAAATATAAATCATTAGGCCGTCTTGCCCGATGCATGATTGAGCTAGAGATAGCAACCCTACCGTGGATCAACTTGACCGCCGGTGCGTCTCGAGAAGAACGACGGGGAGGGGAAGCTTCTTCTTCGCACGGACGGGACGGGGAGGGGAAGCTCTTCGCACGGACGGGGATAAGTTGTGTAGCGGTGGGTGGGGGGTCATGCGGCCGGGCCGCCCGGTAGGTGGTGTTTAATGGAGTTGCGTGTGTAATTTGCCGTGCACAAGGTTGAGGAATAGGCGGTTCCCTTTGCCGCGCGCACAATTCAAACTATCCCGCCCATGTAGTTTAAATTCGCCCTATTTTCGTTAAATCGACATAAAGTCATGTGAGTGGGTGGAAATTAGCAAAGTTGCTTGAAAAATAGTAAAACTCTGGAATTATCCTTTAAATATGCTCTACTTCCTGTGAAAATCGGGGTGTGGAGGCATGTTGAGCTGTTTTATTTGTACCTTCTTCATTAAAACTCCCATTTTATGCACTTTGGATGGAAAGAAATCATTTGTACATAAATTTTGACAACGCCATTTGCAAACATTAATTGTTTTACATGCCAAGATGCACCCATCCACCAAATATGGGGCAAAAGTTTATCACAATCTAGATATATATGTATAATTAGTGAGGGACCCCTTTTGATTTTGTGCAATTTCCACTAATTAGCTAGAGAGAAGGGGTCAGTTAATTAGGCCATGTTAGGGGCTATGTGTTTTAGATTAGGGTTGTGTGGATTCAAATACAACTTCTATATTTGTGTGCTATGATTAATCAAAACTAGACCGATCGACTGCGCACACATTATTAGAGGCACATGCCTTTGCGCACAAAGTGCATGTGTGTGTTGTTGGCCACCAACGAGAGAGCGGCAAGAGAGCGATTGAAATCTCCAAATTAAACACATATATAAGCATACATGGTTAGGCCATGCATGCATATTTATTATATATATTGTGAGGCAAATAAATTAAAGTACATGTGTATATATAAGTGTGTTTCTTGGCCACCAACGATATATAGATCGAGAGAGAGATTGAAATATATATATCCCCAAGAATATCTTCAAACATGTATTGAAATATATGCACGAATGATATGCAAGGTATGCCATGCGCACATGCACACTAATTATATATATTATGAGACAACTTAATCAAATGTGTTTTCATTGGAGATCGAGAACTTGTCAAAAATCAAGTTAATTAATTTATCAGCGCTAATTAGTTAATTGGCCGCCTACTTGATGAGCAATTAAGTGTCGTTGGCCTATATATATATATGTAGGGTTTAATTAGGGTTTAGGGTTAGCTAGCTAGGGTTTTAGGGTTAGGGTTTACGGTCTAGGGTTTAGGGTCTAGGGTTTAGGGTTTAGTGTTTAGGGTGTTTAGGGTGTACATTTAGGGTTTATGGTCTAGGGTTTAGGGTCTAGTGTTTAGGGTGTTTAGGGTGTACGTTTAGGGTATAATTAGGGATTAGGGATTAGGGTTTTAGGGTTTAAGGTTTAGGGATCAACGATCGAGTGCACACACACATTATTAGAGGCACACGCGCCTTTGCGCATAAAGTGCATGCATATATATATAAGTGTGTTTCTTGGCCACCAATGATATATAGATCGAGATAACAGAGAGATTTAAATGTATATATATCCCCAAGAATATGTTCAAAAATATATTGAAATATATGCATGAATCAAGTTAATTAATTTATCAGCGCTAATTAGTTGGTCGCCTGCTTGATGCGCAATTAAGTGTCGTTGGCCTATATATGTAGGGTTTAGGGTTTAGGGTTAGCTAGGGGTTAGGGTTAGGGTTAGGGTTTAGGGTTTAGGGTTTAGTGTTTAGGGTTTAGGGTTTAGGGCTTTAGGGTTTAGGGTTTAGTGTTTAGGGTGTTTAGGGTGTACGTTTAGGGTATAATTAGGGATTAGGGATTAGGGTTTTAGGGTTTAAGATTTAGGGATCATCGATCGAGTGCACACACACATTATTAGAGAGGCACCCGCGCCTTTGCGCATAAAGTGCATGCGTATATATAAGTGTGTTTTTTGGCCACCAATGATATATATATAGATCGAGAGAGAAAGAGATTGAACTATATATATTTATCCCCAAGAATATGTTCAGATATATATTGAAATATATGCACGAATGATATGTGCAAGGTATGCCATGCGCTCATGCACACTAATTATATATATAATATGAGCCAACTTAATCAAATGTGTTTTCATTCGAGAGAACTTATCAAGATTCAAGTTAATTAATTTATCAGCGCTAATTACTTGGTCGCTTGCTTGATGCGCAATTAAGTGTCGTTGGCCTATATATATGTAGGGTTTAATTAGGGTTTAGGGTTTAGGATTAGCTAGCTAGGGTTTTAGGGTTAGGGTTAGGGTTAAGGTTAATTAATCAATTAGGGTTTAGGCTCTAGGGTTTAGGGTTTAGGGTTTGGGGTTTGGGGTTTAGTGTTTCATTAGGGTTTAGGGTATAGGGTTAGGGTTTAGGGTTTAGGGTGTAGTGTTTAGGGTATAGGGTCTAGGGTTTAGGGTTTAGTGTTTAGGGTGTATGTTTAGGGTATAATTAGGGATTAGGGTTTTAGGGTTTAAGGTTTAGGGATCATCGATCGAGTGCACACACACATTATTAGAGGCACCCGCGCCTTTGCGCATAAAGTGCATGCGTATATATAAGTGTGTTTTTTGGCCACCAACGATATATATATAGATCGAGAGAGAAAGATTGAAATATATATATTTATCCCCAAGAATATGTTCAGATATATATTGAAATATATGCACAAATGATATGTGCAAGGTATGCCATGCGCGCATGCACACTAATTGTATATATATTATGAGGCAACTTAATCAAATGTGTTTTCATTCGAGAGAACTTGTCAAGATTCAAGTTAATTAATTTAGCAGCGCTAATTAGTTGGTCGCCTGCTTGATGCGCAATTTAGTGTCGTTGGCCTATATATATATGTAGGGTTTAATTAGGGTTTAGGATTTAGGATTAGCTAGCTAGGGTTTTAGGGGTAGGGTTAGGGTTAAGGTTAATTAATTAGGGTTTAGGGTTTAGGGTTTAGGGTTTAGGGTTTGGGGTTTGGGGTTTAGGGTTTAGGGTCTAGGGTTTAGGGTTTAGTGTTTAGGGTGTTTAGGGTGTACGTTTAAGGTATAATTAGGGATCATGGATTAGGGTTTTAGGGTTTAAGATTTAGGGATCATCGATCGAGCTAGTGCATGATACGTCTCCGACGTATCGATAATTTCTTATGTTCCATGCCACATTATTGATGTTATCTACATGTTTTATGCACACTTTATGTCATATTCGTGCATTTTCTGGAACTAACCTATTAACAAGATGCCGAAGTGCCAGTTCCTGTTTTCTGCTGTTTTTGGTTTCAGAAATCCTAGTAACGAAATATTCTCGGAATCGGACGAAATCAACGCCAAAGATCTTAGAATCCCCGGAAGCATCCAGAACACACCAGAGAGGTCAGAGGGGGGCCACAGGCCCACCAAACTATAGGCTGGCGCGGCCAGAGGGGGGGCCGCGCCGCCCTATAGTCTGGCCCCCCTGTCAGCCCTCCTGCGCCGCCTCTTCGCCTATAAAAGCCCTTTCGACCTAAAAACGCAGTACCAATTGACGAAACTCCAGAAAGACTCCAGGGGCGCCGCCACCGTCGCGAAACTCCAATTCGGGGGACAGAACTCTGTTCCGGCACCCTGCCGGGACGGGGAAGTGCCCCCGGAAGGCTTCTCCATCGACACCGCTGCCATCTCCACCGCCATCTTCATCACCGCTGCTACTCCCATGAGGAGGGAGTAGTTCTCCATCGAGGCTCGGGGCTGTACCGGTAGCTATGTGGTTAATCTCTCTCCATGTACTTCAATACAATGATCTCATGAGCTGCTTTACATGATTGAGATTCATATGAGTTTTGTATCACAATTCATCTATGTGCTACTCTAGTGATGTTATTAAAGTAGTTCTATTCCTCCTGCACGTGTGTAAAGGTGACTAGTGTGTGCACCGTGTGGTTCTTGTCGTAGGCTATGATCATGATCTCTTGTAGATTGTGGAGTTAATTATCATTATGATGGTATTGATGTGATCTATCTGGTTATATTGATCTATCTTACACTATAAGGTTACTTAAACATGAGCATTATTGTGGAGCTTGTTAACTCCGGCATTGAGGGTTCGTGTAATCCTACGCAATGTGTTCATCATCCAACAAAAGTGTAGAGTATGCATTTATCTATTCTGTTATGTGATCAATGTTGAGAGTGTCCACTAGTGAAAGTGTAATCCCTAGGCCTTGCTCCTAAATACTGCTGAGTTACTACTGCTTGTTTACTGTTTCACTGCGTTACTACTGCTGCAATACTACCACCATCAACTACACGCCAGCAAGCTATTTTCTGGCACCGTTGCTACTGCTCATATATATTCATACCACCTGTATTTCACTATCTCTTCGCCGAACTAGTGCACCTATTAGGTGTGTTGGGGACACAAGAGACTTCTTGCTTTGTGGTTGCAGTGGTTGCATGAGAGGGATATCTTTGACCTCTTCCTCCCCGAGTTCGATAAACCTTGGGTGATCCACTTAAGGGAAAACTTGCTGCTGTTCTACAAACCTCTGCTCTTGGAGGCCCAACACATGTCTACAGGAAAAGGAGGGGAAGTAGACATCAAGCACTTTTCCTGGCGCCGTTGCAGGGAGGAAAGGTAAAAGGCACTCATACTTCGGTTCCAGGTAAAGTACTTTTCTGGCGCCATTGTGTTTGTGCTCGAAGCTATTTCCTTTAGATCCTGCAATTGCATCTTTTTGTTTCTTGTTTACACTAGTTAGGCATAATGGAAAACATCTGTGAGCTCTTTGTACTATTTCCTGAGTCAAGACATGAATGGTTTAATGCGAAAATTAAAAAACCCATGGAACATGTTAGCATGAATACTTTGAACACCATTGTTGCTAATGATATGGAAAATTCTAAGCTTGGGGAAGCTGGTTTTGATGAGCATGATCTTTTTAGTCCACCAAGCATTGAGGAGAAAATTTTCTTTGATGATACTTTGCCTCCTATTTATGATGATTATAATGATAGTAGTCTTTTGGTGCCACCTACTATGGAGAGTAAATTTTGTTGTGATTATACTATGCCTCCTACACTTGATGAGAATAATAATGATAGCTACTTTGTTGAATTTGCTCCCACTACAACTAATAAAATTGATTATGCTTATGTGGGTAGTAATAATTTTATGCATGAGACTCATGATAAGAATGCTTTATGTGATAGTTATATTGTTGAGTTTGTTCATGTTGCTACTAGAAGTTATTATGAGAGAGGAAAATATGGTTGTAGAAATTTTCATGTTACTAAAATGCCTCTCTATGTGCTGAAATTTTTCAAGCTATACTTGTTTTATCTTCCTATGCTTGTTACTTTGCTCTTCATGAACTTGTTTATTTACAAGATTCCTTTGCATAGGAAGCATGTTAGACTTAAATGTGTTTTGAATTTGCCTCTTGATGCTCTCTTTTGCTTCAAATATTATTTCTTGCGAGTGCGTCATTAAAACTGCTGAGCCCATCTTAATGGCTAAAAAGAAAGAACTTCTTGGGAGATAACCCATGTGTTATTTTGCTACAGTAATTTGTTTTATATTTGTGTCTTGGAAGTTGTTTACTACTGTAACAACCTCTCCTTATCTTAGTTTTGTGTTTTGTTGTGCCAAGTAAAGCCGTTGATAGAAAAGTAAGTACTAGATTTGGATTACTGCACAGTTCCAGATTTCTTTGCTGTCACGAATCTGGGTCCACCTCCCTGTAGGTAGCTCAGAAAATTAAGCCAATTTACGTGCATGATCCTCAGATATGTACGCAACTTTCATTCAATTTGAGCATTTTCATTTGAGCAAGTCTGGTGCCATTTTAAAATTCGTCAATACGAACTGTTCTGTTTTGACAGATTCTGCCTTTTATTTCGCATTGCCTCTTTCGCTATGTTGGATAAATTTCTTTGATCCATTAATGTCCAGTAGCATTATGCAATGTCCAGAAGTGTTAAGAATGATTGTGTCACCTCTGAATATGTCAATTTATATTGTGCACTAACCCTCTAATGAGTTGTTTCGAGTTTGGTGTGGAGGAAGTTTTCAAGGATCAAGAGAGGAGTATGATGCAACATGATCAAGGAGAGTGAAAGCTCTAAGCTTGGGGATGCACCCGGTGGTCACCCCTGCATATATCAAGAAGACTCAAGCGTCTAAGCTTGGGGATGCCCAAGGCATCCCCTTCTTCATCGACAACATTATCAGGTTCCTCCCCTGAAACTATATTTTTATTCCATCACATCTTATGTGCTTTTCTTGGAGCGTCAGTATGTTTCTTGTTTTTGTTTTTGTTGAATAAATTCTTGTGTGGGAGAGAGACACGCTCCGCTGGTTCGTATGAACACATGTGTTCTTAACTCATAATATTCATGGCGAAGTTTTCTTCTTCGTTAAATTGTTATATGGTTGGAATTGGAAAATGATACATGTAGTAATTGCTATTAATGTCTTGGGTAATGTGATACTTGGCAATTGTTGTGCTCATGTTTAAGCTCTTGCATCATATGCTTTGCACCCATTAGTGAAGAAATACATAGAGCATGCTAAAATTTGGTTTGCATATTTGGTCTCTCTAAGGTCTAGATAATTTTTAGTATTAAGTTTGAACAACAAGGAAGACGGTGTAGAGTCTTATAATGTTTTCAATATGTCTTTTATGTGAGTTTTGCTGCACCGGTTCATCCTTGTGTTTGTTTCAAATAACCTTGCTAGCCTAAACCTTGTATCGAGAGGGAATACTTCTCATGCATCCAAAATACTTGAGCCAACCACTATGCCATTTGTGTCCACCACACCTACCTACTACATGGTATTTCTCCGCCATTCCAAAGTAAATTGCTTGAGTGCTACCTTTAAAATTCCATTATTTACCTTTGCAATATATAGCTCATGGGACAAATAGCTTAAAAACTATTGTGGTATTGAATATGTAATTATGCACTTTATCTCTTAATAAGTTGCTTGTTGTGCGATAACCATGTTTACTGGGGACGCCATCAACTACTCTTTGTTGAATTTCATGTGAGTTGCTATGCATGTTCGTCTTGTCTGAAGTAAGAGAGATCTACCACCTTATGGTTAAGCATGCATATTGTTAGAGAAGAACATTGGGCCGCTAACTAAAGCCATGATCCATGGTGGAAGTTTCAGCTTTGGACAAATATCCTCAATCTCATATGAGAAAATTATTAATTGTTGTTACATGCTTATGCATAAAAGAGGAGTCCATTATCTGTTGTCTATGTTGTCCCGGTATGGATGTCTAAGTTGAGAATAATCAATAGCGAGAAATCCAATGCGAGCTTTCTCCTTAGACCTTTGTACAGGCGGCATAGAGGTACCCCTTTGTGACACTTGGTTAAAACATGTGCATTGTGATGATCCGGTAGTCCAAGCTAATTAGGACAAGGTGCGGGCACTATTAGTATACTATGCATGAGGCTTGCAACTTGTAAGATATAATTTACATGATACATATGCTTTATTACTACCGTTGACAAAATTGTTTCATGTTTTCAAAATAAAAGCTCTAGCACAAATATAGCAATCGATGCTTTCCTCTTTGAAGGACCATTCTTTTACTTTTATTGTTGAGTCAGTTCACCTATCTCTCTCTACCTCAAGAAGCAAACGCTTGTGTTAACTGTGCATTGATTCTTATATACTTGCTTATTGCATTTGTTATATTGCTTTGCATTGACAACTATCCATGAGATATACATGTTACAAGTTGAAAGCAACCGCTGAAACTTAATCTTCCATTGTGTTGCTTCAATGTCTCTGCTATGAATTTATTGCTTTATGAGTTAACTCTTATGCAAGACTTATTGATGCTTGTCTTGAAGTGCTATTCATGAAAAGTCTTTGCTTTATGATTCAGTTGTTTACTCATGTCATATACATTGTTTTGATCGCTGCATTCACTACATATGCTTTACAAATAGTATGATCAAGATTATGATGGCATGTCACTCCAGAAATTATCTGTGTTATCGTTTTACCTGCTCGGGACGAGCAGAACTAAGCTTGGGGATGCTGATACGTCTCCGACGTATCGATAATTTCTTATGTTCCATGCCACATTATTGATGTTATCTACATGTTTTATGCACACTTTATGTCATATTCGTGCATTTTCTGGAACTAACCTATTAACAAGATGCCGAAGTGCCAGTTCCTGTTTTCTGCTGTTTTTGGTTTCAGAAATCCTAGTAACGAAATATTCTCGGAATCGGACGAAATCAACGCCAAAGATCTTAGAATCCCCGGAAGCATCCAGAACACACCAGAGAGGTCAGAGGGGGGCCACAGGCCCACCAAACTATAGGCTGGCGCGGCCAGAGGGGGGGCCGCGCCGCCCTATAGTCTGGCCCCCCTGTCAGCCCTCCTGCGCCGCCTCTTCGCCTATAAAAGCCCTTTCGACCTAAAAACGCAGTACCAATTGACGAAACTCCAGAAAGACTCCAGGGGCGCCGCCACCGTCGCGAAACTCCAATTCGGGGGACAGAACTCTGTTCCGGCACCCTGCCGGGACGGGGAAGTGCCCCCGGAAGGCTTCTCCATCGACACCCCTGCCATCTCCACCGCCATCTTCATCACCGCTGCTACTCCCATGAGGAGGGAGTAGTTCTCCATCGAGGCTCGGGGCTGTACCGGTAGCTATGTGGTTAATCTCTCTCCATGTACTTCAATACAATGATCTCATGAGCTGCTTTACATGATTGAGATTCATATGAGTTTTGTATCACAATTCATCTATGTGCTACTCTAGTGATGTTATTAAAGTAGTTCTATTCCTCCTGCACGTGTGTAAAGGTGACTAGTGTGTGCACCGTGTGGTTCTTGTCGTAGGCTATGATCATGATCTCTTGTAGATTGTGGAGTTAATTATCATTATGATGGTATTGATGTGATCTATCTGGTTATATTGATCTATCTTACACTATAAGGTTACTTAAACATGAGCATTATTGTGGAGCTTGTTAACTCCGGCATTGAGGGTTCGTGTAATCCTACGCAATGTGTTCATCATCCAACAAAAGTGTAGAGTATGCATTTATCTATTCTGTTATGTGATCAATGTTGAGAGTGTCCACTAGTGAAAGTGTAATTCCTAGGCCTTGCTCCTAAATACTGCTGAGTTACTACTGCTTGTTTACTGTTTCACTGCGTTACTACTGCTGCAATACTACCACCATCAACTACACGCCAGCAAGCTATTTTCTGGCACCGTTGCTACTGCTCATATATATTCATACCACCTGTATTTCACTATCTCTTCGCCGAACTAGTGCACCTATTAGGTGTGTTGGGGACACAAGAGACTTCTTGCTTTGTGGTTGCAGGGTTGCATGAGAGGGATATCTTTGACCTCTTCCTCCCTGAGTTCGATAAACCTTGGGTGATCCACTTAAGGGAAAACTTGCTGCTGTTCTACAAACCTCTGCTCTTGGAGGCCCAACACTGTCTACAGGAAAAGGAGGGGGAAGTAGACATCAGTGCACAGACACATTATTAGAGGCACCCGCGCCTTTGCGCATAAAGTACATGCGTATATATATAATAAGTGTGTTTCTTGGCCACCAACGATATATATAGATCGAGAGAGAGATTGAAATATATATATATATATCCCCAAGAATATGTTCAGATATATATTGAGATATATATATGCATGAATGATATGTCCATGGTATGCCATGCGCGCATGCACACTAATTGTATATATATTATGAGGCAACTTAATCAAATGTGTTTTCATTCGAGAGAACTTGTCAAGATTCAAGTTAATTAATTTATCAGCGCTAATTATTTGTTCACCTGCTTGATGCGCAATTAAGTGTCGTTGGCCTATATATATGTAGTGTTTAATTAGGGTTTAGGTTTTAGGGTCTAGGGTTTAGTGTTTAGGGTGTTTAGGGTGTATGTTTAGGGTATAATTAGGGATTAGGGTTTTAGGGTTTAAGGTTTAGGGATCATTGATCGAGTGCACACACACATTATTAGAGGCACCCGCGCCTTTGCGCATAAAGTGCATGCGTATATATAAGTGTGTTTTTTGGCCACCAACGATATATATATAGATCGAGAGAGAAAGATTGAAATATATATATATTTATCCCCAAGAATATGTTCAGATATATATAGAAATATATGCACGAATGATATGTGCAAGGTATGCCATGCGCGCATGCACACTAATTGTATATATATTACGAGGCAACTTAATCAAATGTGTTTTCATTCGAGAGAACTTGTCAAGATTCAACAAAGTTAATTAATTTATTAGCGCTAATTAGTTGGTCGCCTTCTTGATGCGCAATTTAGTGTCGTTGGCCTATATATATGTAGGGTTTAATTAGGGTTTAGGGTTTAGGATTAGCTAGCTAGGGTTTTAGGGTTAGGGTTAGGGTTAAGGTTAATTAATTAGGGTTTAGGGTTTAGGGTTTGGGGTTTGGGGTTTGGGGTTTGGGGTTTAGTGTTTCATTAGGGTTTAGGGTATAGGGTTAGGGTTTAGGGTTTAGGGTGTAGTGTTTAGGGTTTAGGGTCTAGGGTTAAGGTTAATTAATTAGGGTTTAGGGTCTAGGGTTTAGGGTTTAGGGTTTGGGGTTTAGTGTTTAATTAGGGTTTAGGGTCTAGGGTTAGGGTTTAGGGTTTAGGGTGTAGTGTTTAGGGTTTAGGGTCTAGGGTTTAGTGTTTAGGGTGTTTAGGGTGTACGTTTAGGGTATAATTAGGGATTAGGGTTTTAGGGTTTAAGGTTTAGGGATCATCGATCGAGTGCACACACACATTATTAGAGGCACCCGCGCCTTTGCGCATAAAGTGCATGCGTATATATAAGTGTGTTTTTTGGCCACCAACGATATATATATAGATCGAGAGAGAAAGATTGAAATGTATATATTTATCCCCAAGAATATGTTCAGATATATATTGAAATATATGCACGAATGATATGTGCAAGGTATGCCATGCGCGCATGCACACTAATTGTATATATATTACGAGGCAACTTAATCAAATGTGTTTTCATTCGAGAGAACTTGTCAAGATTCAACAAAGTTAATTAATTTATTAGCGCTAATTAGTTGGTCGCCTGCTTGATGCGCAATTTAGTGTCGTTGGCCTATATATATATGTAGGGTTTAATTAGGGTTTAGGGTTTAGGATTAGCTAGCTAGGGTTTTAGGGTTAGGGTTAGGGTTAAGGTTAATTAATTAGGGTTTAGGGTCTAGGGTTAGGGTTTACGGTTTAGGGTGTAGTGTTTAGGGTTTAGGGTCTAGGGTTTAGGGTTTAGTGTTTAGGGTGTTTAGGGTGTACGTTTAGGGTATAATTAGGGATTAGGGTTTTAGGGTTTAAGGTTTAGGGATCATCGATCGAGTGCACACACACATTATTAGAGGCACCCGCGCCTTTGCGCATAAAGTGCATGCGTAAATATAAGTGTGTTTTTTGGCCACCAACGATATATATATAGATCGAGAGAGAAAGATTGAAATATATATATTTATCCCCAAGAATATGGTCAGATATATATTGAAATATATGCACAAATGATATGTGCAAGGTATGCCATGCGCGCATGCACACTAATTGTATATATATTACGAGGCAACTTAATCAAATGAGTTTTCATTCGAGAGAACTTGTCAAGATTCACAGTGAACTTACTGCTGTGACTAGTCATTACATGTCTCACTGAAACTGGGGCCCATAGTGTGGCACCCCAAATTCACTTGAACCTGCACGGTGGGACGCATTGGCGCGTCAAGAAAACCCCCGAATTGTAGCGGGGAAATGAAACATTTCACAAAAAATCGAAATTCAAGCACACTGCCACGCGCCAAGCACGCGGGTTGTTCCTTCCTCTTCCTCGGTTCCTCCTCCCCTATCCGAAAAAACCCCAAATCCCAAGCACAAACAACAACAAAAAAAAAAACCAAATACCCTGGCCGCCATGCATGTCCTCGTTAACCCGCTGGAGATCGTTCCCGGATGAGGCGGACCCCCCGCCCTGAGATCCCGAGTTCGTCCGTTCCGTCCACCTCGAGGCATCACACTGCGTCTTTGTCTCGCGGCATGGCGGCTTGAGGGCGCTGCAGAGGAAGTTCCGCCGGAAAGTGCTCATGGCAACCGTGCAAGCTCACCGGCGTGCTGTATCCCGAGAGGAACTGGTCAAAGCTTTGCTATTCGCCAAAGAAAAAAAGCGGGCCAAGATCTGGTCAAAGCTTCGTCGATGGCTTGCCGCGAGAGGCTTGGAGTCCAGAGTCAATAAACTAGCTGCTGGAGGACTTGGGCGGTTTACACCGATTCATATTAACTGACTCAAGTTTGTTAGTCTAGTTAACAAATGCATCTAGATACATCCATATCTAGATAAAATTGAGTCAATTAATATGAATCGTAGGAGTGCCTGAAAGTGTTTCATGCTACCAATTAATGCGCTGGCAGGACTGGCTGTAGAAGTAATTGTGCTACTACTCATACGATGAACTGATTGTGTGGGTGTCAAATTTTGCAACGCGATCATCCACTGAGTACTTAATTATAGTTCTAGCGTCAAAGGCGTACAAATCATAACAAATATAGTACATACTACAGCACCAGAACATAAATGTACGAATCATAAAGTAGCTCAACATTTTGCATCAGGGCTAGGTGGTCCTGAGACTACCGGGACGCCCCTGATGATCTCCGGGCGTGCATCCGCTTCAACGCAAAGCTGTGTACTCGGTCCACGGCCTCCTTCTGTAGGCTGGATAATCTCAGGTGCAGGACCTTCGTATATGAAAGGCTCGTCATCAGTACTATCCACAGGTGCATCAGGGTTGGGTGGTCTTGAGACTACCCGGACGCAACTGATGATCTCTGGGCGTGCATCCACTTCAACGCAAAGCTGTGTACTCGGTCCACGGCCTCCTTCTGTAGGCTGGATAATCTCAGGTGCAGGACCTTCGTCTATGAAAGGCCCGTCATCGCACTCATCCACAGTGCATCAAACTGAGATTCATCTTCAAATCTCCCATCAAACCGAGAGACCTCTTCAACTCTATGCTTCGCAATTAGTACATCAACAGATTAGACAAACATCTAAGGGATGCAACCTGAACAAATGCCGTTTTACATATTTACCTTCTCATCTGCACAAAGACATGTCCCGTAGCTGAAACCCGGTTCCCTGAAGCAAGCGCTTTTTCTCTCCTTCCCGTCCATCCATCTGCAACAAGTTAAGTTTGAGTACGTAACTTGCACAGCAATGCAAACTATTGATCGAAACAGCGGCAGCATCAATATAAATAATTAACTACATATGCCAAAGACACATACAAAGGTGAGCAAGATCTGCTTCTCCCGCTGAAGGATCATTATGTGGTTCACCATGATAAACCCACCTAACATATGTGCAGTCCATCCCAAAAATGTGTAAATAATCTTCCACTACATGGTGAGGCCTCTTCTCACCATTCATACATGTGCAGCGCGGGCAATACACGTCCAGGTCGTGACCTTCATGAGCTCTAATAAACCCCATAAAGGGTTGAACACCATTTATATATGAAGGGGAACATAAGTGTCCATGTAGTATCCAAGTTCTGTCCATCTGTTGAATTATGAGATACAATGGTTGGTGATTAATTAAAGGCGAAGTAGGAAATGTATATCCATCGAGTACAAAACTATACTAGTACATGATTATGCATTTCAGCAATCATGTCGAGTACAAAACAAAAAATGCCCATCGACATTTTAGCAAACAGATCGTGTACAAATCTCTGCCATGGCATTTCAGCAAATTAACGGATCGAGTGCAGAACTGACTCTATATGCCCACGCAAATGAACAAATTGACCGAGGACAAATCGAGCGGAAAACGATAAAGTGCCAATTAGTTCGAGCATACTAACGATTTTTTTTAGCAGCATCAAGAAAATATAAATCATTAGGCCGTCTTGCCCGATGCATGATTGAGCTAGAGATAGCAACCCTACCGTGGATCAACTTGACCGCCGGTGCGTCTCGAGAAGAACGACGGGGAGGGGAAGCTTCTTCTTCGCACGGACGGGACGGGGATGGGAAGCTCTTCGCACGGACGGGGATAAGTTGTGTAGCGGTGGGTGGGGGGTCATGCGGCCGGGCCGCCCGGTAGGTGGTGTTTAATGGAGTTGCGTGTGTAATTTGCCGTGCACAAGGTTGAGGAATAGGCGGTTCCCTTTGCCGCACGCACAATTCAAACTATCCCGCCCATGTAGTTTAAATTCGCCCTATTTTCGTTAAATCGACATAAAGTCATGTGAGTGGGTGGAAATTAGCAAAGTTGCTTGAAAAATAGTAAAACTCTGGAATTATCCTTTAAATATGCTCTACTTCCTGTGAAAATCGGGGTGTGGAGGCATGTTGAGCTGTTTTATTTGTACCTTCTTCATTAAAACTCCCATTTTATGCACTTTGGATGGAAAGAAATCATTTGTACATAAATTTTGACAACGCCATTTGCAAACATTAATTGTTTTACATGCCAAGATGCACCCATCCACCAAATATGGGGCAAAAGTTTATCACAATCTAGATATATATGTATAATTAGTGAGGGACCCCTTTTGATTTTGTGCAATTTCCACTAATTAGCTAGAGAGAAGGGGTCAGTTAATTAGGCCATGTTAGGGGCTATGTGTTTTAGATTAGGGTTGTGTGGATTCAAATACAACTTCTATATTTGTGTGCTATGATTAATCAAAACTAGACCGATCGACTGCGCACACATTATTAGAGGCACATGCCTTTGTGCACAAAGTGCATGTGTGTGTTGTTGGCCACCAACGAGAGAGCGGCGAGAGAGCGATTGAAATCTCCAAATTAAACACATATATAAGCATACATGGTTAGGCCATGCATGCATATTTATTATATATATTGTGAGGCAAATAAATTAAAGTACATGTGTATATATAAGTGTGTTTCTTGGCCACCAACGATATATAGATCGAGAGAGAGATTGAAATATATATATCCCCAAGAATATCTTCAAACATGTATTGAAATATATGCACGAATGATATGCAAGGTATGCCATGCGCACATGCACACTAATTATATATATTATGAGACAACTTAATCAAATGTGTTTTCATTGGAGATCGAGAACTTGTCAAAAATCAAGTTAATTAATTTATCAGCGCTAATTAGTTAATTGGCCGCCTACTTGATGAGCAATATTAAGTGTCGTTGGCCTATATATATGTAGGATTTAATTAGGGTTTAGGGTTAGCTAGCTAGGGTTTTAGGGTTAGGGTTTAGGGTCTAGGGTTTAGGGTCTAGGGTTTAGGGTTTAGTGTTTAGGGTGTTTAGGGTGTACATTTAGGGTTTATGGTCTAGGGTTTAGGGTCTAGTGTTTAGGGTGTTTAGGGTGTACGTTTAGGGTATAATTAGGGATTAGGGATTAGGGTTTTAGGGTTTAAGGTTTAGGGATCAACGATCGAGTGCACACACACATTATTAGAGGCACACGCGCCTTTGCGCATAAAGTCCATGCGTATATATATAAGTGTGTTTCTTGGCCACCAATGATATATAGATCGAGATAACAGAGAGATTTAAATGTATATATATATCCCCAAGAATATGTTCAAAAATATATTGAAATATATGCATGAATCAAGTTAATTAATTTATCAGCGCTAATTAGTTGGTCGCCTGCTTGATGCGCAATTAAGTGTCGTTGGCCTATATATGTAGGGTTTAGGGTTAGCTAGGGGTTAGGGTTAGGGTTAGGGTTAGGGTTTAGGGTTTAGGGTTTAGGGTTTAGGGTTTAGGGCTTTAGGGTTTATGGTTTAGTGTTTAGGGTGTTTAGGGGGTGTATGTTTAGGGTATAATTAGGGATTAGGGATTAGGGTTTTAGGGTTTAAGATTTAGGGATCATCGATCGAGTGCACACACACATTATTAGAGAGGCACCCGCGCCTTTGCGCATAAAGTGCATGCGTATATATAAGTGTGTTTTTTGGCCACCAATGATATATATAGATCGAGAGAGAAAGAGATTGAACTATATATATTTATCCCCAAGAATATGTTCAGATATATATTGAAATATATGCACGAATGATATGTGCAAGGTATGCCATGCGCTCATGCACACTAATTATATATATATTATGAGCCAACTTAATCAAATGTGTTTTCATTCGAGAGAACTTATCAAGATTCAAGTTAATTAATTTATCAGCGCTAATTAGTTGGTCGCTTGCTTGATGCGTAATTAAGTGTCGTTGGCCTATATATATGTAGGGTTTAATTAGGGTTTAGGGTTTAGGATTAGCTAGCTAGGGTTTTAGGGTTAGGGTTAGGGTTAAGGTTAATTAATCAATTAGGGTTTAGGCTCTAGGGTTTAGGGTTTAGGGTTTGGGGTTTAGTGTTTCATTAGGGTTTAGGGTATAGGGTTAGGGTTTAGGGTTTAGGGTGTAGTGTTTAGGGTTTAGGGTCTAGGGTTTAGTGTTTAGGGTGTACGTTTAGGGTATAATTAGGGATTAGGGTTTTAGGGTTTAAGGTTTAGGGATCATCGATCGAGTGCACACACACATTATTAGAGGCACCTGCGCCTTTGCGCATAAAGTGCATGCGTATATATAAGTGTGTTTATTGGCCACCAACGATATATATATAGATCGAGAGAGAAAGATTGAAATATATATATTTATCCCCAAGAATATGTTCAGATATATATTGAAATATATGCACAAATGATATGTGCAAGGTATGCCATGCGCGCATGCACACTAATTGTATATATATTATGAGGCAACTTAAACAAATGTGTTTTCATTCGAGAGAACTTGTCAAGATTCAAGTTAATTAATTTAGCAGCGCTAATTAGTTGGTCGCCTGCTTGATGCGCAATTTAGTGTCATTGGCCTATATATATATGTAGGGTTTAATTAGGGTTTAGGATTTAGGCTTAGCTAGCTAGGGTTTTAGGGGTAGGGTTAGGGTTAAGGTTAATTAATTAGGGTTTAGGGTTTAGGGTTTAGGGTTTGGGGTTTGGGGGTTGGGGTTTAGGGTTTAGGGTCGAGGGTTTAGGGTTTAGTGTTTAGGGTGTTTAGGGTGTACGTTTAAGGTATAATTAGGGATCATGGATTAGGGTTTTAGGGTTTAAGATTTAGGGATCATCGATCGAGCTAGTGCACAGACACATTATTAGAGGCACCCGCGCCTTTGCGCATAAAGTACATGCGTATATATATAATAAGTGTGTTTCTTGGCCACCAACGATATATATAGATCGAGAGAGAGATTGAAATATATATATATATCCCAAGAATATGTTCAGATATATATTGAGATATATATATGCATGAATGATATGTCCATGGTATGCCATGCGCGCATGCACACTAATTGTATATATATTATGAGGCAACTTAATCAAATGTGTTTTCATTCGAGAGAACTTGTCAAGATTCAAGTTAATTAATTTATCAGCGCTAATTATTTGTTCGCCTGCTTGATGCGCAATTAAGTGTCGTTGGCCTATATATATGTAGTGTTTAATTAGGGTTTAGGTTTTAGGGTCTAGGGTTTAGTGTTTAGGGTGTTTAGGGTGTATGTTTAGGGTATAATTAGGGATTAGGGTTTTAGGGTTTTAGGGTTTAAGGTTTAGGGATCATTGATCGAGTGCACACACACATTATTAGAGGCACCCGCGCCTTTGCGCATAAAGTGCATGCGTATATATAAGTGTGTTTTTTGGCCACCAACGATATATATATATATCGAGAGAGAAAGATTGAAATATATATATATATTTATCCCCAAGAATATGTTCAGATATATATAGAAATATATGCACGAATGATATGTGCAAGGTATGCCATGCGCGCATGCACACTAATTGTATATATATTACGAGGCAACTTAATCAAATGTGTTTTCATTCGAGAGAACTTGTCAAGATTCAACAAAGTTAATTAATTTATTAGCGCTAATTAGTTGGTCGCCTGCTTGATGCGCAATTTAGTGTCGTTGGCCTATATATATGTAGGGTTTAATTAGGGTTTAGGGTTTAGGATTAGCTAGCTAGGGTTTTAGGGTTAGGGTTAGGGTTAAGGTTAATTAATTAGGGTTTAGGGTTTAGGGTTTAGGGTTTGGGGTTTGGGGTTTAGTGTTTCATTAGGGTTTAGGGTATAGGGTTAGGGTTTAGGGTTTAGGGTGTAGTGTTTAGGGTTTAGGGTCTAGGGTTAAGGTTAATTAATTAGGGTTTAGGGTCTATGGTTTAGGGTTTAGGGTTTGGGGTTTAGTGTTTAATTAGGGTTTAGGGTCTAGGGTTAGGGTTTAGGGTTTAGGGTGTAGTGTTTAGGGTTTAGGGTCTAGGGTTTAGTGTTTAGGGTGTTTAGGGTGTACGTTTAGGGTATAATTAGGGATTAGGGTTTTAGGGTTTAAGGTTTAGGGATCATCGATCGAGTGCACACACACATTATTAGAGGCACCCGCGCCTTTGCGCATAAAGTGCATGCGTATATATAAGTGTGTTTTTTGGCCACCAACGATATATATATAGATCGAGAGAGAAAGATTGAAATATATATATTTATCCCCAAGAATATGTTCAGATATATATTGAAATATATGCACGAATGATATGTGCAAGGTATGCCATGCGCGCATGCACACTAATTGTATATATATTACGAGGCAACTTAATCAAATGTGTTTTCATTCGAGAGAACTTGTCAAGATTCAACAAAGTTAATTAATTTATTAGCGCTAATTAGTTGGTCGCCTGCTTGATGCAGAATTTAGTGTCGTTGGCCTATATATATATGTAGGGTTTAATTAGGGTTTAGGGTTTAGGATTAGCTAGCTAGAGTTTTAGGGTTAGGGTTAGGGTTAAGGTTAATTAATTAGGGTTTAGGGTCTAGGGTTAGGGTTTAGGGTTTAGGGTGTAGTGTTTAGGGTTTAGGGTCTAGTGTTTAGGGTGTTTAGGGTGTACGTTTAGGGTATAATTAGGGATTAGGGTTTTAGGGTTTAAGGTTTAGGGATCATCGATCGAGTGCACACACACATTATTAGAGGCACCCGCGCCTTTGCGCATAAAGTGCATGCGTAAATATAAGTGTGTTTTTTGGCCACCAACGATATATATATAGATCGAGAGAGAAAGATTGAAATATATATATTTATCCCCAAGAATATGTTCAGATATATATTGAAATATATGCACAAATGATATGTGCAAGGTATGCCATGCGCGCATGCACACTAATTGTATATATATTACGAGGCAACTTAATCAAATGTGTTTTCATTCGAGAGAACTTGTCAAGATTCAACAAAGTTAATTAATTTAGCAGCGCTAATTAGTTGGTCGCCTGCTTGATGCGCAATTTAGTGTCGTTGGCCTATATATATATGTAGGGTTTAATTAGGGTTTAGGGTTTAGGATTAGCTAGCTAGGGTTTTAGGGTTAGGGTTAGGGTTAAGGTTAATTAATTAGGGTTTAGGGTCTAGGGTTTAGGGTTTAGGGTTTGGGGTTTAGTGTTTAATTAGGGTTTAGGGTTTAGGGTGTAGTGTTTAGGGTTAGGGTCTAGGGTTTAGGGTTTAGTGTTTAGGGTGTTTAGGGTGTACGTTTAGGGTATAATTAGGGATTAGGGTTTTAGGGTTTAAGGTTTAGGGATCATCGATCGAGTGCACACACACATTATTAGAGGCACCCGCGGCTTTGCGCATAAAGTGCATGCGTATATATAAGTGTGTTTTTTGGCCACCAACGATATATATATATAGATCGAGAGAGAAAGATTGAAATATATATATTTATCCCCAAGAATATGTTCAGATATATATTGTAATATATGCACAAATGATATGTGCAAGGTATGCCATGCGCGCATGCACACTAATTGTATATATATTATGAGGCAAATTAATCAAATGTGTTTTCATTCGAGAGAACTTGTCAAGATTCAAGTTAATTAATTTAGCAGCGCTAATTAGTTGGTCGCCTGCTTGATGCGCAATTTAGTGTCGTTGGCCTATATATATGTAGGGTTTAATTAGGGTTTAGGATTTAGGATTAGCTAGCTAGGGTTTTAGGGATAGGGTTAAGGTTAATTAATTAGGGTTTAGGGTTTAGGGTTTGGGGTTTGGGGTTTGGGGTTTAGGGTTTAGGGTCTAGGGTTTAGGGTTTAGTGTTTAGGGTGTTTAGGGTGTACGTTTAAGGTATAATTAGGGATCATGGATTAGGGTTTTAGGGTTTAAGGTTTAGGGATCATCGATCGAGCTAGTGCACAAACACATTATTAGAGGCACCCGCGCCTTTGCGCATAAAGTGCATGCGTATATATATAATAAGTGTGTTTCTTGGCCACCAACGATATATATAGATCGAGAGAGAGATTGAAATATATATATATATATATCCCCAAGAATATGTTCAGATATATATTGAGATATATATATGCACGAATGATATGTCCATGGTATGCCATGCGCGCATGCACACTAATTGTATATATATTATGAGGCAACTTAATCAAATGTGTTTTCATTCGAGAGAACTTGTCAAGATTCAAGTTAATTAATTTATCAGCGCTAATTATTTGGTCGCCTGCTTGATGCGCAATTAAGTGTCGTTGGCTGATGACCCACAAGTATAGGGGGTGTATCGTAGTATTTTCGATAAGTAAGAATGTCGATCCCAACGAGGAGCAGAAGGTGTTGACAAGCAGTTTCGATGAAGGATTCACTGTAAATGCTCACAGACAAGTATTCAGGGGGGTTTGATGTAACAGTTGAATAAAGTACGAGTAAGTAAAGTGCGAGAGTAACAATTGCAGCGAGTGGCCCAATCCTTTTTAGCGCAAAGGACAAGCCGGTTTGTTTACTTATAATGACCAAACGTTCTCGAGGACACACGGGATTTTAGTCTAGTGCTTTCGCTACATACGGCTAAATAATCTTCATTGTTATGATAAGTGTTGTGTGGGTGAACCTATGCTAATGTACCGCCCTTCCTAGGACTAATACATACTTGTGATTATACCCCTTGCAAGCATCCGCAACTACAAGAAAGTAATTAAGAATAAATCTAACCACAGCCTTAAACTCTGAGATCCTGCTATCCCTCCTGCATCGATATACCAACGGGGGTTTAGGTTTCTGTCACTCCGGCAACCCCGCAATTAGCAAACGAATACAAGATGCATTCCCCTAGGCCCATAAATGGTGGAGTGTCATGTAGTCGATGTTCACATGACACCACTAGAAGAATAACACCACAACTTAAATATCATACCATTGAATATTACTCAACCATACTTCACTACTAACATTTAGACTTCACCCATGTCCTCAAGAACTAAACGAACTACTCACGAGACATCATATGGAACATGATCAGAGGTGATATGATGATGAATAACAATCTGAACATAAACTTGGTTCAATGGTTTCACTCAATAGCATCAACAACAAGTAGAGATCGATACCGGGAGAGTTTCCCCTATCAAACAATCAAGATCAAACCCAAATTGCTACGGCGGTGACGGTGTCCAGCGGTGGAGACGGCGGTGATGATGGTGGAGATGATGATGATGGTGATGGAGATGATGTCCAGCTCGATGACGGTGACGATGGCGTCGATTTCCCCCTCCCGGAGGGAATTTCCCCGGCGGATTCCTGCCCGCCGGAGAGCTCTTTTCTCTCTGGTGTTCTCCGCCTGCAGAGGCGGCTGTAACTCTTCGCGAGGTACCCTCTGTGGCTTAAGTTTTCGGGACGAAGGATTTCGCGAAGAAAAGGAGGTGAAAGGGGTCGTGGGCCCCCCAAACCACATGGCGGCGCGGCCAGGCCATGGGCCGCGCCGCCCTAGGGTGTGGGCCCAACCTGGGTCCTCCTGGCTCCTCCTTCTGGCTTCCTTCGTCATCTTGAAAAATAGGATTTTTGGTATAATTTCCTTCCACAGTTGATCTTCCGAAATATTGCGTTCTGACGGTGCTTTTTCCAGCAGAATCCTGGCTCCGGTGCTTGATCCTCCAATAATGATGAAACATGCAAAATAGATGAAATAACATAAGTATTGTGTCCCAATATGAAATATATCAATGAATAACAGCAAATTATGATATAAAATAGTGATGCAAATTGGACGTATCATTGGCCTATATATATGTAGTGTTTAATTAGGGTTTAGGTTTTAGGGTCTAGGGTTTAGTGTTTAGGGTGTTTAGGGTGTATGTTTAGGGTATAATTAGGGATTAGGGTTTTAGGGTTTAAGGTTTAGGGATCATCGATCGAGTGCACACACACATTATTAGAGCCACCCTCGCCTTTGCGCATAAAGTGCATGCATATATATATAAGTGTGTTTCTTGTCCACCAACGATATATAGATCGAGAGATAGAGATTGAAATCCCCAAGAATATGTTCAAATATACGCACACACATGAATTATTAGAGGCACCCGCGCCTTTGCGCATAAAGTGCCTGCATATGTGTGTTGTTCTGGCCACCAACGATAGATCGAGAGAGATAGATAGATACATTGAAATCCCCAAGAATTAGAGGACCCCTTGCACAAGTGTTGGCCATCTATATATAATATGAATCCCAATAATGTTCATACATGATAGGGCATATGGTGTGAAGCAATTTTTTTTCGAGAACTTGTAAAGATTCAAATTTATCAGTGCTAATGGAAACTAGTGCACATTAGAGGACCCCCTCTTACACGTGTTAGCCATCTATGTATAGTTTGAATCCAAATAATGTTCATACATGATAGGCTATATGTGAATCAATTTTTTCTTCCAAGAACTTGTCAAGATTCAAATTTATCGGTGCTAATGGAAACTAGTGCGCACTAGACGAGCCCCTTGCGCAAGTGCTGGCCATTACATATAGTTTAAAACTCAAGAATGTTCATACATGATAGGCCATATGTGCAAAGGAATTTTTTTCCCGTGAACTTGTCAAAATTCAAGTTTATCGGTGCAAATGGAAACTAGTCCAAAAAATTACATAGAGGTCCAAGAGAACTAGACAATAACTAATAGGACCTGCAACTTTACAAAAAGGACCCCAAAACATATAGCAGAAAATCAATCGAGTCCTTCTGGACCGCACATCAGATCTCTGCTCCGCATCCTTTCCAGCAACTCCGTCGCCGAGGACGCACCACTTGGGACGGTGTCGCCGGTAGTCGCCAGGATGAAGGAGAAGAAGGGCCTCAGCAACGACACATTGGCTCTGAGAAGGGCCGCTGAAAGGCCAAGATGTTCACGGGCAAGACGTATGACGCCGTCGTATGCCCCGAGCTTGTGAACGTTAGCAGCTTGACTTCCCCATTGACCAGATCTGAAGCACTGACCAAAGCAAGCCTCACCGTTAGCGCCATCACCTTGATGGCACCAGATCGGGGTTTGGCCGGCAAGATCCGCCAGATTCACCGTAGGCCAGATCTGAAGCCGATGACGAGATCCCCGACTCCATTGCGCCATTCTGCTCATGGGAAACACTGGATCTAAGCTTACAACAACATGAACTCCCTCGGATCCAAATTAACTGACTCAACTTTGCTTATCTAAATATGGATGTATCCACACATGTTTTTACTCGAGATACATACACGTCTAAGGAAAGTTGAATCAATTAATTTAGTTCGGAGGGTGTACGATATACAGAGAGAAGTCGGCCTCGTCTCCGGCCGGCGAGGCTGCCGGAGAGAAGGGGGAGAGGAGCCAGGGGAGTGGGAGAGACTCGAGAGAGAAAGAGAAGAGGAAGAAATGAGAGCTCCCTGGGGAAGAACATTATTTTTGTCGTTCTGCTCATAGCTTGAAACTGAAAATTTCGGCCGCGTGCCAAATCATCCCGCCGCATCCATTCGAAAATCCCGTGACCAGTTTTACCCTTTTAACCCTGGTCCGGAAGCTACAACCCACCGACCATGGAGGGCTCATTCGGTAACAATGAAATATCTTGCCTAGATCCCGAACCCTCCCCACAGGCCCACACCCACCCACCAACCATTCGCCCCATTAGCTCAAAAATACTCTCACACGCCAAAGCTCTGACTCTCTACAGTACTAGATCTGCTTCGCCGCCGGCATACTCCTCCACAGCCTAGCCTTGATCGTGTTGGCTGTCCACCCACCTGATCCGCTCCCCCGCCGCCCTCGCCACCGACGGATCTGCTTCACCGCCGACCTCGCCACCGACGGATCTGCTTCACCGCCGACCTCGCCACCGACGGATCTGCTTCACCGCCGACCTCATCCACAGCGTAGCAATCAACGCCTTTCCTGTCGACGCACCAGATCCTCTCCAACGGAACCGTGTCTACTTCACCGCGGCCCCCCCTCCACAGAAGCCGATCTATTCCACCGACTACCTCGGCGCAGCGGCTGTATCAACTTCACCGAATCCCTTGCCAGCCAACCAGATCTGCTTCACTAACGCCCGCTTCTACTGAAACAGGGTCGACTCATCGTCTCCCGCGTTCGCCGCCGCTGGAATGCAAGTTGCCGCCCCCGTCCACCCCGCCGCAGCTTGGTTAGTACGCTGGCCCGTTAGATCGCGGTGTTTCTTTAACCATGTTTTGTGTAGTTATTTGCAGATCTCATATGCCATTAAATTTCTTGATGTGTTACTTCGCATGAAGTTCGTTTAAATATTGTACAGTACCAAAGCAATATCCGGTCGCTACCATCCTGTTCATTCTACTAACACCTGTGTGCATCCACATATTTATAGGGGACCCATTCATTTGCTGCCAACTGTTTTTGTACTGCATGCTATTCCTTTTATAGTCATGCTATGTGCATTTCCAATCTGGTTGTTCTTATACCACGTCATTAGCTCACCGCTAGCCGCTAGCTGTTTTCTCGTGTCTACTATTCTTTTACTGCTTTTATAATCATGCTATGTGCATTTCCAATCTGCTTGCTCTTATACCTCGTCTTTAGCTTATAGCTATTTTTTCCATGAATGCTCCTGTCGCACAGCTTGTATAGTTATTGCTGCGTGCATGTCTGGTCTTTGTATTATCGTAGACTAACTTGTCAATGTTATTTTTCCTAGGGATTGATCATGCGAACCACTTATTAGAATATCCAACATTAACAGCGGGGACGCTAGGGAAGGTTGGAATCTGAGTTCTTGGTTGGTAACTTTGGCAGTTTACATCCGTTATTATCTATAACCTATATGCATTGTTCCTTATGCAAGAGATAAACACTTGGAACCCTGCCATAGCAATGCCATCCATGCTTTACTATGTTTCTGCCTATTTGATATGCTTGTCTTGGAGCAACTGCGAAGGTGATTTGAACCTGACATTTGGTCATTCTTAATGCCAGTTTACTTTATGTGGAAAACCTTGGCATTACCCTACTCTAAATCTGAATGTCTGAAATTCGTATCTCATGCAAAGCAACATCTAGTTGGTTTTAATCTGATATCTGGTAATATTGGCTTATTCATTTGGCAGCTCAAGTTTTTTGTTATTTGAAACCAGCTGACTTGGTCTTAAATGTGATATCTAAACACAGATTAAGGACAATGGAGCAGGAGGATTAGCATTTCACTTGATGGCTGAACCTAAAATGATAGGCATGTCGACCACGACTAGTGCACGCAAGAGAAGGACCTGCAGCGAGCCGCATGTTCGCTACATGTCGTTATCTGATCTCTACATTGCGTAATACATGTTTGAATAGTTAATTGTTGTAACTATTTTTGCAATATTACCAGAATGCAGTTTTAGTGAAGCAGTCATCATTAGAAGATAGTCGCCAAAGCGACCCTGTCCAACATTATGATGTAATTCTGCTTAGTACAAGTTCCATACATTGTCTTATTTATGCAACTTGTTATTATCTTATATCTACATTGCATAATAAATGTTTGAATAGTTCACTGTTGTAACTATGTTTGCAATATTACTAGAATGCA
Source organism: Lolium perenne (assembly GCF_019359855.2). Classification (NCBI taxonomy): domain Eukaryota; kingdom Viridiplantae; phylum Streptophyta; class Magnoliopsida; order Poales; family Poaceae; genus Lolium; species Lolium perenne. The sequence continues at coordinate 19,301,568 of NC_067249.2, forward strand.
GTTGTAATGAAGAAGTCCTTAGTAGAAGATAGAGCGCAAAAAAGGTTCCGGCGTGAGCCTATGCAATGATATAATGTAAGTCTGCGCTTAGTACTTGTGACTATCTCATATCGACAATGCTTAATACATGTTTGCATAGTTCATCGTTTAATCTTTTTGCATTATTATCAGAATGCAGTTCTGATGAAGCAATCTTCATTAGAAGAGAGGCCCACAAAAAGTTCTGATCTTTGTTCTGATGCATCCTCTCATAGCCGTCAACCTAGACCATTCTTTTCATCAAACAGTGAACATCTCAAGGCTGTACTTTATAAAAGACATGGTATTGCTGCTTTAAGGTCTGTAGCTGATATGTTGACCAAGAGTACACAAGATTCAATCAAGGCGATTGCCAAATGTCAACATGTTATTGATGATGCTAATAGAAGTCCTCAATGATTCTATGTAATTTTTTTATTTGGGCGCATTAATTGCCTTCTAATTTTCCTAGTTATTTTATTTGTGTATGTAATTGTGTGTATCATTGATATCAGATTTTAGGCTCATGAAATTTAATGCAAGTTGACTAGTCAAACAACCAGGGCCCTATAAAAGATTGGGCCGGCCCATTAACAGTAGTGTGGGACCCACTTTCATTTTGGGCCGGCTCACTTACTTACTGGGCCGGCCCGTTAACAGGAAAGTGGGACCCACCTGTGCTTTTGGCCCGGCCCACTGTCTTGTTGGGCCGACCCACTTGCTACATGATGGACCCCACATACTAAATGGGCCGGCCCTTTAAGAGGAAAGTGGGACCACTTGCGTTTTTGGCCCGGCCCACTAGCGTGTTGGGCCGGCCCACTTGCTATATGGTGGACCCCACATATTAAATGGGCCGGCCCTTTAACAGGAAAGTGGGACCTACCTGTGCTTTTGGCCCGGCCCACTATCTTGTTGGGCCGACCCACTTGCTATATGGTGGACCCCACATACTAAATGGGCCGGCCCTTTATCTGGGAAGTGGGACCCACCTGTGTTTTTGGCCCGGCCCACTATATTGTTGGGCCGGCCCACTTGCTATATGGTGGACCCCACATACTAAATGGGCTGGCCCATTAACAGGAAAGTGGGATCCACCTGTGCTTTTGGCCCGGCCCACTGGCTTGGTGGGCCGGCCCATTTGAACTAATGTGGACCCCACGCACTAAATGGGCCGGCCCGATTAGCAGGAAAGTGGGACCCACCTGCTAATTGGGCCGGCCCAATAACTTCTTGGGCCGGCCCACTTGCTTTAAGGTGGACCCCACTTTGTAAATGGGCCGACCCGATAACATGAAAGTGGGTCCCACATGTTTCGTGGGCCGGCCTTTTTGCCTGTTGACCGGTCAAACGAGTGCATTCGGCCCGGCCCACATGCTTAGTGGGCCGGCCCATTAATGTTTTGACCAGTCAACCTTAGAGGTTAGGCCCGGCCCACGTAATTAATGGACCAGCCCAGCTATATAGTTGACCGGTCAAACTAAGTCAGCTGGGCCGGCCCGCTTAAGACGTGGCAGGCCTCGTGTGGGCCTACCATCTACCACGGGGTTTCAGCGGTTAACGCCGTTAACTGCCAGTTAACGGCGTCTGCCACGTGGCAGTTTGCATGACGTCAGCAGTCAACGGGCTCCCGGAAACACTTCTGCAACGGTCCGATTTTCCGTGGCGGAAGGGCACCCAAGCGCGACGGACCGAAAAATACGTGGTAGGACTTTGCCTGACGCAGTTTCGACAACAGAACCCATATCGTCGGGTTAGGCCCATAGGCGACGAAAAACACCCCTTAGCGGACGATTTTGAGACGTTGCCTATCAGAACTTTTCTTGTAGTGACGTTGAGGGTTGATGGCGGCGGAGTGTAGTGCGACGCAACACCAGGGATTCCGGCGCCAACGTGGAACCTGCACAATACAACCAAATTACTTTGCCCCAACTTGACAGTGAGGTTGTCAATCTCACCGGCTTGCTGTAACAAAGGATTAGATGTATAGTGTGGATGATGATTGTTTGCAGAAAATAGTAGAACAGGTATTGCAGTAGATTGTATTCGATTAAAAGAATGGACCGGGGTCCACAGTTCACTAGTGGTGCCTCTCCGATAAGAATAAGCATGTTGGGTGAACAAATTACAGTTGGGCAATTGACAAATAAAGAGGGCATGACCATGCACATACATGATATGATGAGTATTGTGAGATTTAATTGGGCATTACGACAAAGTACATAGACCGCTATCCAGCATGCATCTATGCCTAAAAAGTCCACCTTCAGGTTATCATCCGAACCCCTTCCAGTATTAAGTTGCAAACAACAGACAATTGCATTAAGTATGGTGCGTAATGTAATCAACAACTACATCCTTAGACATAGCATCGATGTTTTATCCCTAGTGGCAACAAGACATCCACAACCTTAGAACTTTCTCACATCGGTCCCAGATTTAATGGAGGCATGAACCCACTATCGAGCATAAATACTCCCTCTTGGAGTTACAAGCAAAAACTTGGCCAGAGCCTCTGCTAGTAACGGAGAGCATGCAAGATCATAAACAACACATAGATAATAGATTGATAATCAACATAGCATAGTATTCTCTATTCATCGGATCCCAACAAACACAACATATAGCATTACAGATAGATGATCTTGATCATGTTAGGCAGTGATGACCCACAAGTATAGGGGGTGTATCGTAGTATCTTCGATAAGTAAGAATATCGATCCCAACGAGGAGCAGAAGGTGTTCACAAGCAGTTTCGATGAAGGGTTCACTGTAAATGCTCACAGACAAGTATTCAGGGGGTTTTGATGTAACAGACGAATAAAGTACGAGTAAGTAAAATGCGAGAGTAACAATTGCAGCGAGTGGCCCAATACTTTTTAGCACAAAGGACAAGCCGGTTTGTTTACTTATAATGACCAAACGTTCTCGAGGACACACGGGATTTTAGTCTAGTGCTTTCGCTACATACGGCTAATTAATCTTCATTGTTTTGATAAGTGTTGTGTGGGTGAACCTGTGCTAATGTACCGCTCTTCCTAGGACTAATACATACTTGTGATTATACCCCTTGCAAGCATCCGCAACTACAAGAAAGTAATTAAGATAAATCTAACCACAGCCTTAAACTCTGAGATCCTGCTATCCCTCCTGCATCGATATACCAACGGGGGCTTAGGTTTCTGTCACTCCGGCAACCCCGCAATTGGCAAACGAGTACAAGATGCATTCCCCTAGGCCCATAAAGGTGAAGTGTCGTGTAGTCGACGTTCACACGACACCACTAGAAGAATAACACCACAACTTAAATATCATAACATTGAATATTACTCAACCATACTTCACTACTAACATTTAGACTTCACCCATGTCCTCAAGAACTAAACGAACTACTCACGAGACATCATATGGAACATGATCAGAGGTGATATGATGGTGAATAACAATCTGAACATAAACCTTGGTCCAACGGTTTCACTCAATAGCATCAATAACAAGTAGAAATCAATACCGGGAGAGTTTCCCCTATCAAACAATCAAGATCAAACCCAAATTGCTACGGCGGTGACGATGTCCAGCGGTGGAGACGGCGGTGATGATGGTGGAGATGATGATGATGGTGATGGAGATGATGTCCAACTTGAGGGCGGTGATGATGGCGTCGAGTTCCCCCTCCCGGAGGGAATTTCCCTGGCGGATCTCAGCCCGCCGGAGAGCTCTTTTCTCTCTGGTGTTCTCCGCCCCGCAGAGGCGGCTGTAACTCTTCGCGAGGTACCCTCTGGAGCTTAGGTTTTCGGGACGAAGGATTTCGCGAAGAAAAGGAGGCAAGAGGGGCTGTGGCCCCCCTCCTCACTGGGCGGCGCGGCCAGGCCCTGGGCAGCGCCGGCCTATGGGGTGGGCCCACCTCGGGTCCCCTCAGCTCCCCCTTCTGGCTCCCTTCATCATCTGGAAAAATAGGATTTTTGGTATAATTTCCGTCAACTGTTGATCTTCCGATATATTGCATTCTGACGGTGCTTTTTCCAGCAGAATCCTGGCTCCGGTGCTCGATCCTCCAATAATCATGAAACATGCAAAATAGATGAAATAACATAAGTATTATGTCCAAATATGAAATATATCAATGAATAACAGCAAATTATGATATAAAATAGTGATGCAAATTGGACGTATCAACTCCCCCCAAGCTTAGACTTCGCTTGTCCCCAAGCGAAACTGAACTCGGTAAACAGGACCACATGTTTATGGAGTGAAGAGTCGATCAATAAAATACGGACAAGAAGCATCATATTCATTCACACAAGACATTCTAGTAAACATCTTCCTCATATAACTCAACTTGAAACAAGTATAAGGTAATCACAAATAAAGGTGCATAAGAAATCATAGTTGGTGATGGCAAACTTCGTTCTTGGTCAGAGAACAATTAACAGATTATACTTATCTTATTGAGCAGCGCTCTCATGTTAAAGTTTATATAGCACAACTTGCATATTCAATCATAATAGTCTCCTCATGATCATTGATAACTTGCAAAGCTATATTCATTTAGATAAAACTTGTACTAAACAAGGAAAAGTAAAAGACATGATGAAGCAAATCACAATAAAATGGTTTAATCACAACAACTCAAATGCTTGCTTGAGATGGAGGGAAATAGGTTTACTGACTCAACATAAAGTAAAAGATAGGCCCTTCGCAGAGGGAAGCAGGGATTAAATCATGTGCTAGAGCTTTTTCAGTTTTGAAATCATATAAAGAGAATGAAAGTAACATTTTGAGAGGTGTTTGGTGTTGTCAACGACTGGTAGCGGTACTCTAACCCCCTTGCCAGACAAACCTTCAAAGAGCGGCTCCCATTTTATTTTATTTTTGTGTGGCACTCCTTCCAACCTTTCTTTCACAAACCATGGCTAACCGAATCCTTCGGGTGCCCGCCAACAATCTCATACCATGAAGGAGTGCCTTTTTATTTTAGTTTTATTATGATGACACTCCTCCCCACCTTTGCTTTCTCAAGCCATGGCTAACCGAATCCTTCGGGTGCCGTCCATCAATCACATACCATGGAGGAGTGTCTATTTAGATTAATTAATTTGGGACTGGGAATCCCATTGCCAGCTCTTTTTGCAAAATTATCGGATAAGCGGATGAAGCCACTAGTCCATTGGTGAAAGTTGCCCGACAAGATTGAAAGATAAAACACCACATACTTCCTCATGAGCTATAAAACATTGACACAAATAAGAGATAGTAAATTTTGAATTATTTAAAGGTAGCACACGAAGTATTTACTTGGAATGGCAGGAAATACCATGTAGTAGGTAGATATGGTGGACACAAATGACATAGGTTTGGGTTAAGGTTTGGATGCACGAGAAGTATTCCCTCTCAGTACAGGTCTTTGGCTAGCAAGGTTAATTAGCAAGCATAAGAGTTGAAGGAAACAAACAAATATACATGTGATAGAAACAATCATGCATCTTCCTTGTAAGCACAAACAGTTTTAACTTCAAAATAATAAGCTATGAGCTAACAATAAAGAAAGACAATGAAACAACTACATGTATTCCTCTTTTCTACTTAAGCCTCAAAGTGTTGTTGCTATTGACCAATGCTAAGTTTGCCAAAACCAAATAGATTTATTCAATGCTCCCAAAGTGATAACAATACTAAAATCAAGATCAATCATATAATAGAGATTGCAAACTAAAATAAGATGTGCAATATGTAAATGATAAGACTTCTCATTAATATTCCATAACGATAACTCACACCAAGGGATACATAGACAACCAACTAAAGGAGAGATACTTCCATACTGCAACCCATCTTATATGATAACTTCCCTACTCATGATATGACACTACTTGACAGTAAAAGATAAAAGATAGTGATGATGTGATACCGCGGCACTCCCCCAAGCTTGGAACAAACCAAGGGGATGCCAATACCGATGATGAATTACTCCTTCGGCGATGGTGGTGATGAACTCCTCCCGCGCTTCTTACAGATCTCCTTCAGCTTCAGTTTCTCGGCTTGGCAATTCTGCACTAAGACTCGAAGAGATTCATTGTTATCTGAAGTTGGCGATGACGACCTTGTGACGGGAATTGAGTAGTATTCCAGCATTCTACGGAGACGGTAATTCTCCTCCTGAAGTATCTCCACTTCTCTTCTTAGAGCCCGGTATTGATCACAAAACTCATCGGTAGTCCGTAGAGCTTCTTCCAACACGGGGAAAGAGTCGAGGCTAAGAGCGGGTGGTAAGGGTCCCTGCAAGTTATGAGAAAAAGAACGTCGAGTGTCAACAGATCCCACCAAGATTTGCTTACTCCCAACGGCTTGTTGCTCTTGTTTTGATGACACCCTTTTCACTTCTTCCTCCGAAAGCCCCTTGCCCTTGTTGTTGGAGGCCATGGTGCTCCTAGATTGAAAACAAATCCTGGCAGAAACAGCTCAAAACAAAACACGTCGAGAAAACGATATACGGACCTCCAGGGGTCCGGGGGATTATTGTCGTCGTGGTGAACAGACAGATGCCATAGGATGGCTTAGATTGGGGCCGAATGGGCGCTAGAGGATTCGGGGGAGGGTTTGCGATCAGATGGGATGAACTTCCGGATGCTTTCCTCAAGAACACAACCAAAGGCCGGTATGCAAGAAGAGAGACAAGAGGAAGAACTCTTTTCTAGATCGCTTGCTTCATTGATCTCAACAGGATTACAAGTGCTTGGATACAAGTTCTATCGTCTAATCTCCTCTCTGGACACGCGCCTGTATGAGGCAGTACCCCCTCTCCTTATATAGGGGAGAGGGTGGCTTACAGAACAAGAAACCCTAATGGCATCTTTGACTGGACAAACTACTTTACAAAGCTACTTTAATCATAGATGACGCCGGAGTCTTCTTTAATCAGGGACGCTGACGTCCTCCGGCTTCTTTCAGCGTCATCTCTCTCTTTGGCGCCAGGGCTCTGATTAAAGCCGCTTTGCTTAGCTCATCCTTGTCTTCTTGCTCCGAAGAGAATCTTTGACCAGTCCTGCCGACAGGCCCTTCTTTCCGGTATCTTCCTTACCAGGTTCCGGTATACCCCTCTTGGGGATACCGGCTTAGCTTCACTTAGCCAAACTCTTACTTTCGTGCTCCGGTAAGAATATTAAACCGGTATCTCGATGGCTCAAACCATCCGGTTTGGCATGCCTTTGGCATACTGGGGGTCATCCCCCCAACATTAGTCCCCGAAGCTGGTATAGTCTGGCGGATTCTATCCTACAGACCATGCCAGGTTTTTATCTTTTTAGGATACCGGTTTAATTTCTCCGGCTTCGAACTTGGATCTGGCATCTTTGCCCTTATTTGTCTTTTCTCTCTTTGCAAGGCATCCCCCGGCATCTCTTTTCTCCGGTATCGTTCGCATTTACTCTTTCCTCGGCGAAGTCGAGAATATTTCGGGCCCCGCGCCTGTCAGTGACATGCGCACTGTTAACTGGCGCGCCAGTGTCAGATGTCACTTCGCTTCGACTCCTGCGCGTTCATTAAATGCACCACCGCAGATCCCACTAGCCACTTCGGATCTCATGTGTGCCTCCGTGTGGCTTCTCATTTTTTCGCGTGTACTTCCTCGCCACGTGGCGGCCCGTGGTGCGAACCGTCGCGGGCCGCGAGGCGAACCGCCGCGGCCCGGCGGTTTTCGGCCCACCTTCTCTCTTCTTTATAAGGAGAACTGCCCTTTCTTCTTCCTCTTCTTGCATTCCCCAACCTTCGCGCACAGTACTCCTCGCCTCCGCGCCTTCGCCGCTCTTCGTCCGCCGTCGTTCGCTTGAGCTCTGTCGCCCGGCGAACTCACGCCGCGTTTCCGCCGGACCTCGCCGTGCGGGAATCTTCCGCAGCACCTCCGTCGCGCCCGCAGCATTCTTGCTTCTTCGCGTCCTTCTCCGCTTCGCCGTCGACGGAGCTCGTCGGCGACAGTAGGTCCGCTCCTTCGCCGGCGAATGTCTTCCCCAGCGACTGCGCCGCTCGAGGTTAGTGCCAATCTCACTTTGCTTGCCATTTGCTTGTTTTTTAGATCTTGGGTCGATAGTGTTCTTATTTCCTCTTTTTCTTTGATTTTCTTCTTACTCGTAGATCTTCGCGCGGGGTTCAACCGTGGGATTTCTATTTTTTCGCCTCCAAACCAATGTCTGGCGAGGAATCTTCCTCTGCTTCTTCTTCTTCCTTCTCCGGTAGCCGGCGTAGACAACCTTCCGGTGGATCTACGGCTCCAGATCCGATGGATACCGACTCCGGCAACCAGCAGGGATCCGGTAGCCGCCAAGAATCCGGTAGCCACCAAGAATCCGGTAGCCACTTAGAATCCGGTAGCTCTAGCGAAGCATCCGGCGGAGAGCCTCCCCCCATCACTGGTGGAGCCTGGATGGGCTCCAATGTTAGCGAATACGAGATCGATTGGCTATACCGGTCCCGCAGGATTCCGGAAGGAGTAACCTGCCGGCTTCCCGGTGATGAAATTGAACCGGAGCCCCAGCCCGGTGAACATGTTGTTTTCCTTGCTCATTTTGAGCGTGGCTTCGGCCTTCCTGCCTCTCCTTTTTTCCGGGAGTTCTTAGATTTCTATGAACTCCAACCTCATCACCTTCCTGGCAATGCCATTTTTTACCTTTCCTGCTATGCCACCTTCATGGAGGCCTACATCGGCATTCGTCCCACTCGTGAGACGTTTGCCCGCTTCTTTTCTCTGCGGATTAATTCCGTTCAGGGCAAGGAAATTCCTAAGCCCAAGCCGCCTGTGGAGTGCGGGTCCTGCATCGTTGGCTCTCGCCAGGGGAGTCCTTTCTTTAAGTTCACCGGCCTCGAGTCCTGTCGCGCCTGGCAAGGAACTTTCTTCTATGTGAAGAACAACGGCCGCGCAAATCTCATTGATCTTCCGCCGTTCAAAGTGGGGCCTCCCAGTAGAGCCAACTGGAGCTATAACCCGAAGGCGGATCATATCGAAACCAACCGGGTGGTACGCTTCATGGCCTCTTTGAAGAAGGAGACCAACATCTGCTCGGATGATATCATCCGCACTTTTATTTCGCGCCGGGTGCCGGATGCATAGGATGAGCGAGATGTACGGTCCTGGCGATCCCACCAAGATCACAGGCCGTCCCCTTAGCAAGAAGGACGTCGTCCGCAAGGCTAAGCAGATCTGCCAAACTGCTATGCCGTTTGACTGGGAATGGGGCCTCCTTCCCCTCAGCACTACTAACCCTCCGACCCAAGAAGTAAGAGATTACGCAATTAGGGTCGGTTTTGCCGGTAACTTTTTTGCTCTTGTTAACCCTCTTTTTTCGTGTTTCAGGCCAAGGACCGCTTCCCCCTCATTCAAGCAGAGCGGCGTGGGATCTGTGTGAAGCGCGCCCTTGACTCCGTCGACCCAGATCCCTACATTTTTTGGAAAGATCTGAAGATGGGCAAGACCCCAGCCTCGCGCCTTGGCAGGTCTCCGCCGGAGCCAACCTGTTCTTCGGATGATCTGACCATGCTTGAGGTATTTTTCTTTTCCAGTTTCTTCTTCTTCTTTCATTGTTACTTTTTCGCGAATCGCTTCTTAGCCATTTCTAACTCATAGGTCCACGAGCACGTGCCGCCCTTGCGCGCTGAGGCCGGCTCCGAGTTTGTGGACAAACTCATGGCCCAGGGCCAAAAGAACAAGCTGCCGGCATCTGATGCCGGTTCCAGCCAGGCCCCTCCCTCCAAGCGCTTCCGGACTGAGCCCTTGGGGGAGAAGGAAGTGGGCGTGCGCCGCTACGGGCGCAAGCAGATGCCGACTGCCTCCGGGTAAGTTTATTGTTTTCTTGCTTGCCTCTTTTTGCCAAGTTCTTTTTCAGGTTGCTTTTCTCCAACTATTTTTCTTTCTTTTTCTCAGCCCCACGCTCAAGCTTGGCTCAAGGCCAGCGGGCTCTGAAGGTTCCGCAAGGACCTCAACCCCTCCTCCTCGCTCAAGCCTGGCACCATCTGGAGCCGGCAACATCTCTGCCTCCCCTTCGGGGGGCACAACAAGTTTGGGGCGTGCGGCCCCTACACCGCCAGAACACCGCACGGAGGAGGATCTTTCCTTCCTTCCAGAGAAACAGGATACCGGCGCCAGCAACATCGGCGCCGAGGAAGAAGCTGCCGGGCGGGCGGAGCCTTCGGCTCCTCCCGTCCTTGAAAAGAAGACAACTTCCGCGCCGGGAACTTCCGCGCCGGGAACTTCCGCGCCGGAAAGTTCCAACCTGGGTGACGCGCCTAGCGCTCCCCCTTCTCCACGAACTATTCTAATGCCACCGCCAGATGCTCCTCGCACCAAGCCCTCCGGGGCTGCTCCAACTGCGCCGCCGCCCAAGATCTCCAAGCTTATCAAGGGGAAGGCGACGGCCTCCAACGCCCCTTCTGGCGGCCAGCAGCCCCTGGTGCTGCACGTCTCCAAGGCCGCCAGAGATACGGCCACGAAGGCCACCGGTCTGCTTGGCCGTATCACTGAGTTCCAGCGCAGGGGCCGGGAGCTGGGGCATCTGCTGCCCTACGCCCAGAAGTGGAACGCCGCAGATATGACTCCGGCGACCCGCGGTTTGGGCAAGGACAGGCTGCCGACACCTGACCCTGTTGGGGACCGGTCTTCCGAGGAGCACTTCATGCGGCTTCGCTGCGCCGTGAAGGAGCTCGACAGCGCGTGGTATGATGCCACGAACAACTTGATGGTTAACGGGGATATTACCCCCGGTATGGCAAAGTCCTCGAGTTTATGAGCGCGTAGCATTTCGCGGATCAAGAAAAGATGCCACGGTTCAAGAGGTATGAAGAAAACAGTAAAGATATAAAGGAAAGAGAAGGACTGTCCGCTGGGCTGGCCGGTTCCTCTCCTGGGCCGACTGCCCCCACGCGGCCCGTCCGGCTTCCGTCTGGCGTCCCAGGCCATGCCAAGTGTCGGGCCGACTGGGCCACGCTCCTGCGCCGGCTTCGCCCGTCCCGGGTCGCCTTCCACTTCTGGGCCGCGGCCGACTGCGTGCCATCCCGGCTTGGCCCAGGCCGGCCTCGCTCCGTCCGGCTCGCCCCCAGCTCTTGGCCGACACGGACGGCCAGCTCCAGGTGCTCCCTTCGCTCACCCCGCGTTGCAGGTCTCTGGCCGGCTCCACCAGGAGAGATCGTGGCCAGCTGCCACCCTCCATGCAAAGTATCCAGCTGCTCTACGTACATGCATAGCCGGCTTCCATGCATGGCCAGGTTCTCCAAGGCCACCACGAGCCAGCTTCACCATCCAAGGATAAGAACGCCAAGTACGATCGATCCAGAAGCCAGACATTGGATACTCTGCGATCGTACGAGAAGACGTGGCAACGTGCTACACTGCCAGGCTACCGATAGGCTCCTGTACAGCAATAGTGCTCCTGACTGTACACTGTAGCCTACAGTTGATGAGACCCCAGTAGTCATATCAGCTACAGTATATGTGGGCCACCACTTGTCCCCTGGGTGCCAGCCTTTATAAGGCACACCAGGGGGAGCCTTCCAGGGGGATGGCCAACGAGGCCAACGCTGCTCTCTCTCTCTCTCAGCTCACGTACGAGCTCCTCTCAAGCCGGCCAGACTCCCTTCAAGCCGGTCAGGCTCCTCTTAGCTCACGGTAGCTTCTTCCTTCTCAGGACAAACAGCTCTAGGAGCAACTATGTAACACCATATACTGTCATATACATCAGACATGCAGGAGTAGGGGTTTTACCTCCACCGCGAGGGCCCTGAACCTGGGTACATCACCGTGTGCTGTGTACCAATCCCGCATCCGGATACCGTCGACGCCCATACAGGAACCACCTAACTTTAGCTACCCCGTAGCATATGCCGTGACGATACCACGACATTTGGCGCCCACCGTGGGGCCTGCAGTGGCGCCGACCGGAGTTCGTCTGGACGGGACCCTTCCTCACCATCATCACCACAGCGGCCTTCATCGCCGCCGGCTTCGTCGCCCTCTCTGGGCTCGGCTTCACAGCCATCGCCGCCGCCGGGAGTATCGCCGCCGCGGACGGTCTTCGCTTCGCCTCCGCCGCGGCCTTCAACGCCGCCGGCATCGCCGCCCTCTCCGGGCATGGCTTCACCGCCGCGGCCTTCATCACCGCCGGCACGGCTTCGTCTCCGCCGCGGGCTTCGCGTCCGCCGCGTCCTCTTCACCTTCACCAACACCGGTGTCTACAACAAAACTCGGGGGCTTGGCTCCGGGAAAATAGCCGCACGCCCGGCTGGCCGCGGCCATGGCCACGCCGTCCCCGTCCGGCGCGCCTCCACAACCACCGCCATCTCCCGCATGCGCGTCCGTCCGCCCGGTGACGCTGGGCTACGCGCGCGAGGCCGTGGGCAGCAGCAGTGGTGCTGGTCCGCGCACGCGTAAGCAGCGCGTGCAGCAACAACAACCTGCGGCAGCGGCGGCTCACGAAAACAGCTGCGCTCGCCGGCGCGAGTAGCAACCTGCACCAGCGCTCAAGCAGCGGTTTCATCCGCGAGCACGAGCCACAAGTAGCACACATGCACACAAAGCAGCAGCTCCACGCGGTCACACTCGCCTGCATGCAGTGCAGCAGCTAGCGACTTCCACGAGACAGCACCCATCATCACGCGTGCGGCAGCAGCGCCGCCCGGCCAAGCAGCGACCTGCGCGTCCTCCATGCCACCGTTGGGCCGTGTCCGACTCCTCTGGCAGCTCAGCTCCAGGCAACAGCAGCGCCGTGCCCATGCGCGCCCACGGAGCCCAACCTCTACGCACAAGCAGCAGCTAGCAGCATCTGCTCCGGCTCGTCACCTCTAGCTGCGGCGCACCTCGCCTCCACAGCAGCAGCAACCAACGCGTACGCGCGCGTAGCAGCAGCATCTTCACCGAGCATACGCGCAGGCGCAGCTCAAGCTGCATCCCAGCGCTTCCTCCCTCTTGGCTCCGTCCACCTGACGGCGTGCACGCCAGCGTGGCCCGCTCCAGCTCGCGACGCCACCGTCGCCTCCAACCAACGCCAAAAAAAAAAAAAAAAATCTGTCCGGCTAAAGCATGCTGCCGACGAAGTCTGTTTGATGTTCGATCGATCGAGCCGGCTGCACTAGTGCCGGCTGGACGGGTTGTCCTTAACCCGGCTGGGGCTGGGTTCGTTTGGTTGGTCACTCGACTCCGCTCGTACCGGTTCCGCCTGTCCAGGCCGGCTGGGAGTGGGATGAGTGGAGCCTGCACCGACTGAACCAGCCCGAGCGCGTTTGGTCGCCCGTCCGGCTGAACCTGAGCAGCCGGAATCTGCATCGACTCGTACATCTGCAGCGCGTTTGGTAGCTTGGCCGGCTGGAGTCAAGCCGGCTGAGGCCATCAGCCATCGACACTTCCCCGCGCGCGCGGATCGGCCACCCCGAGAGACACTCGGGGGCTGTCCCCTCTCACACCGGCTGCGCCTCCGCACCTCTTTCGGCTGCGCCTTCACCGCCACCAGCCGCGCCTTCGCCCTCTTCCGGCCGCGCTTGCACCGACTCGCCTGCCGGCTGCGCCCCTCAGCGCCACCCGCAGCGCGTTTGATGGCTTGGCCGGCCGGAGCCAAGCCGGCTGAGGCCACCAGCCACTCCCTCGCCGCTACGGCTTCCACAACTCGTCATCACTATCGAGATCAACCCTACAGCGAAAACAAAATGTAAGTATCGTTGAGTGACTCTCCGCACCGCTGCTCAGCCGGGTAACCCGAGTTACACTCGGGGGCTACCCCCTCCTCCGCCGCACTTCGCTGCTTAACCCCGGACCGACTCAACTCGTCCCGGGGGCTCGCCGGCTGGTCCACGATGCTCTATCCCACAGACGGCTTAGTAGTGTGTACGGTACCAAAGGCCCACTCTTCGACTCAGCTGTTGTCCGCAACCCGGCTTCATGGCTAGCAAGAGCAAAAGCTGGAGGTCGCCTCACATGAACAACGTCCAAAGAGAGATCACCTTGGGCATCCCGGCCTTCGCCGATGTAGCTCGAATGAGTCCGCCCCTCAAAGTCTAAGTACTGTGCGCTCCACTTTGCGGCCCACTCTTGACCTAGCTACAGACCGCAATACGGCTGTATGGCTGGCAAGAGAAAAAGCCAAAGAGCGGGGGGGACATGAAAATGACTCCAGGGGGCTCGGACGAAACCGAGCCAACATCCCTCTACATAAAGCTAGCACTGCTAAGGCTGCACATATTATATGTCTTTACCGACTAACTTTGTCTCTTATATGACTATCTCCGATGGACTACATCGAGCCGGCGGACACCGAGTCCACCTTGCCAGCGGCCCAGAGCCTTCGAGCTGGCGGTCCTCAGCGACCACTTCCGGGTGCTCTTCAGCACGAGCCGGCGGACACCGAGTCCACCTTGCCAGCGGCCCAGAGCCTTCGAGCTGGCGGTCCTCAGCGACCACTTCCGGGTGCTCTTCAGCACGAGCCGGCGGACACCGAGTCCACCTTGCCAGCGGCCCAGAGCCTTCGAGCTGGCGGTCCTCAGCGACCACTTCCGGGTGCTCTTCAGCACGAGCCGGCGGACACCGAGTCCACCTTGCCAGCGGCCAGGCCTTCAAGCTGGCGGTCCTCGGCGACCACTTCCGGGTGCTCTTCAGCACGAGCCGGCGGACACCGAGTCCACCTTGCCGGCGGCCCGTAGCCTTCGAGCTGGCGGTCCTCGGCGACCACTTCCGGGTGCTCTTCGGCCACGAGCCGGCGGACACCGCGTCCACCTTGCCAGCGGCCCAGAGCCTTCGAGCTGGCGGTCCTCAGCGACCACTTCCGGGTGCTCTTCAGCACGAGCCGGCGGACACCGCGTCCACCTTGCCAGCGGCCCAGAGCCTTCGAGCTGGCGGTCCTCAGCGACCACTTCCGGGTGCTCTTCAGCACGAGCCGGCGGACACCGCGTCCACCTTGCCAGCGGCCCAGAGCCTTCGAGCTGGCGGTCCTCAGCGACCACTTCCGGGTGCTCTTCAGCACGAGCCGGCGGACACCGAGTCCTTCGCCGCTTCGTCCGGCTGCGCCTTCGTGCCTCGTCCGGCTGCGCCTCGTCCGGCTGCGACTTCGTCGCCTCGACCGGCTGCGACTTCGTCGCCTCGTCCGGCTGCGCCTTGTCCGGCTGCAACCTCGCCGCCTCGCCCGGCTGCGCCTTCGCCGCCATGTCCCGGCTGCGCCTTAGCCGTCGTCCGGCTGCGCCTCCGCCGCCTCGTCCGGCTACGCCTCAGCCATCGTCCGGCTGCGCCTTCGTGCCTCGTCCGGCTGCGCCTCGTCCGGCTGCCTTCGCCGCATCGTCCGGCTGCGCCTCCGCCGCCTCGTCCGGCTACGCCTCAGCCATCGTCCGGCTGCCTTCGCCGCATCG
Source organism: Lolium perenne (assembly GCF_019359855.2). Classification (NCBI taxonomy): domain Eukaryota; kingdom Viridiplantae; phylum Streptophyta; class Magnoliopsida; order Poales; family Poaceae; genus Lolium; species Lolium perenne. The sequence continues at coordinate 19,316,952 of NC_067249.2, forward strand.
TCCGGCTGCGCCTCCGCCGTCTCGTCGGCTGCGCCTCAGCCGTCGTCCGGCTCCGCCTTCGCCGCCTCGTCCGGCTGCGCCTTCACCGCCTCGCCCGGCTGCGCCTTCGCCGCCATGTCCCGGCTGCGCCTTAGTTGCTGCTCCGGGCTGCGCCTCCGCCGCCTCGTCCGGCTACGCCTCAGCCATCGTCCGGCCGCGCCTTCGCCGCCTCGTCGGCCGCGCCTTCGCCCGCCTCGTCCGGCTGCCTTTCGCGCATCGTCCGGCCGTGCCTTCGCCGCCTCGTCCGGCTGCCTTCGCCTCATCGTCCGGCTGCCTTCGCCGCATCGTCCGGCTGCGCCTCCGCCGTCTCGTCCGGCTGCGCCTCAGCCGTCGTCCGGCTCCGCCTTCGCCGCCTCGTCCGGCTGCGCCTTCACCGCCTCGCCCGGCTGCGCCTTCGCCGCCATGTCCCGGCTGCGCCTTAGCCGTCGTCCGGCTGCGCCTCCGCCGCCTCGTCCGGCCTACGCCTCAGCCATCGTCCGGCCGCGCCTTGCCGCCTCGTCCCGGCGCGCCGCCGCCTCGTCCGGCTGCCTTCGCCGCATCGTCGGCCGTGCCTTCGCCGCCTCGTCCGGCTGCCGCCCGCCTCATCGTCCGGCTGCCTTCGCCGCATCGTCCGGCTGCGCCTCCGCCGTCTCGTCCGGCTGCGCCTCAGCCGTCGTCGGCTCCGCCTTCGCCGCATCGTCCATTGCGCCTTCACCGCCTCGCCCGGCTGCGCCTTCGCCGCCATGTCCCGGCTGCGCGCCTAGCCGTCGTCCGGCTGCGCCTCCAAGGCGCCGCTGTCGTTCGGCTCACGCCTTAGCCATTGTCCGGCTGCCTTCGCCGCATCGTCCGGCTGCACCTTCGCCGCTCGTCCGGTTGCGCCTCCGCCGCCTCGTCGGCTACGCCTCAGCCATCGTCTGGCTGCCTTCGCCGCATCGTCCGGCTGCGCCTCGCCGCCTCGTCCGGCTACGCCTCAGCCATCGTCCGGCTGCCTTCGCCGCATCGTCCCGGCCGCGCCTTCGCCTCGTCCGGCTGCCTTCGCTGCATCGTCCGGCTGCGCCTCCGCCGTCTCGTCCGACTGCGCCTCAGCCGTCGTCCGGCTCCGCCTTCGCCGCATCGTCCGGCTGCGCCTTCACCGCCTCGCCCGGCTGCGCCTTCGCCGCCATGTCCCGGCTGTGCCTTAGCCATCGTCCGGCTGCGCCTTCGCCGCCTCGCCTGGCTGCGCCTTCGCCGCCATCATCCGGCTGCGCCTTCGCCGCCTTGTACCGGCTGCGCCTACGTCGTCATCCGGCTGCGCCTTCGCCGCCTTACGCATGGTTGAGATCAGCCTTGGCGACTACGCGCCTCTCACCCATGCCCACGCTATGGTCTACATCGACATCGCCATCATCATCTACATCATCAACATCGCGTTCGGGACCCTCCCCGCGACTCGACTGCAATTCGAGTCCCACGCAGGCTCGGGGGCTAATGACGGGGATATTACCCCCGGTATGGCAAAGTCCTCGAGTTTATGAGCGCGTAGCATTTCGCGGATCAAGAAAAGATGCCACGGTTCAAGAGGTATGAAGAAAACAGTAAAGATATAAAGGAAAGAGAAGGACTGTCCGCTGGGCTGGCCGGTTCCTCTCCTGGGCCGACTGCCCCCACGCGGCCCGTCCGGCTTCCGTCTGGCGTCCCAGGCCATGCCAAGTGTCGGGCCGACTGGGCCACGCTCCTGCGCCGGCTTCGCCCGTCCCGGGTCGCCTTCCACTTCTGGGCCGCGGCCGACTGCGTGCCATCCCGGCTTGGCCCAGGCCGGCCTCGCTCCGTCCGGCTCGCCCCCAGCTCTTGGCCGACACGCACGGCCAGCTCCAGGTGCTCCCTTCGCTCACCCCGCATTGCAGGTCTCTGGCCGGCTCCACCAGGAGAGATCGTGGCCAGCTGCCACCCTCCATGCAAAGTATCCAGCTGCTCTACGTACATGCATAGCCGGCTTCCATGCATGGCCAGGTTCTCCAAGGCCACCACGAGCCAGCTTCACCATCCAAGGATAAGAACGCCAAGTACGATCGATCCAGAAGCCAGACATTGGATACTCTGCGATCGTACGAGAAGACGTGGCAACGTGCTACACTGCCAGGCTACCGATAGGCTCCTGTACAGCAATAGTGCTCCTGACTGTACACTGTAGCCTACAGTTGATGAGACCCCAGTAGTCATATCAGCTACAGTATATGTGGGCCACCACTTGTCCCCTGGGTGCCAGCCTTTATAAGGCACACCAGGGGGAGCCTTCCAGGGGGATGGCCAACGAGGCCAACGCTGCTCTCTCTCTCTCTCAGCTCACGTACGAGCTCCTCTCAAGCCGGCCAGACTCCCTTCAAGCCGGTCAGGCTCCTCTTAGCTCACGGTAGCTTCTTCCTTCTCAGGACAAACAGCTCTAGGAGCAACTATGTAACACCATATACTGTCATATACATCAGACATGCAGGAGTAGGGGTTTTACCTCCACCGCGAGGGCCCTGAACCTGGGTACATCACCGTGTGCTGTGTACCAATCCCGCATCCGGATACCGTCGACGCCCATACAGGAACCACCTAACTTTAGCTACCCCGTAGCATATGCCGTGACGATACCACGACAATGGTACACTTCTTTTCAACTTTTATCGGTTTCCTTGCTTCCGGATTTTTGCTATCTTTCCTTTAGTTTCATGCCGGTTCCTCTCTTGTCTATCTTCCCAGTCCCCGAGTTTTGTGGTGAGAGCGCAGCTTTTAGCGCAAAACTTTAACTTAAAAACTTAGCGTGAAACCGGTACTGCCAGTCCCCGAGTTTCGGGTTAAGAACTTTGTTCTTAGCGCGAAACTTAGCTTAAAAATGCGCAAAACTAGCACTGCCAGTCCCCGAGTTTCGGGTTAAGAACCTTGTTCTTAGCACAAAACTTAGCTTAAAAATGCGCAAAACTAGCACTGCCAGTCCCCGAGTTTCGGGTTAAGAACCTTGTTCTTAGCGCAAAACTTAGCTTAAAAATGCGCAAAACTAGCACTGCCAGTCCCCGAGTTTCGGGTTAAGAACCTTGTTCTTAGCGCAAAACTTAGCTAATCTCTTTTTCTTGAACAGCTCACGGCTGACGCTCGGAAGGCCCTCTTTGAGGAGCTTCTATGGGAACATCGGGACCTCGCTGAGGCACATGATAAGTGCCAAGGTAAGTTTTTGTACCACCGGCATCTTCTTACCGGAAACCTTTTTTCCTCCTAACATTTATAATTTTTGCTTAACAGTGATCCCGGAAGCTTCCATTGAGGCTCTCAAGGAGCAGCTCGCCGCCGCCCAACGTACAATTTTTCCTCTTTCCTGTTAGCTTGGTTTTCTTTTCATCTTAACCAACACAATTTTGTTAACACCTTCCTTTTCCGGGTTACAGGGGAGAAAGACCAGCTCATCCGGCGGCATCAGGAGGAGCTGAGCGCCCAAAAGACCAGCTACCAGGAGCTCAAGTCCCAGTTCATCCAGCTGGGGCTTGATCATGCTAAGGCCTTCAAAGCTGCTGAAGCTGATGCAGCGGCCAAGATGAATGAGGCTCTTGAAGATGCCGGCAACGCCAACATGGTGTTGCTAGCTGAGCTGGAGGAGCTGGCCAAAGCCCGGAAGGCTGCCGAGGAGAAAGCTGCACGGCTGGAGATGGAGCAGAAGGAGTGCAACCGGCTGGTCATGCAAACTGACACACATGCCTACCGTAAGTCCTTTCCTTTTGCACTTTCTGACTACTGCCCACAAGCCTTTTTTCTTCCGATCGCATTTTCTTGTCGTTATCTTTCCTTCCGGTTGTATTTTCTTCCGGATTCCTTTCCTTAGCCTTTTTCTTTCTTTGCACAGGCCTCTTCCCGGACTCTCAGAGGTTTGCTGTCAAGAAGGTTGACGAGCGCCGCACTGCCCAGGGCCAAGAGAATCTTGGCGCGCCATGGACCCCCTATGACCATCTGGTCGCGCTGAGCGCGCGGGTGTCTCATATGCGCGCCATAGATCGCAACCTGTCTGACATTCCTGATTTAGCTACCCAGCTCTTCAGGACTCTGTGGCCTGGCGAGGAGGTGCCGGATACTTTCTCACTGATCCGCGACCGCCTTAAGGGCGCCGGCAAGAGGATCCGCGAGTGGCAGTGCTCTGCTGCCCACGCTGGAGCAGACTCTGCCCTCCGCGTCGCTTGCTCATGGTATCCGGAGCTGAACTTGGATGCCCTCACCGGAGTGCGCGAAGGCGCGGAAACCGATCTGGACCCGATTCTTACCGCTAAGCGGCAGGATCGCGCGTACCACATCGCGGAGTACGCTGACATGCGCACCTTCATCCCTCCCCCTCCTGACGTCCAAGATTATCTCGACGAGGAGGAGGATGAAGCCGAGGAGGAGCCTCTGGGCGATGCCGGTGCTGGCGATGCCCCTCCTGAAGCCCCCGCTACCTGATCATCCACTTGGTTGAAAATTTACCTGTGTTATGCTCGTTGGTCCTGCTTATCTCAAAACAATGTCCCATTAAATTCTACCCCGGTATGCCGGGGTTTATGATGTAAAACTCTAAGTTCGCTTTTGGTTGCCGTACAATAGCTTATGCCGGTAAGTTATACCGGTAGTTAATTATCTTAAGTTTGCCTTAGTATAATTGCTTTTGGTTTTGCTTTTATCCTGCACTGCAAAGATTTCCAAATTGTTTCCGCATCCAATTCGATGCACACTTGGTTCTTTCGTCTTGGCTCTGCCTGCCTTCTCTGGGCGTTCTTTGGCATATGAGCACAAGGTTCTTTCACCAAACAAGCATTTTCTTGAACTTAGAAATAACTTCGAAATTTTGCAAAAAACCGGTTTAACCGGGGTTAGTTAAATTTTTCCGGATTGTTTGTTCCCACTCTCTCTCTTCGTGGTTCGCGTGCTTAGTTGCTACCGGTTTATCTTGCTTGCCATGAACCCGGTTTGCGGACAGCAGCAGAGTCGAAGACTCCGGTAGGTTTAGCACGCTACTAAACCGAAAAGAAAAAATGTTCACCAAGCAACCGGTGAACTGAAAAAATAAACATGTTGCATGCAACTTAGGTTGGGGTAGTCCCCGAGATTCATTTGAGGTTCCGACATCTTTTATTCATAGCATGTAAGGTACAAAAAGGAACTTCTTACTCCACAACTTCAAGAGTAGAAAGGAGCCCTTAACAGAGCTACGTTCCATGGACGCTTGCTCTCCTCTCCGGACCTGTCCGCCTTTCCTTCTTTCCACTCCTGTGCATCGATCAAGTAATATGCATCATTGTGGAGAGCCTTGCTCACAATGAAGGGACCTTCCTATGGTGGTGAGAGCTTATGCCGGCCTTCAGTGCGCTGCACTAGGCGTAGCACCAGATCTCCTTCCCGGAAAACTCTCGGGTTAACCTTCCGGTTATGATAGCGCCTGAGGTTTTGCTGGTAAATGGCTGTTCTTGCCAAAGCCAGCTCTCTTGCTTCTTCTAGCAAGTCCACATCATTTTCTCTGGCCTCTTTGACCTCTTGCTCAGTATAGAGCTGTACCCTTGGTGAATCATGAATGATGTCAGTTGGTATGACCGCTTCTGCTCCATAAACCATGAAGAATGGAGTGTATCCGGTAGACCGGTTTAGAGTTGTTCTTATACTCCACAGTACTGATGGTAGCTCATCGAGCCAACATCCCGGTGACTTTTCCACCGCATCAATGAGTCTCGGTTTGATACCGGAAAGTACCAAAGCATTCATTCTTTCCACTTGGCCATTGCCTTGTGGGTGTGCCACTGAGCACAAATCCAACTGGATGTTGTTGTCCTCACAAAACCTTTTGAACTCACCTTGAGCAAAGTTGGTTCCATTGTCAGTGATGATGTTGTGCGGGTATCCATACCGCAAAATGACATCTTTTAAGAACTTCACCGCTGTGTGCCCATCACACTTTGCAATAGGTTTCACCTCTAGCCACTTGGTGAATTTGTCCACCATAACCAAGATGTGAGTCATGCTGCTCCTTGCAGTTTTGAATGGGCCGACCATATCGAGGCACCAAACGGCAAACAGCCACGTTAATGGTATTGTTTTTAAACCGGACGCTGGGGTATGATTTTGCTTGGCGTACCTCTGGCACCCGTTGCATTTTCTTACTAAATCCTCAGCGTTTTCCAAAGCAGTGGGCCAATAAAACTCATGCCGGAATACTTTTGCTACCAGCGCCCTTGATGAAGCATGATGCCCACATTCTCCTTGGTGAATCTCCTCAAGCATTTCTTTCCCTTCTTCCGGTTCCACACATCTTTGAAGGACACCGGTAACGCTTCTCTTGTACACCTCACCATTGATGAATGTATATGCTTAGGACCTTCTTTGGATTCTCCTTGATTCATTTTCGCCATCCGGCAAGGTGCCGTTGATCAGGAATTCCTTAATAGGTTTAACCCACGACGGTGTCTCTCGAACCAAAAACACCGGTGCATCTATCTCCATGCTATCTACCAGCATCGTTTCTTCCGGTACGGCTGCAGCAGTCCCCGAGCTTGTTGGTGCAGTCCCCGAGTTTACCGGTGCAGTCCCCGGGTTTCCTTCATCGATATCCATGGGTACTACATGCGATTCCGGTACGAAAATTGATTCCGATTCCGGGCTTGGTTTGATCGATGGTACTCTTAAGTGAGCTAAAGCTATTCCGGGAGGAATTTCTTGCCTGGATGAGCCCAGCTTGGACAAAGCATCCGCGGCTTCATTTTCTGCGCGCGGCACATGGTGAAACTCACACCCTTCGAAGAATCCGGCAATCTTTTGCACGTGAAACCGGTACGAGGCCATGTTGGCATCTTTTGCATCCCAATCCCCGGAACACTGCTGTACCACAAGATCTGAATCTCCGTAGCAAATGATCCGGTGTGCACCGATTTCTTTTGCGACCTTAAGCCCATGGATCAAAGCTTCGTATTCAGCGACATTGTTTGATGCCCTGAAATGTACTTGCAAAACATACCGGAGGTGATCTCGTTTTGGCGAGGTAAGCACCACACCAGCACCTAGACCCTCTTTGAGTTTGGATCCATCAAAGTGCATTTTCCAGTATTCTATCCTCTGATCTGGCGGTTTGTATTGCATCTCCGCCCAATCGACGAGGAAGTCAGCCAAAGCCTGTGATTTTATGGCATCTCTTCTTTCGTACGCTGGTACATATGGTGATATCTGGATTGCCCACTTTGCAATCCTTCCGCTAGCGTCCTTGTTGCACATGATATCAGAGATTGGTGCTTCACTCACCACCTTCATAGGATGTTCTTCAAAGTAATGCTTGAGTTTTGTGGCGGCCATGTACACGCCATAAGTCATCTTTTGGAAGTGAGGGTAGTTTTATTTTGAGAGGGAGAGCACCTCGCTCAGGTAGTATATCGGCCTCTAGACGGTTTTTCCTTCCTCTTCTCTTTCAACCACCACTACTACGCTCACAACCCGGTTTGTTGCTGCTATGTATAATAGCATAGGCTCTCTTTCTAGAGGTGAAGCTAGTATAGGTGCTGTGGCCAGCATTGTTTTTAGTTCTTTAAACGCTGCGTCTGCCTGAGGGGTCCAGACGAACGTGTCAGATTTTTTCATGAGAGCATAGAGTGGCAGAGCTTTTTCTCCCAACCTGCTTATGAACCGGCTTAGCGATGCCAAGCTTCCGGTAAATTTTTGCACATCTTTTAGTTCTCGTGGGATAGTCATTCTTTCTATTGCCCGGATTTTTAACGGATTGACTTCAATGCCCCGGCTTGACACAAGGAAACCGAGCAATTTGCCGGCAGGGACACCGAAAGTGCATTTTGCCAGATTAAGCTTCATCCGGAACCGTCTTAGGTTATCGAATGTTTGCCGAATGTCATTGATTAAGGTGTTCTTTACCTTAGTTTTTATCACAATGTCGTCTACATAGACTTGCAGATTCTTTCCGATTTGATCGAACAAGCATTTTTGCATACAGCGCTGGTACGTTGCACCAGCGTTGCGCAAACCAAAGGGCATAGTGACATAGCAATAAGCCCCATGCGGGGTAATGAACGCAGTTTTTATTTGATCTTCCTTTTTCAAGGAAATTTGGTGGAAACCGGAATACGCATCCAGGAAGGACAACAACTCACACCCAGCAGTTGAATCAATCACTTGATCGATCCGTGGCAAAGGAAAAGGATCTCTTGGGCAAGCCTTGTTTAGGTTGGTGTAGTCGATGCACATGCGCCATACCTTTGGAGCTTTTGCCTCCAGGTTCTCATCTTTTTTCTTTTCGACCATTACCGGATTGGCCAGCCACTCTGTGTGCGTGACCTCCACAATGAATCCGGCAACGAGCAGTTTGGTCACTTCTTCTCCAATAATCTTCCTCCTATCTTCAGCGAACCGGTGCAAGGGTTGCCGCACCGGCTTGGCGTCTTTCCGGACATTTAAAGAGTGCTCAGCCAGCTCCCTCGGAACACCCACCAAGTCGTCAGTTGACCAGGCAAAGATATTCCAATTCTCACGGAGGAAGCTGACGAGCGCGTTTTCCTATGCTTGATCGAGTCCAGCACCGATGCGAACGGTGCGCTCTGGGTAAGCCGGATCCAGCACAATGTCCTTTGTTTCATTTGTCGGCTTGAATGCCGGTGAGCCCAAGCTTCCACTCATTGCCGCTACACTCAACTGTGAGGACTGAGCCAGCGCAACCACGGTTTGCATCCTTCTTTTTTCCTCCACGATCACCAGCGATTCCGCTAGGTTTGATCCGGCAGATGCAGTTTCCAGCGAGACCTTATAGTTCCCCACCACAGTTAAGGGTCCACGAGGTGCCGGCATCTTCATCTTGAGGTAAGCTGTATGAGTCGTAGCCATGAAAGCTGCCAACGCTGGTCTTCCCAGCAATGCATGGTAAGGACTGTCTAGATCCACCACCTCAAACTCAACATTTTCAACCCGGCAATTGTCACGCCCTCCAAACGCTACGTCCACCCGAACTTTTCCTACCGGAGCACAGGACAAGCCCGGAACGATTCCGTGGAATGTTGTACGTGTTGGCTGGAGCATGTTTTCTGTTATGCCCAGCGTATGCATGGTATGCTTGTACATGATGTTTATGCTGCTGCCGTTGTCTATCAGCACCTTGCTGAATTTTACTCGGGTTTGCGGCCCTTTCATGATTGGGTCCACAACAAGAGCATATTCACCCGGATTCGGCATGATTTTGGGGTGATCCTTAAATGACCAGGTAATTTCCTGATCTGACCACAGCATGTATCTGGGGACTGCCGGCATCACGGCGTTTACCTCCATGGAGCGGCGATGCAGACTTTGCCTGTCTGTCGGCTCAGTGACAAAGACAACACAGCACAGATGTGGGCCCTCGTAAACATTCCGGCCTAAAGGTGCCGGTGGAGGTGGTTGATCATCGCTTTGCTCCACCCGGTTAACTTGCTGGTATTGTTGCCTATTTGGCTGATGCTGTACCGGTAAAGCATTTGCTCCGGTGAGCGGTGGCGGTGGTGATAGTTGTTGCTGGCGCAACATATCTTGCGACGGTGGCAACACTGTTGAGCACCCTTGTGCTTGCGCGTCCTTTACCGCTCCCTTTTGCATCAAGTACTTGGTCCAAGAACAATCCTTCGTCAGGTGATTTGACGGGTGATCCGGGTTTGGCGTGTGCCACCGGCAAGGTTGATCCATGGCGGCTTCCATGGTGTATTTTACGGGTTCCTGCCAATTCTTTTTCTGGCCCCAGGGTTTCTTTTCGACCCACTGCTTTTTTGGACCCGCCCATGGCTGCGATCCGGTTTTTTGCCTTTGGCTGCCGCCGGCATCATAATTTTCTTGCACGGCAGCAACGTGCTGCGGAGCGTACCTTCGATCCGGGAAATCTTCCCTTCTCTTGTTGTTCCGGTTGTCCCGGTATTGTTCCTGTCGCTGCTCCGGCTCAGCTTGTACTGCTGGTTGCAATGGGTCTCCCAATGCATAGCTATCCGCCACACGTATCATCTCTGCCAAGGTTGCTGGCATGCTTCTCTGCAGCTTTTGCCACAGCGGTGATCCTCTCCGGCATCCTTGACTGAACCAAGCAATTGCTTGTGCTTCAATCACTCCTTCACACGTGTTTCTTGTTGAGTTCCATCGGGTAAGATAATCCCTGTCTGTCTCACCGGCACGTTGCTGGCATAAAGCGAGCTGTTGGGGCCGGTTTGGCCTCTTGTAAGTGCTACTGAAGTTGTTCACGAAGGCTTCCTCAAAGTCCAGCCATCCGTTAATGCTTCCTGCCGGCAAGTTGTTAAGCCAAATCCGTGCAGGGCCTACCAGGTAGGACGGTATGATTCTCACCGCCCAACGCCGGTTTACTCCACCACCAGCTACATAAACAGCTGTGACATAGTCCGCCAGCCAATCTTCCGGCTTGGTCGTGCCATCATACGTTTTTGTGTCTCGGGGCAGCTGGAAATTGCGTACCGGTGGCTCTTCTCCCATGATCCGTGGGCCAAAACATTTCGGGCCAGGAGGACCCTCAGACTCGATCATTTCGGAAAGATGTACTCTGTCCAGCCTGTGCCTCGCATCCTGGTCTGGCAAACATCTTTCCCCCAGGCGATCCCCCAAGGGGTTCCGGTAGACTCTTGTTCGTTCTACTTCGGAATCTCCCTCTCCGTATCTTTCCGGTTCCGCGGCTCTTGCCTGCCGGTACCTTGGTGGTGGCATCTCCTCATACGCTGCCCTTGCAGCTCGATAATTTTGCCCGGTTTCATATCTACCGGCATGATTGTTTCCGGCATAGCCTCCTCTGGCGTAGCCTCGACCTGCCCCTTGGCTTTTTCTACCGGCATCGTGTTGCCCGGCTTGTTGTTTTCCGGCAAGAACCGGATCGTACACAGTCATCTGCTGTGCGTTCATCTCTTTTTCTCTTCTTCTGTCCGGATGGGGGGACGATGCCTGCCCATGGGACTTGCTTCCGGCATTCTTTGTTGAACGCGCGGATTTTGAGGCCGCGGCCTTGTTCAGCTTAGCCAGTTGCTCAGCATTCTGCTGCTCAATAGTTTCCAGCAGCTCTCTAACACGCTCTTGCTGTTTTGCCAAAGCATCTCCGGAAAGCGATTCACATAGCTCTACTGCAGCTTTAGCAGCTTTTATAGTTTTATCCGGGCTACTGTACTTAGGTTTTTCCACAATGCTAACAGATGCAGAGGTACTTTTGCCGGCAAGAACTTCTCTGCGCAAATCCTGATCTAGGTTGCGAGCTTTTAGCCGGTTCTCCGGTATCCTAGCAGTATGAGCGCTAACAGAAGCAAAGCCATGGGCAGTGTTATACTCACGTAGGGTTAGGTTCAGCTCGCGCTGCGCCCGGACGATGTCGGCGCCGTTGGCGAGCAGCTTCTGGCGTTGTGCCTCCAGCTCCGCCTGAGCCGCTGCCGGGTCGATGTTCTGCGCGATGGGCGTTGCCAGCACGTTCATCGCCGCTTGGAGTGGTGTTGCCGGTGGTGCGGAAGATGCTCCCGCAGCGCCAGCGTCGCGCTCCAGCGGTGGCTTGGCCGCGCGGGTCGAAGCCGCACGACCAGCACCTTCATCCACAGCTTCTTTTCCTGCACCAACCACGCCAGTCATCATTACCTCGACGCTGCCGGCGGCACGGCCAGCACAGAGCCATCTTGGCGGGTCCGGTGCCACCAGCACCGGCGAGAGGCGCTGGCGCACAGGGACGGTGCCGAAGTAGACGCGGTGGCTGCCGAACTCGATGGTGCGGCCGTTCTTGGTGAAGATGCCGCCGTTGGCGAAGCAGCGCGCGTTGTCGTTGATGAAGTCCATGTCGTAGATGCGCTGCACGAGCGCGGACACCGTACGCTCGCCGGCGACCTCAAGGATGCCCGCCCGAAAGTGAACTCCTGCAAGCGCCACTTCATGCCCCACGGTGGGCGCCAACTGTCGTCGTGGTGAACAGACAGATGCCATAGGATGGCTTAGATTGGGGCCGAATGGACGCTAGAGGATTCGGGGGAGGGTTTGCGATCAGATGGGATGAACTTCTGGATGCTTTCCTCAAGAACACAACCAAAGGCCGGTATGCAAGAAGAGAGACAAGAGGAAGAACTCTTTTCTAGATCGCTTGCTTCATTGATCTCAACAGGATTACAAGTGCTTGGATACAAGTTCTATCGTCTAATCTCCTCTCTGGACACGCGCCTGTATGAGGCAGTGATACGTCTCCGACGTATCGATAATTTCTTATGTTCCATGCCACATTATTGATGTTATCTACATGTTTTATGCACACTTTATGTCATATTCGTGCATTTTCTGGAACTAACCTATTAACAAGATGCCGAAGTGCCAGTTGCTGTTTTCTGCTGTTTTTGGTTTCAGAAATCCTAGTAAGGAAATATTCTCGGAATTGGACGAAATCAAAGCCCAGGGGCCTATTTTCTCACGAAGCTTCCAGAAGTCCGAAGGAGAGACGAAGAGGGGCCACGGAGGGGCCACACCCTAGGGCGGCGCGGCCCCCCCCCTTGGCCGCGCGGCCCTGTGGTGTGGGGCCCCCGTGCCGCCTCTTGACCTGCCCTTTCGCCTATAAAAAGTCTCCGTGACGAAAACCCCAGTACCGAGAACCACGATACGGAAAACCTTCCAGAGACGCCGCCGCCGCCGATCCCATCTCGGGGGATCCAGGAGATCGCCTCCGGCACCCTGCCGGAGAGGGGAATCATCTCCCGGAGGACTCTACGCCGCCATGGTCGCCTCTGGTGTGATGTGTGAGTAGTCTACCCCTGGACTATGGGTCCATAGCAGTAGCTAGATGGTTGTCTTCTCCCCATTGTGCTATCATTGTCGGATCTTGTGAGCTGCCTAACATGATCAAGATCATCTATCTGTAATTCTATATGTTGCGTTTGTTGGGATCCGATGAATAGAGAATACTTGTTATGTTGATTATCAAAGCTATGCTTATGTGTTGTTTATGATCTTGCATGCTCTCCGTTATTAGTAGATGCTCTGGCCAAGTTGATGCTAGTAACTCCAAGAGGGAGTATTTATGCTCGATAGTGGGTTCATGCCTCTGTGAATCTGGAGGAGTGACAAGAACCACTAAGGTTATGGATGTGCTGTTGCCACTAGGGATAAAACATTAGTGCTATGTTCAAGGATGTAGTCACTAGTTACATTACGCGCAATACTTAATGCAATTGTCTGTTGTTAGCAACTTAATCTGGAGGGTTCGGATGATAACCTGAAGGTGGACTTTTTAGGCATAGATGCAGTTGGATGACGGTCTATGTACTTTGTCGTAATGCCCAATTAAATCTCACTATACTCATCATGATATGTATGTGCATGGTCATGCTCTCTTTATTTGTCAATTGCCCAACTGTAATTTGTTCACCCAACATGCTGTTCGTCTTATGGGAGAGACACCTCTAGTGAACTGTGGACCCCGGTCCAATTCTCTTTACTGAAATACAATCTACTGCACTACTGTTCTACTGTTTTCTGCAAACAATCATCTTCCACACAATACGGTTAATCCTTTGTTACAGCAAGCCGGTGAGATTGACAACCTCACTGTTTCGTTGGGGCAAAGTACTTTGGTTGTGTTGTGCAGGTTCCACGTTGGCGCCGGAATCTCTGGTGTTGCGCCGCACTACATCCCGCCGCCATCAACCTTCAACGTGCTTCTTGGCTCCTCCTGGTTCGATAAACCTTGGTTTCTTTCTGAGGGAAAACTTGCTGCTGTGCGCATCATACCTTCCTCTTGGGGTTGCCCAACGAACGTGTGAAATACACGCCATCAGGCAGTACCCCCTCTCCTTATATAGGGGAGAGGGTGGCTTACAGAACAAGAAACCCTAATGGCATCTTTGACTGGACAAACTACTTTACAAAGCTACTTTAATCATAGATGACGCCGGAGTCTTCTTTAATTAGGGACGCTGACGTCCTCCGGCTTCTTTCAGCGTCATCTCTCTCTTTGGCGCCAGGGCTCTGATTAAAGCCGCTTTGCTTAGCTCATCCTTGTCTTCTTGCTCCGAAGAGAATCTTTGACCAGTCCTGCCGACAGGCCCTTCTTTCCGGTATCTTCCTTACCAGGTTCCGGTATACCCCTCTTGGGGATACCGGCTTAGCTTCACTTAGCCAAACTCTTACTTTCGTGCTCCGGTAAGAATATTAAACCGGTATCTCGATGGCTCAAACCATCCGGTTTGGCATGCCTTTGGCATACTGGGGGTCATCCCCCCAACAATTATATAGCAAAAAATTTCACGACAAAAGGAAAGTACCAGGTCGAACCAGAGTCGGAGAGAGGCGACGAGGCGGCCAACTCATAGGGCGGCGCGGCCCTCGTGCGTCTCCTCCACTCCGTTTCGATCTCGTAATTTTTCATATTTTGCAAAAAACAGCAAAAATATTGTTCGGAAAGTAAATCGCGAACTTTTCATTACCAGTACTTTTACCTATTCAAAGTCGAGTTCTGGCGAACTGTCAATTTGTCCTTTGATGAAAGCCTCCGGTGTTTCCACTCGAATAATATCAACATCTACATTATAAGAATCACCTGAGATATAATGCTTGAGTCTTTGTCCATTCACCACTTGTGTGGCATTGCCTTGGAGAGAGCTAATTTTAATTGCTCCTGAACGATACACCTCCTCAACAACATATGGTCCTTCCCACTTCGAGAGTAATTTCCCTGCAAAGAATCTGAGACGAGACCGATACAATAGGACTTTATCCCCAATATTAAATTCTCTTTTGATAATCCTTCTATCATGCCATTTTTTAACTTTCTCTTTAAAGAGTTTAGCATTTTCATAAGCTTCACTTCTCCATTCATCTAGAGAACTCAATTGCAACAATCTCTTATTACCGGCAAGTTTAGGATCTTTATTTAATTCTCTAACTGCCCAATAAGCTTTGTGCTCTAGTTCTAAAGGTAAATGACAAGCTTTCCCATAAACCATTTTATAAGGTGACATTCCCATGGGGTTTTTATAAGCAGTTCTATAAGCCCATAGTGCATCCTTCAATTTACTAGCCCAATTCTTTCTAGTTTTATTAACAGTCTTTTGCAAGATAGATTTAATTTCTCTATTTGATAATTCTACTTGCCCACTAGTTTGAGGATGATAAGCGGAAGCAATTCTATGATTAATACCATATTTAGCAAGAGTTTTTCTAAAACCACCATGAATAAAATGAGAACCTCCATCAGTCATAATATATCTAGGAACTCCAAATCTAGGAAAAATAATATCTAAAAGCATTCTTAAAGAGGTCTCACCATCAACACTTTTTGTAGGTATGGCTTCCACCCATTTAGTAACATAATCAACAGCAACAAGTATATGAGTGTTACCTTCTGAAGAGGGAAAAGGTCCCATGAAGTCAAATCCCCAACAATCGAACGGTTCAATAACAAGAGTATAATTCATAGGCATTTCATTGCGTCTGGAGATATTACCAACCCTTTGGCATTCATCACAAGATAAAATAAACTTCCTTGCATCGTTGAAGAGAGTTGGCCAATAAAAACCTGATTGTAGAACCTTTTGCGCGGTTCTTTCTCCGGCGTGATGTCCTCCATAAGCACTACCATGACATTTACTCAATATCTCTTGTTGTTCATATTCGGGAACACATCTTCGCAGAATACCATCCACTCCTTCTTTATATAAGTGTGGGTCATCCCAGAAATAATGCCTCAAGTCATAAAAGAATTTCCTCCTTTGCTGAGCTGAAAAGGTTGGAGGCAAATACTTGGAAACAATAAAGTTAGCATAATCAGCATACCAAGGACTGTCTCGCGAGCTCACCTTTATTACAGCCAATTGTTCATTTGGAAAACTATCATTAACAGGAACAGGATCATAAGCAATATTTTCCAATCTAGACAAATTATCAGCAACAGGATTATCAGCACCTTTCCTATCTACAATATGTAAATCAAATTCTTGCAAATGTATACCCATCTAATAAGCCTTGGCTTAGCATCTTTCTTTTGCATAAGGTATCTGATTGCAGCATGATCAGTATGAATTGTAACTTTTGAATCAACAATATAAGAGCTAAACTTATCACAAGCAAAGACTACAGCTAACAATTCTTTTTCAGTAGTAGCATAATTTCTTTGAGCAGCATCAAGGGTTTTACTAGCATAATGAATAACATTCAATTTCTTATTTACTCGCTGTCCAAGAACAGCGCCTACAGCAAAATCACTAGCATCACACGTAATTTCAAATGGTAAGTTCCAATCAGGAGGTTCAACTATAGGAGCAGTTGTTAAGGCTTTCTTTAGAGTTTCAAAAGCTTTCTTACAATCATCATCAAAAACAAAAGGTACATCTTTTTGAAGAAGATTAGTAAGAGGCTTTGAAATCTTGGAGAAGTCTTTAATAAACCTCCTATAAAACCCAGCATGACCAAGAACACTACGAATACCTTTAACATCCCTAGGATAGGGCATCTTCTCAATTGCTTCGACTTTAGCTCTATCAACTTCAATACCTCTCTCGGAAATTTTATGTCCCAATACAATTCCTTCATTAACCATAAAGTGGCATTTCTCCCAATTAAGAACAAGGTTAGTTTCTTCACATCTCTGCAAAACTTTATCAAGGTTCCGCAAGAAATTATCAAAAGAATTCCCATAGACAGAAAAATCATCCATGAATACCTCTACAATACTCTCGCAAAAGCCATGAAAAATAGCAGACATGCATCTTTGAAAAGTAGCAGGAGCATTACATAAACCAAAAGGCATACGTCTATAAGCATAAGTTCCATAGGGACAAGTGAAAGTGGTTTTCTCTTGATCCTTAGTTTTAATAGCAATTTGTGAAAACCCAGAATAACCATCAAGAAAGCAAAAATGAGTATTTTTAGATAACCTTTCTAACATTTGATCAATAAAAGGCAAAGGGTAATGATCTTTTTTAGTAACTTTATTAACTTTTCGATAATCAATGCACATTCTATACCCTACAACTACTCTTTGAGGTATGAGCTCATCATTATCATTAGGCACAACAGTCATTCCTCCTTTCTTAGGAACACAATGCACAGGACTAACCCATCTACTATCAGCAATAGGATATATAATACCAGCTTCAAGAAGTCTTAATACCTCATTTCTTACCACATCCTTCATCTTAGGAATTAGACGACGCTGAGGTTCAACAACAGGCTTCACATCATCTTCCATATTAATGGCATGTTGGCAAATAGAGGGAGAAATCCCCTTCAAGTCATCAAGAGTGTAGCCAATAGCACCTCGGTGTTTCTTCAATATTTCCAATAGCCTTTCTTCTTCAAACTCTGAAAGCTTAGAACTAATAATAACATGATATATTTTCTTATCATCAATATGAGCATATTTAAGATTATCAGGCAATGGTTTTAAATGAAAGACAGGATCTTCCTTTGGTGGCGGTGTTGTACCCAGATCTTCCACCGGTAAATCATGCTTAAGAATAGGTTGGCGAAGAAAAATTTCATCAAGCTCATCTCTTTCTTCCCTAAAAACTTCACTCTCACTATTCTCCAAATGTTGCTGCAAAGGATTATTAGGAACAAGAACAATAGATGCACACTGTTCCATTTTAAAATCATCATTAGGCGGGTCAATTTTATAAGGAGTTTTGGTAAATTTAGAGAAGTTAAACTCATAAGATTCACCAGCAAATTTAGTCAAAATTTTCTCTTTCTTGCAATCTATAATAGCTCCACAAGTATTTAGAAAAGGTCTACCAAAAATGATAGGACAATATTCACTAGCAGCAGAACCAAGTACCAAAAAGTCAGCAGGATATTTAATCTTACCACATAGAACTTCCACATCTCGAACAATACCAATTGGAGAGATAGTTTCTCTATTAGCCAGCTGAATAACCACATCAATATCTTCAAGTTCACAAGAACCAATTTCGTGCATAATCTCCGTGTAAAGCTCATAAGGAATAGCACTAATACTTGCACCAATATCACATAAACCATAATAACAATGATCACCAATTGTAACAGATAGCATGGGAACACTAGCTTTCTTAGCCTTATTAGGATGTGAAAAAATATTAGAAGCATCTTCACAGAAAATAATATGACCATCCTCCACATTTTCAGTCACAAGATCTTTAACTATTGCAACCGCGGGTTCAACTTTTATTTGTTCTTCAGGTTCTATAGGTTTCTTTTCACTTTTATGAACCGCACTATTTATAACAGAGTACTCCTTCATTTTAGCAGGGAAAGGAGTTTTTTCAATATAAGCTTCAGGAATAACATGATCAACAGTTTCAACTACAACGCATTTATTAATAGATGAATCAATTTTATCTTTATACGGTTCATGATACTTATCAAAATTCTTCTGAGGCAATTCATAATGAGAGGCAAAAGCTTTATAAGATTTGCAGCAACTTGAGAATCAAGACCATAAGTAGCACTCATATTACGAAATTTATCAGTATCCATAAAAGCTTCAATGCATTTATAATCATAATTTATACCTGATTCTCTATCTTTGTCGTTCTCCCATCCTTCAGTATTTTCCTGGATCCGATTGAGAAGGTCCCTTTTAAACTCTTCTTTGTTGCGCGTGAATGATCCAGAACAAGAAGTATCCAGCAAGGTCTTGTCTTCAAAAGAAAGTCTTGCATAGAAATTATCAATAATAACATTACCAGGAAGCTCATGAATGGGGCATTTGAGCATTAAAGACTTCAATCTCCCCCAAGCTTGGGCAATACTCTCTCCATCATGAGGCCAAAAATTATATATGCGATTCCGATCCTTGTGAATTTCACTTGGAGGATAGAACTTAGAATAAAATCGGGGCACAATATCATTCCATTCAAGAGAATCCCCATTATCCAGTAATTTATACCAATGCACCGCTTTACCAGACAGCGATATAGAGAATAGTTTCTTCCTCACTTCATCCATAGCAATACCTGCACACTTGAATAAACCGCATAATTCATGTAAGAACAGTAAATGATCTCCAGGGTGGATAGTTCCATCCCCTGTATAACGGTTACCCACTACGCGTTCAATAATTTTCATAGGTATTTTGTATGGTATCTCTTCCTTACCTGGCGCCTCATCCACTACCTTTGCAGTAGTAGCAGATTTTCCAAATAAACATTCAAAAGGAGATCTCTCCATAATGAATTATGGCAGCAGGCAGAAATAAAATCAGCACAAACAGTAGAAGTTTCCCTTACCAATTCCACTTACCAATAGCGCTTCACTCCCCGGCAACGGCGCCAGAAAATAGTCTTGATGACCCACAAGTATAGGGGGTGTATCGTAGTATCTTCGATAAGTAAGAATGTCGATCCCAATGAGGAGCAGAAGGTGTTGACAAGCAGTTTCGATGAAGAGTTCACTGTAAATGCTCACAGACAAGTATTCAGGGGGTTTTGATGTAACAGA
Source organism: Lolium perenne (assembly GCF_019359855.2). Classification (NCBI taxonomy): domain Eukaryota; kingdom Viridiplantae; phylum Streptophyta; class Magnoliopsida; order Poales; family Poaceae; genus Lolium; species Lolium perenne. Next base: position 19,336,383 of record NC_067249.2, read on the forward strand.
CGAATAAAGTACGAGTAAGTAAAATGCGAGAGTAACAATTGCAGCGAGTGGCCCAATCCTTTTTAGCACAAAGGACAAGCCGGTTTGTTTACTTATAATGACCAAACGTTCTCGAGGACACACAGGATTTTAGTCTAGTGCTTTCGCTACATACGGCTAATTAATCTTCATTGTTTTGATAAGTGTTGTGTGGGTGAACCTGTGCTAATGTACCGCCCTTCCTAGGACTAATACATACTTGTGATTATACCCCTTGCAAGCATCCGCAACTACAAGAAAGTAATTAAGATAAATCTAACCACAGCCTTAAACTCTGAGATCCTGCTATCCCTCCTGCATCGATATACCAACGGGGGCTTAGGTTTCTGTCACTCCGGCAACCCCGCAATTGGCAAACGAGTACAAGATGCATTCCCCTAGGCCCATAAAGGTGAAGTGTCGTGTAGTCGACGTTCACACGACACCACTAGAAGAATAACACCACAACTTAAATATCATAACATTGAATATTACTCAACCATACTTCACTACTAACATTTAGACTTCACCCATGTCCTCAAGAACTAAACGAACTACTCACGAGACATCATATGGAACATGATCAGAGGTGATATGATGGTGAATAACAATCTGAACATAAACCTTGGTCCAACGGTTTCACTCAATAGCATCAATAACAAGTAGAAATCAATACCGGGAGAGTTTCCCCTATCAAACAATCAAGATCAAACCCAAATTGCTACGGCGGTGACGATGTCCAGCGGTGGAGACGGCGGTGATGATGGTGGAGATGATGATGATGGTGATGGAGATGATGTCCAACTTGAGGCCGGTGATGATGGCGTCGATTTCCCCCTCCCGGAGGGAATTTCCCCGGCGGATCTCAGCCCGCCGGAGAGCTCTTTTCTCTCTGGTGTTCTCCGCCCCGCAGAGGCGGCTGTAACTCTTCGCGAGGTACCCTCTGGAGCTTAGGTTTTCGGGACGAAGGATTTCGCGAAGAAAAGGAGGCGAGAGGGGCTGTGGGCCCCCCTCCTCACTGGGCGGCGCGGCCAGGCCCTGGGCCGCGCCGGCCTATGGGGTGGGCCCACCTCGGGTCCCCTCAGCTCCCCCTTCTGGCTCCCTTCATCATCTGGAAAAATAGTATTTTTGGTATAATTTCCGTCAACTGTTGATCTTCCGAAATATTGCATTCTGATGGTGCTTTTTGCAGCAGAATCCTGGCTCCGGTGCTCGATCCTCCAATAATCATGAAACATGCAAAATAGATGAAATAACATAAGTATTATGTCCAAATATGAAATATATCAATGAATAACAGCAAATTATGATATAAAATAGTGATGCAAATTGGACGTATCAGGCAGCTCACAAGATCCAACAATGAAGCACAATTAGGAGAAGACGACCATCTAGCTACTGCTATGGACCCATAGTCCAGGGGTGAACTACTCACTCATCACTCCGGAGGCGACCATGGCGGTGAAGAGTCATCCGGGAGATGATTCCCCTCTCCGGCAGGGTGCCGGAGGCGATCTCCTGAATCCCCCGAGATGGGATTGGCGGCGGCGTCTCTGGAAGGTTTTCCGTATCGTGGCTCTCAGTACTGGGGGTTTCGCGACGAAGGCTTTAATTAGGCGAAAGGGCAGGTCAAGAGGCGTCACGGGGGCCCCACACAACAGGGCCGCGCGGGCCCCCTGTAGGCCGTGCCGCCCTACTGTGGCGACGCCCCGTGGCCCCACTTCGTCTCCTCTTTGGACTTCTGGAAGCTTCGTGGAAAAATAGGCCCCTGGGCGTTGATTTCGTCCAATTCCGAGAATATTTCCTTACTAGGATTTCTGAAACCAAAAACAACAGAAAACAGCAACTGGCTCTTCGGCATCTTGTTAATAGGTTAGTGCCGGAAAATGCATAAATATGACATAAAGTATGCATAAAACATGTAGGTAATCAATAAAGTGGCATGGAACATAAGAAATTATCGATACGTTGGAGACGTATCAGGGTTCCCAACGGATGTGTGCTTTACCGTCACAAGAAGCTACTTTCTGGCGTCGTTGCAATCCCTGTCACGCGCAAGTGATACGCGTACAGCACGCGTCCGTTGGGAACCCCAAGAGGAAGGTGTGATGCGTACAGCGGCAAGTTTTCCCTCAGTAAGAAACCAAGGTTTATCGAACCAGTAGGAGCCAAGAAGCACGTTGAAGGTTGATGGCGGCGGAGTGTAGTGCGGTGCAACACCAGGGATTCCGGCGCCACGTGGAACCTGCACAACACAACCAAATTACTTTGCCCCAACGTGACAGTGAGGTTGTCAATCTCACCGGCTTGCTGTAACAAAGGATTAGATGTATAGTGTGGATGATGATTGTTTGCAGAAAACAGTAGAACGAGTATTGCAGTAGATTGTATTCGATTAAAAGAATGGACCGGGGTCCACAGTTCACTAGTGGTGTCTCTCCCATAAGATAAATAGCATGTTGGGTGAACAAATTACAGTTGGGCAATTGACAAATAAAGAGGGCATGACCATGCACATACATGATATGATGAATATTGTGAGATTTAATTGGGCATTACGACAAAGTACATAGACCGCTATCCAGCATGCATCTATGCCTAAAAACTCCACCTTCAGGTTATCATCCGAACCCCTTCCAGTATTAAGTTGCAAACAACAGACAATTGCATTAAGTATGGTGCGTAATGTAATCAACAACTACATCCTTAGACATAGCATTGATGTTTTATCCCTAGTGGAAACAGCACATCCACAACCTTAGAACTTTTCTCACATCGTCCCAGATTTAATGGAGGCATGAACCCACTATCGAGCATAAATACTCCCTCTTGGAGTTACAAGCAAAAACTTGGCCAGAGCCTCTACTAGTAACGGAGAGCATGCAAGATCATAAACAACACATAGATAATAGATTGATAATCAACATAGCATAGTATTCTCTATTCATCGGATCCCAACAAACACAACATATAGTATTACAGATAGATGATCTTGATCATGTTAGGCAGCTCACAAGATCCAACAATGAAGCACAATTAGGAGAAGACGACCATCTAGCTACTGCTATGGACCCATAGTCCAGGGGTGAACTACTCACTCATCACTCCGGAGGCGACCATGGCGGTGAAGAGTCCTCTGGGACATGATTCCCCTCTCCAGCAGGGTGCCGGAGGCGATCTCCTGAATCATCCGAGATGGGATTGGCGACGGCGGCGTCTCTGGAAGGTTTTCCGTATCGTGGCTCTCGGTACTGGGGGTTTCGCGACGAAGGCTTTAAGTAGGCGGAAGGGCAGGTCAAGAGGCGTCACGGGGGCCCCACACAACAGGGCCGCGCGGGCCCCCTGTAGGCCACGCCGCCCTACTGTGGCGGCGCCCCGTGGCCCCACTTCGTCTCCTCTTCGGACTTCTGGAAGCTTCGTGGAAAAATAGGCCCCTGGGCGTTGATTTTGTCCAATTCCGAGAATATTTCCTTACTAGGATTTCTGAAACCAAAAACAGCAGAAAACAACAACTGGCTCTTCGGCATCTTGTTAATAGGTTAGTGCCGGAAAATGTATAAATATGACATAAAGTATGCATAAAACATGTAGGTATCATCAATAAAGTGGCATGGAACATAAGAAATTATCGATACGTTGGAGACGTATCAGCATCCCCAAGCTTAGTTCCTGCTCGTCCCGAGTAGGTAAACGATAATAAAGATAATTTCTGGAGTGACATGCCATCATAATCTTGATCATACTATTGTAAGCACATGAGCTGAGATCAAATCATTCAAAGCAAATATCCATATTGATATAAGAGATGATAATGCAAGAGTTAAACAAGCTAGAAGTTTTCATGAACTATCGCTTTAAAGACATGAAACCGTACAAAGTTCATTAAGGATGTGTTAAGTATTCAGCGTAGAAGTTCTATCCTTCATTCCAAGCATCAAGTAAATTTTCACAACATAAGAAGGATTCAGTCAAGTAAACATAAACATGAACGTCATGAATCAACTGTTTCGAAGTCTACTCAACCGGTGAGCGCAAGCATTTGGTATTAGCACCAGGATGTTATGGCATAAAGAACGTTAATGGGGGTTTGGAAGGCCAAATGGAAGAAAGGCTTGCAAAGCTGTAAATGACCATTAGACAAGAGGAAGCCTTATGATCGAAGCTATGCAAGGAGTAGTGATTGCCATGCAACGGATGCACATAGAGCTATATGTGTATGAAAGCTCTCCAATGGAACTAGTGGGGGTGCATCCAACTTGGTTGCTCACGAAGACCTAGAGCACTTCTGAGGAGGCTCATCATTGGAATATACAACCCAAGTTCTATAGTGTAAATTCCCCACATAGTTATACTAGTAAAGCATGAAAACTCTCTCATATGAAGTGTAGGTGCTAAACATGAGCACAAATGATGACTATGAATAATGCGGGTGCTAAAACATGAGCACAAGTGTGGATAAAAGATAGTAATGCTGCCCCCTTTTTCTTTATTCTCTTTTTTTTCTTCTCTTTTTTTTTCTTTTTTTCCTTTTTTCTTTCTTTTCATTTTTTTTCTTTCTTTTCTTTTTTTTTGTCTTTTTGATGGCCTCCATGGCTCTTTTCATTTTTAGGGGCAACATCCTAATATGACAACACACTTTTTGGTACAAATAACTCATAATGAATGAAACATGATGTATGAAACTGTATGCCTCTGCCAGTGTAGCAGGATGTGCAATGATCTAGCGTAACATGGGTAAACCACACATCAGCTGTATATGATCATGCAAAGCAATATATAAATAATAAATGACAACATGGCATGTAATGTAAAATGGATGTTGCATGGCAATATATCTCGGAACAGCTATGGAAATGCTGTGGTAGGTAGGTATGGTGGCTGTTTTGAGGAGATGTATGGGCTTATGTGTAGGAGGACAAGAGAAAGTCCTCCCACGGGTTTGGATGTACTGGCGAAGTATGCACAATTCTCAATCTGAGCAAAAGGCAATGCACAGTACCGAAGAGGCTAGCAAATTTGGATGGTGGAAGTGCCAAAAACCGTAGCTTAACATTAGTCAAAAAGAACTCACAAGCTTATTGCAAACAACTAGCAGGTTCATCATTAAGAGCATGATTAAAATTTACTCCAAGGAGGGCCGTTCACGGTGGCACAAGTACCCCGTGATAACCCACAAGTACAGGGGATCGCGGCAGTCTTCGCGGGAAGTAAATCCCAATTTATTTATTCGACACAAGGGGAGGTAAAAAATACTTATAAGCCTTAACAACTGAGTTGTCAATTCAGCTGCACCTGGAAAAGCACTAGTAACAGGGGTGATGTGAAAGTAGCAGTAATATGAGAGCAGTAGTAAAAGTAACATAGCAGCAGTAATAGCAATATGAGAGCAATGGCACCAGAAAATAGTTGATACTACTTCCAATGACATGTAGAACAAGTATATAATGATGAGAGATGGACCGGGGTTCCCAGCGATCTACACTAGTGGTAACTCTCCAATAAGTGACAAGTGTTGGGTGAACAAATTACAGTTGGGCAATTGATAGGATTGATAAAGCATTAAGAAAGAACATCAATTCATTAATCATGTAGGCATGTTTTCCAATTATAGTCGTACGTGCTCGCAATGAGAAACTTGCACAACATCTTTTGTCCTACCAGCCGGTGGCAGCCGGGCCTCAAGGGAATCTACTGGATATTAAGGTACTCCTTTTAATAGAGTACCGGAGCAAAGCATTAACACTCCGTGAAAACATGTGTCCCTCACATCACCGCCATCCCCTCCGGTTGTCCCTATTTCTGTCACTTCGGGGCCTTTGGTTCCGGACAGTGACACGTGCATACAACTTGTAGATACAATCTAAGCAATAATTATAAAGCTCAAATCTAAATCATGCCACTCGAGCCCTAGTAACAAGCATTAAGCATAACAAGATTGCAGCAACAATAACTTCACAAACTTTATAGATAGACTAATCATAATGTATCATCCATCGGATCCCAACAAACACAACACCGATTACATCAGATGAATCTCAATCATGTAAGGCAGCTCATGAGATCATTGTATTGAAGTACATGGAGGAGAGAATACCAACTAGCTACTGCTAGAACCAGTAGTCCATGGGGGAACTACTCACGGAGCATGATGGAGGCGGTGGCGTCGATGGAGATGGCTTCCGGGGGCACCTCCCCGTCCCGGCAGGGTGCCGGAACAAAGACTTCTGTCCCCCGAATTGGAGTTTCGCGATGGCGGCGGCGCCCCTGGAGTCTTTCTGGAGTTTCGTCAATTGGTACTGCATTTTTAGGTCGAAAGGGGTTATATAGGCGAAGAGGCGGCGCAGGAGGGTCGACAGGGTGGCCTCCCCATAGGGGGGCGCGGCCAGGGTCTGGCCCGCGCGGCCCACCCTCCTGGTGGCCCCCTGGCTCTCCTCCGACTCTTCTTCGGTGTTCTGGATGCTTCCGGGAAAAATAGGATGTTTGGCATTGATTTCGTCCAATTCCGAGAATATTGCCCGAACAGCCTTTCTGGAACCAAAAACAGCAGAAAACAGGAACTGGCACTGTGGCATCTTGTTAATAGGTTAGTTCCGGAAAACGCATAAAAACATTATAAAGTGCAAGCAAAACATGTAAGTATTGTCATAAAACAAGCATGGAACATCAGAAATTATGGATACGTTGGAGACGTATCAGCATCCCCAAGATTAGTTCCTACTCGTCCTCGAGTAGGTAAACGATAAAAAGAATAATTTCTGTAGTGACATGCTACTTACATAACCTTGATCATACTATTATAAAGCATATGAGATGAATGAAGTGACTCAAGGCAATGATCTATAGTTGCTAACAAATAGAAAACATATAGCAAAACTTTTCATGAAGAGTACTTTCAAGACAAGCATCAAAAGTCTTGCATAAGAGTTAACTCATAAAGCAATAAATTCAAAGTAAAGGCATCGAAGCAACACAAAGGAAGATATAAGTTTCAGCGGTTGCTTTCAACTTCCAACATGCATATCTCATGGATAATTGTCAACATAAAGTAATATGATGAATGCAAATAAGCAAGTATGTAAGAATCAATGCACAGTTGACACAAGTGTTTGCTTCTAAGGTGGGAGGAAATAGGTAAACTGACTCAACGTAAAGTAAAAGAATGGTCCTTCAAAGAGGAAAGCATCGATTGCTATATTTGTGCTAGAGCTTTGATTTTGAAAACATATAGAGATCATAAAAGTAAAGTTTTGAGAGGTGTTTGTTGTTGTCAACGAATGGTAGCGGGTACTCTAACCCCCTTGCCAGACAAACCTTCAAAGAGCGGCTCCCATTTTATTTTATTTTTGGGTGGCACTCATTCCAACCTTTCTTTCACAAACCATGGCTAACCGAATCCTCGGGTGCCTGCCAACAATCTCATACCATGAAGGAGTGCCTTTTTATTTTTAGTTTTATTATGATGACACTCCTCCCCACCTTTGCTTTCTCAAGCCATGGCTAACCGAATCCTTCGGGTGCCGTCCAACAATCACATACCATGGAGGAGTGTCTATTTTGGTTAATTAATTTGGGACTGGGAATCCCATTGCCAGCTCTTTTTGCAAAATTATTGGATAAGCGGATGAAGCCACTAGTCCATTGGTGAAAGTTGCCCAACAAGATTGAAAGATAAACACCACATACTTCCTCATGAGCTATAAAACATTAACACAAATTGAGAAGCATTTTGAATTGTTTAAAGGTAGCACTCAAGCAATTTACTTTGGAATGGCAGGAAATACCACATAGTAGGTAGGTATGGTGGACACAAATGGCATAGGTTTTGGCTCAAGGTTTTGGATGCACGAGAAGCATTTCCTCTCAGTACAAGGCTTTGTGCTAGCAAGGTTATTTGAAGCAAACACAAGTATGAACCGGTACAGAAAAACTTACATAAGAACATATTGCAAGCATTATAGTACTCTATACTGTCTTCCTTGTTGCTCAAACACTTTTACCAGAAAATATCTAGACCTTAAGAGAGACCAATCATGCAAACCAATTTTAACAAGCTCTACAGTAGTTCTCCACTAATAGGTTTAAACTACATGAAAAAACTTAATCATGATCTACTTGAGAGCTCAAAACAATTGCCAAGTGTCAGATTATCCAAGACATTATGAGGCATTTTCTGTTTCCAACCAAATAACCATAAGTATTGTAGCTTCCAACTTTTATCATTGAACATTAAAAGTAAAACGAAGAACAAGTGTTCATATGAAAAAGCGGAGCGTGTCTCTCTCCCAAACAAGGATTGCTAGGATCCATCTTTATTCAAACACAAACAAAAATAAAACATACAGACGCTCCAAGTAAAGCACATATGATGTGACCGAATAAAAATATAGTTTCAATAGAAGAAACCTAATAAGTTGATGAAGAAGGGGATGCCTTGGGCATCCCCAAGATTAGTCGCTTGAGTCTTCTTGAAATATGCAGGGATGAACCACGGGGGCATCCCCAAGCTTAGACTTTTCACTCTTCTTGATCATATATCATCCTCCTCTCTTGACCCTTGAAAACTTCCTTCACACCAAACTTCTCATAAACTTCATTAGAGGGGTTAGTACTCAAAAAATTTGAATCCACCTTGGTCCTGTAGTGACACATTGCAAGAACTCAATAAAACATTAGCTACAGCTCTCCACGTGTAGAAAGCCTTGCTCAAAAATCCACAAGAGACAATGCAAAAAACAGAGACAGAATCTGCCAAAACAGAACAGCCAGTAAAGACGAATTTTAAAGAAATACTTCCGTTGCTCAAATCAGAAAACTCAAAACTAATGAAAGTTGCGTACATATCTGAGGAACACGCACGTAAATTGGCATATTTTTCTGATTTACCTATAGAGAAAACAGCCCAGATTCGTGACAGATAGAAATCTGTTTCTGCGCAGAAATCCAACCCTAGTATCAACCTTCGATTAGAGGCTTCACTTGGCACAACAAAACACAAAACTAAGATAAGGAGAGGTTGCTACAGTAGTAAACAACTTCCAAGACACAAATATAAAACAAAGTACTGTAGCAAAATAAACACATGGGTTATCTCCCAAGGAGTTCTTTCTTTATAGCCATTAAGATGGGCTCAGCAGTTTTAATGATGCACTCGCAAGAAATAAGAGTTGAAGCAAAAGAGAGCATCAAAAAGCAAATCCATAACACATTTAAGTCTAACATGCTTCCTATGCAAAGGAATCTTGTAAATAAACAAGTTCATGAAAAGCAAAGTAACAAGCATAGGAAGATAGAACAAGTGCAACTTCAAAATTTTGAGCACATAGAGAGGTGTTTTAGTACCATGCAAATTTCTGCAACCATATTTTCCTCTCTCATAATAATTTTCAGTAGCTTCATGAACAAACTCAACAATATAACTATCACATGCAGCATACTTTTCATGATCCACAAACATATAATTTTTATTAATCTCAAAAATAGTGGAATTAAAACTTTCAAACCCACTTTTATTAATAATATAACATGATGATTGATCAATCTCAAGAGATATGGGACTCATAGATAAAGTCAATAACTCTCCAATCCCATTTTCATTAGTAGTACAATTAATAGTATCAAGTAACATAGGACCATCATCCAGAGCTTTATCATAAACATTCGCTAAGCAAAATTCTTTAGTACCATGCATTTCGACATCAGGCACAAACAAAGCATTATCATAAGATTTATCAAAGTAGCATGGATTATCATAAATAACAGTAGCATAATGATTCTCACAAGTTTTACTCATAGGTACTATTTCAAGAGAATCCACAGGAACACAACATTCAACCTCTTTCGGTAAGCATGGGGGACAATCAAATAGTGTAAGAGATAAAGAGTTACTCTCATTAGAAGGTTGGCATGGGTAGCTAATCCATTCTTCCTCCTTTTGTTCGTCGCTCTCCTCTTCCTTTTCATCCAATGAGCTTTCAGGTTCATCAATTTCCTCCTCTTTTTCATCCAATGAGCTTTCAGGTTCATCAATTTCTTCTTCCACAGGTTCCTGCAAATTGTGAGTGCATTCTTGTGCATTAATGAGTCTCTCTTTATAATCAATGATATAAGGATTATCACTGAAGCATTCTATGCAACAATTAAGGATAGAAGAGACATAATCTTTAAGGTCCTTGCAAACAACACAAGTTTCATAATTCTCAACCATGAAGGATTCGATCTCAGAAGCTCCCATAAATACGACAAATTGTTCTACCACTTCGAACCCATAATGAATATAGCAATTCTGATTATAGTTCTTAATTAAAAATTCCTCACTAAAGCCACATTGAAATTTAAGATGTTTAGTATCCTGTTGAGAGCAACAGTTTATATCATGGCGTTTAAGCAAGATTTTAGCAAGTGTATTCACTTTTTCTATCATAGCACTCATTACTTCACCCGCTCTTGATTTCCTATAATTATTATAACATTCTATGAGCTCCAAGTAGGTTGTAGGTTCTCCCATAACAGCAGTTTTTAATTTTTAGATTTTTCAAATTTTTATGGATTTTTGGGTATATGAGAAAAGTAAAACAAGACAAAAACAAACTAAGCAAAAGTAAACTAGGCAAAATAAAACTAGACAGAAATAAACTAAGCACAAGTAAACTAGACAAAAGTAAACTAAGCAAAACCAAATAAAATAAAACAGAGAGAGAGGTAGAGTGTACTCCCCAGGTGAACTTATGAGTAGAGCTATGCCTCCCCGGCAACGGCGCCAGAAAATAGTCTTCATAACCCACAAGTATAGGGGATCGCGGCAGTCTTCGCGGGAAGTAAATCCCAATTTATTGATTCAACACAAGGGGAGGTAAAGAATACTTATAAGCCTTAACAACTGAGTTGTCAATTCAGCTGCACCTGGAAAAGCACTAGTAACAGGGGTGATGTGAAAGTAGCGGTAATATGAGAGCAGTAGTAAAAGTAACACAGCAGCAGTAATAGCAATATGAGAGCAATGGCACCAGAAAATAGTTGATACTACTTCCAATGACATGTAGAACAAGTATATAATGATGAGAGATGGACCGGGGTTCCCAGCGATCTACACTAGTGGTAACTCTCCAATAAGTGACAAGTGTTGGGTGAACAAATTACAGTTGGGCAATTGATAGGATTGATAAAGCATTAAGAAAGAACATCAATTCATTAATCATGTAGGCATGTTTTCCAATTATAGTCGTACGTGCTCGCAATGAGAAACTTGCACAACATCTTTTGTCCTACCAGCCGGTGGCAGCCGGGCCTCAAGGGAATCTACTGGATATTAAGGTACTCCTTTTAATAGAGTACCGGAGCAAAGCATTAACACTCTGTGAAAACATGTGTCCCTCACATCACCGCCATCCCCTCCGGTTGTCCCGATTTCTGTCACTTTGGGGCCTTTGGTTCCGGACAGTGACACGTGCATACAACTTGTAGATACAATCTAAGCAATAATTATAAAGCTCAAATCTAAGATCATGCCACTCGGGCCCTAGTGACAAGCATTAAGCATAACAAGATTGCAGCAACAATAACTTCACAAACTTTATAGATAGACTAATCATAATGTATCATCCATCGGATCCCAACAAACACAACACCGATTACATCAGATGAATCTCAATCATGTAAGGCAGCTCATGAGATCATTGTATTGAAGTACATGGCGGAGAGAATACCAACTAGCTACTGCTAGAACCCGTAGTCCATGGGGGAACTACTCACGGAGCATGATGGAGGCGGTGGCGTCGATGGAGATGGCTTCCGAGGGCACTTCCCCGTCCCGGCAGGGTGCCGGAACAGAGACTTCTGTCCCCCGAATTGGAGTTTCGCGATGGCGGCGGCGCCCCTGGAGTCTTTCTGGAGTTTCGTCAATTGGTACTGCGTTTTTAGGTCGAAAGGGGTTATATAGGCGAAGAGGCAGCGCAGGAGGGTCGACAGGGTGGCCTCCCCATAGGGGGGCGCGGCCAGGGTCTGGCCCGCGCGGCCCACCCTCCTGGTGCCCCCCTGGCTCTCCTCCGACTCTTCTTCGGTGTTCTGGATGCTTCCGGGAAAAATAGGATGTTTGGCGTTGATTTCGTCCAATTCCGAGAATATTGCCCGAACAGCCTTTCTGGAACCAAAAACAGCAGAAAACAGGAACTGGCACTGTGGCATCTTGTTAATAGGTTAGTTCCGGAAAACGCATAAAAACATTATAAAGTGCAAGCAAAACATGTAAGTATTGTCATAAAACAAGCATGGAACATCAGAAATTATAGATACGTTGGAGACGTATCACCCCGCTAGCTCCCTCGACCTTCAGCACAACTTAGTTATTACGATGAACTCTCAGACATGGAAAGCTATCAAATCCAACTACACCTTCAACTATTTAAATATAGTTTGTAGTATGGCACAAGCTTAAAGACAACAATCCACTACTAATTTTAACTTATTTATCCAGCAAGCCTCAGCACCTAAATACCTCAAAACATTTGCAAGGAATCAAATCATCAAAGCTCAATGATCTACAAGTAATTTATTATACACTACCACATGCAACATTTCCCGTTTTCCAACCATACAACAAATTAACGAAGAAGATTCAACCTTCGTCATGAATATTATGAGTAAAGCCTAAGGACATATTTGTCCATATGCAACAGCGGAGCGTGTCTCTCTCCCACACAATGAATGCTAGGATCCATTTTATTCAAACAAAACAAAAACAAAAACAAATAGACGCTCCAAGCAAAGTGCATAAGATGTGATGGAATAAAAATATAGTTTCACTAGAGGAACCTGATAATGTTGTCGATGAAGAAGGGGATGCCTTGGGCATCCCCAAGCTTAGACGCTTGAGTCTTCTTGAAATATGCAGGGGTGAACCACCGGGGCATCCCCAAGCTTAGAGCTTTCACTCTCCTTGATCATATTGTATCATCTCCCTCTCTTGATCCTTGAAAATTTCCTCCACACCAAACTCAAAACAACTCATTAGAGGGTTAGTGCACAATCAAAATTCACATGTTCAGAGGTGACATAATCATTATTAACACTTCTGGACATTGCACAAAGCTACTGAAAGTCAATGAAATCGAAAAATCCATCAAGCATAGCAAAACAGGCAATGCGAAATAAAAGGCAGAATCTGTCAAAACAGAACAGTTCGTAAAGACGAATTTCTAAGAGGCACCAGACTTGCTCAAATGAAAATGCTAAAATTGAATGAAAGTTGCGTACATATCTGAGGATCACTCACGTAAATTGGCATAATTTTCTGAGTTACCTACAGAGAATTAGGCCCAGATTCGTGACAGCAAGAAATCTGTTTCTGCGCAGTAATCCAAATCTAGTATGAACCTTACTATCAAAGACTTTACTTGGCACAACAATGCAACAAAAATAAGATAAGGAGAGGTTTCTACAGTATTAACAACTTCCAAGACTCAAATATAAAACAAAAGTGCAGTAGTAAAATCATGGGTTGTCTCCCATAAGCGCTTTTCTTTAACGCCTTTCAGCTAGGCGCAGAAAGTGTGTATCAAGTATTATCAAGAGACGAAGCATCAACATCATAATTTTTTCTAATAATAGAATCAAAAGGTAACTTAATTCTCTTTCTAAGGAAGTGTTCCATACCTTTCTTGAGAGGAAATTGATATTTAATATTACCTTCCTTCATATCAATGATAGCACCAACAGTTCGAAGAAAAGGTCTTCCCAATATAATGGGACAAGATGCATTGCATTCAATATCCAAGACAACAAAATCAACGGGGACAAGGTTATTGTTAACGGTAATGCAAACATTATCAACTCTCCCCAAAGGTTTCTTTGTAGAATTATCAGCAAGATTAGCATCCAAATAACAATTTTTCAATGGTGGCAAGTCAAGCATATTATAGATCTTTCTAGGCATAACGGAAATACTTGCACCAAGATCACATAAAGCATTACAATCAAAGTCATTGACCTTCATCTTAATGATGGGCTCCCAACCATCCTCTAGCTTCCTAGGAATAGAAGTTTCAAGTTTTAGTTTCTCTTCTCTAGCTCTAATGAGAGCATTTGTAATATGTTTCGTGAAAGCCAAATTTATAGCACTAGCATTAGGACTCTTAGCAAGTTTTTGTAAGAACTTTATAACTTCAGAGATGTGGCAATGATCAAAATCCAAACCATTATAATCTAAAGCAATGGGATCATTGTCCCCAATGTTGGAAAAAATTTCAGCAGTTTTATCACAGGCAGTTTCAGGCAGTTTTTCACGCTTTGCATTAGAAATGGAAACATTGCCAACACCAATTATTTTACCATTAATAGTAAGAGGTGCAGCAACATGTGGATCATTAGCATTACTAGTGGTGGTAATAGTCCAAACTTTAGCTATATTATCTTCTTTAGCATTTTCTTCTTTTTCCCACCTAGCACGCAATTCAGCCATCAATCTTATATTCTCATTAATTCTAACTTGGATGGAATTTTTGGTAGTAACAATCTTATTATTATTATTTTCATTAGGCATAACTTTCGATTTCAAAAGATCAACATCAGCAGCAAGACTATCGACTTTAGAAGCAAGTATATCAATTTTCCCAAGCTTTTCTTCAACAGATTTGTTAAAAGCAGTTTGTGTACTAATAAATTCTTTAAGCATGGCTTCAAGTCTAGGGGATGAATTCCTATTATTGTTGTAAGAATTCCCATAAGAATTACCATAGCCGTTGCCATTATTATAAGGATATGGCCTATAGTTGTTACTAGAATTGTTCCGGTAAGCATTGTTGTTAAAATTATTATTTTTAACGAAGTTTACATCAACATGTTCTTCTTGAGCAACCAATGAAGCTAACGGAACATTATTAGGATCAACATTTGTCCTACCATTCACAAGCATAGACAAAATAGCATCAATCTTATCACTCAAAGAGGAGGTTTCTTCGACAGAATTTACCTTCTTACCTTGTGGAGCTCTTTCCGTGTGCCATTCAGAGTAATTAATCATCATGTTATCAAGAAACTTTGTTGCGTCGCCTAGAGTGATGGACATAAAGGTACCACCAGCAGCTGAATCCAATAGGTTCCACGAAGAAAAATTCAGTCCTGCATAAAAGGTTTGGATGATCATCCAAGTAGTCAGTCCATGGGTTGGGCAGTTTTTAACCAAAGATTTCATTCTTTCCCATGCTTGTGCAACATGCTCATTATCCAATTGTTTAAAATTCATTATGCTACTTCTCAAAGATATAATTTTAGCAGGAGGATAGTATCTACCAATAAAAGCACCCTTGCATTTAGTCCATGAATCAATACTATTCTTAGGCAGAGATAGCAACCAATCTTTAGCTCTTCCTCTTAATGAGAAAGGAAACAATTTTAATTTTATAATGTCACCATCTACATCCTTATACTTTTGCATTTCACATAATTCAACAAAATTATTAAGATGGGCAGCAACATCATCAGAACTAACACCAGAAAATTGCTCTCTCATAACAAGATTCAGTAAAGCAGGTTTAATTTCAAAGAATTCCGCTGTAGTGGCAGGTGGAGCAATAGGTGTGCATAAGAAATCATTATTATTTGTGGTTGTGAAGTCACACAACTTAGTATTTTCAGGAGTACCCATTTTAGCAATAGTAAATAAAGCAAACTAGATAAAGTAAATGCAAGTAACTAATTTTTTTGTGTTTTTAGTATAGCAAACAAGATAGCAAATAAAGTAAAACTAGCAACTAATGTTTTTGTGTTTTGATTTAGTGCAGCAAACAAAGTAGTAAATAAAGTAAAGCAAGACAAAAACAAAGTAAAGAGATTGGAGGTGGAGACTCCCCTTGCAGCGTGTCTTGATCTTCCCGGCAACGGCGCCAGAAAAAGAGCTTGATACGCGTACAGCACGCGTCCGTTGGGAACCCCAAGAGGAAGGTGTGATGCGTACAGCGGCAAGTTTTCCCTCAGTAAGAAACCACGGTTTATCGAACCAGTAGGAGCCAAGAAGCACGTTGAAGGTTGATGGCGGCGGAGTGTAGTGCGGCGCAACACCAGGGATTCCAGCGCAAACGTGGAACCTGCACAACACAACCAAATTACTTTGCCCCAACGTGACAGTGAGGTTGTCAATCTCACCGGCTTGCTGTAACAAAGGATTAGATGTATAGTGTGGATGATGATTGTTTGCAGAAAACAGTAGAACGAGTATTGCAGTAGATTGTATTCGATTAAAAGAATGGACCGGGGTCCACAGTTCACTAGTGGTGTCTCTCCCATAAGATAAATAGCATGTTGGGTGAACAAATTACAGTTGGGCAATTGACAAATAAAGAGGGCATGACCATGCACATACATGATATGATGAATATTGTGAGATTTAATTGGGCATTACGACAAAGTACATAGACCGCTATCCAGCATGCATCTATGCCTAAAAAGTCCACCTTCAGGTTATCATCCGAACCCCTTCCAGTATTAAGTTGCAAACAACAGACAATTGCATTAAGTATGGTGCGTAATGTAATCAACAACTACATCCTTAGACATAGCATCGATGTTTTATCCCTAGTGGCAACAGCACATCCACAACCTTAGAACTTTCTCACTTGTCCTGCATTTAATGGAGGCATGAACCCACTATCGAGCATAAATACTCCCCCTTGGAGTTACAAGCAAAAACTTGGCCAGAGCCTCTACTAGTAATGGAGAGCATGCAAGATCATAAACAACACATAGATAATAGATTGATAATCAACATAGCATAGTATTCTCTATTCATCGGATCCCAACAAACACAACATATAGTATTACAGATAGATGATCTTGATCATGTTAGGTGATACGTCTCCAACGTATCCATAATTTCTGATGTTCCATGCTTGTTTTATGATAATACTTACATGTTTTGCTTGGACTTTATGATGATTTCATGCATTTTCCGGATCTAACCTATTAACAAGATGCCACAGTGCCAGTTCCTGTTTTCTGCTGTTTTTGGTTCCAGAAAGGCTGTTCAGGCAATATTCTCGGAATTCGACAAAACAAAGACCAAACATCATAATTCACCGAGACGGACCAGGACACCGAAGGGGAGTCAGAGGGGAGGCCTGGGGCCACCACACCATGCCACCGCGCCGGCCTATGGGGAGGGCACCCTGTTGCCCCTCCTGCGCCGCCTCTTCGCCTATATAAGCCCTTTCGACCTAAAAACTCGATTCCAATTGATGAAACTCCAGAAAGACTCCAGGGGCGCCGCCGCCATCGCGAAACTCCAATTCGGGGGGACAGAAGTCTCTGTTCCGGCACCCTGCCGGGACGGGGAAGTGCCCCCGGAAGCCATCTCCATCGACGCCACCGCCTCCATCATGCTCCGTGAGTAGTTCCCCCATGGACTACGGGTTCTAGCAGTAGCTAGTTGGTACTCTCTATCCCATGTACTTCAATACAATGATCTCATGAGCTGCCTTACATGATTGAGATTCATCTGATGTAATCGGTGTTGTGTTTGTTGGGATCCGATGGATGATACATTATGATTAGTCTATCTATAAAGTTTGTGAAGTTATTGTTGCTGCAATCTTGTTATGCTTAATGCTTGTCACTAGGGCCCGAGTGGCATGATCTTAGATTTAAGCTCTATACTTATTGCTTAGATTGTATCTACAAGTTGTATGCACATGTCTATGTCCGGAACCAAAGGCCCTGAAGTGACAGAAATCGGGACAACCGGAGGGGAAGGCGTAGGTATGAGGATCACATGTTTTCACCAAGTGTTAATGCTTTGCTCCGGTACTTTATTAAAAGGAGTACCTTAATATCCAGTAGATTCCCTTGAGGCCCGGCTGCCACTGGCTGGTAGGACAAAAGATGTTGTGCAAGTTTCTCGTTGCGAGCACGTACGACTATATATGGAAAACATGCCTACATAATTAATAATCTGGATGTTCTGTCTTAATGCTTTATCAATCCTATCAATTGCACAACTGTAATTTGTTCACACAACACTTGTCACTTGTTATTGGAGAGTTACCACTAGTGTAGATCGCTGGGAACCCCGGTCCATCTCTCATCATCATATACTCGTTCTATATGTCATTGGAAGTAGTATCAACTATTTTCTGGTGCCATCGCCTCTATGTTATTGCTACTGCTGTGTTACTATTACTATTGCTCTCATATTACTGCTGCTTTCACATCACCCCTGTTACTAGTGCTTTTCCAGGTGCAGCTGAATTGACAACTCAGTTGTTAAGGCTTATAAGTATTCTTTACCTCCCCTTGTGTCGAATCAATAAATTGGGTTTTACTTCCCTCGAAGACTGCCGCGATCCCCTATACTTGTGGGTTATCAAGACTGTTTTTTGGCGTCGTTGCCGGGGAGGCATAGCTCTACTCATAAGTTCACCTGGGGAGTACACTCTACCTCTCTCTGTTTTTATTTTATTTTATTTTGTTTTGTTTAGTTTACTTTTGTTTAGTTTCTTTATGCTTAGTTTATTTCTGTCTAGTATTATTTTGCTTAGTTTACTTTTGCTTAGTTTCTTTTTGTCTTGTTTTATTTTATACCCAAAAATCCATAAAAATTTGAAAAACCAAAAAATTAAAAACTGCTGTTATGGGAGAACCCATAACCTACTTGGAGCTTATAGAATATTATAATAATTATAGAGAATCAAGAACTGGTAAAGTAATGAGTGCTATGATAGAAAAATTGAATACAATTGCTAAAATTTTGCTTAAACGCCATGATATAAATTGTTGCTCTAAAGAGGATACTAAACATCTGAAATTTCAATGTGGCTTTAGTGAAGAAGTTTTAATTAAGAACTATAATTGGAATAATTATATTCATCTTGGGTTCGAAGAGGTAGAACAATTTGTCTTATTTATGGGAGCCTCTGAGATAGAATCCTTCATGGTTAAAAATTATGAAACTTGTGTTGTTTGTAAGGACCTTAAAGATTATGTCTCTTCTATCCTTAATTTTTGCATAGAAAGCTACAGTGATAATCCTTATATCATTGATTATAAAGAGAGACTCATTAATGCACAAGAATGCACTCACAATTTGCAGGAACCTGTGGAAGAAGAAATTGATGAACCTGAAAGCTCATTGGATGAAAAAGAGGAGGAAATTGATGAACCTGAAAGCTCATTGGATGAAAAAGAAGAGGAGAGTGATGAACAAAAGGAGGAAGAATGGATTAGCTACCCATGCCAACCTTCTAATGAGAGTAACTCTTTATCTCTTACACTATTTGATTGTCCTCCATGCTTACCAAAAGAGGTTGAATGTTATGTTCCTGTGGATTCTCTTGAAATATTTCCTATGGATAAAACTTGTGAAAATAATTATGGTACTGTTATTTATGATAATCCATGCTACTTTGATAAATCTTATGATAATGCTTTGTTTGTGCCTGATGTCGAAATGCATGGTACTAAAGAGTTTTGCGTAGCAAATGTTTATGATAAAGCTCTAGATGATGGTCCTATGTTACTTGATAATATTAATTGTACTACTAATGAAAATGGGATTGAAGAAGTCTTGACATTATCTATGAGTCCCATATCTCTTGAGATTGATCAATCATCTTGTTATATTATTGATAAAAGCGGGTTTGAAAGTTTTGACCCCACTATTTTTGAGCTTGATAAAAATTATGTGTCTATGGATCATGAAAAGAATGCTTTATGTGATAGTTATATTGTTGAGTTTATTCATGAAGCTACTGAAAATTATTATGAGAGAGGAAAATATGGTTGTAGAAATTTTCGTGGTACTAAAACACCTCTCTATATGCTGAAGATTTTGAAGTTACTCTTCTTTTATCTTTCAATGCTTGTCACTTTGTTCTTCATGAATTTATTTTTGTACAAGATTCCTATGCATAGGAAGTGGGTGAGACTTAAATGTGTTTTGAATTTGCTTTTTGATGCTCTCTTTTGCATCAACTCTTATTTCTTGCGAGTGCATCATCAAAATTGCTGAGCCCATCTTAATGGCTATAAAGAAAGAACTTCTCGGGAGATAACCCATGTGTTTATTTTGCTACTGTTTTGTTGTGTTTTGGAAGTTGTTACTACTGTAGCAACCTCTCCTTATCTTTATTTTATTGCAATGTTGTCCCAAGTGAAGCCTCTAATCGAAGGTTGATACTAGATTTGGATTTCTGCGCAGAAACAGATTTCTATCTGTCACGAATCTGCGCTGTGTTCTCTGTAGGTAACTCAGAAAAATCTACCAATTTACGTGCGTGTTCCTCAGATATGTACGCAACTTTCATTAGTTTTGAGTTTTCTTATTTGAGCAACGGAAGTACCTCTTTAAAATTCGTCTTTACTGGCTGTTCTGTTTTGGCAGATTCTGTCTCTGTTTTTTGCATTGTCTCTTGTGGATTTTTAAGCAAGGCTTTCTACACGTGGAGAGCTGTAGCTAATGTTTTATTGAGTTCTTGCAATGTGTCACTACAGGACCAAGGTGGATTCAAATTTTTTGAGTACTAACCCCTCTAATGAAGTTTATGAGAAGTTTGGTGTGAAGGAAGTTTTCAAGGGTCAAGAGAGGAGGATTATATATGATCAAGAAGAGTGAAAAGTCTAAGCTTGGGGATGCCCCCGTGGTTCATCCCTGCATATTTCAAGAAGACTCAAGCGACTAAGCTTGGGGATGCCCAAGGCATCCCCTTCTTCACCAACTTATCAGGTTTCTTCTATTGAAACTATATTTTTATTCGGTCACATCATATGTGCTTTACTTGGAGCGTCTGTATGTTTTATTTTTGTTTGTGTTTGAATAAAGATGGATCCTAGCAATCCTTGTTTGGGAGAGAGACACGCTCCGCTTTTTCATATGAACACTTGTTCTTCGTTTTACTTTTAATGTTCAATGATAAAAGTTGGAAGCTACAATACTTATGGTTATTTGGTTGGAAACAGAAAATGCCTCATAATGTCTTGGATAATCTGACACTTGGCAATTGTTTTGAGCTCTCAAGTAGATCATGATTAAGTTTTTTCATGTAGTTTAAACCTATTAGTGGAGAACTACTGTAGAGCTTGTTAAAATTGGTTTGCATGATTGGTCTCTCTTAAGATCTATATATTGTCTTGTAAAAGTGTTTGAGCAACAAGGAAGACAGTGTAGAGTATTATAATGCTTGCAATATGTTCTTATGTAAGTTTTGCTGTACCGGTTCATACTTGTGTTTTCTTCAAATAACCTTGCTAGCCAAAGCCTTGTACTGAGAGGGAATGCTTCTCGTGCATCCAAAACCTTGAGCCAAAACCTATGCCATGTGTGTCCACCATACCTACCTACTATGTGGTATTTCCTGCCATTCCAAAGTAAATTGCTTGAGTGCTACCTTTAAACAATTCAAAATTTATTACCTCTGATTTGTGTCAATGTTTTATAGCTCATGAGGAAGTATGTGGTGTTTATCTTTCAATTTTGTTGGGCAACTTTCACCAATAGACTAGTGGCTTCATCCGCTTATCCAATAATTTTGCAAAAAGAGCTGGCAATGGGATTCCCAGTCCCAAATTAATTAACCAAAATAGACACTCCTCCATGGTATGTGATTGTTGGACGGCACCCGAAGGATTCGGTTAGCCATGGCTTGAGAAAGCAAAGGGGGGAGGAGTGTCATCATAATAAAACTAAAATAAAAGGGCACTCCTTCATGGTATGAGATTGTTGGCAGGCACCCGAGGATTCGATTATCCATGGTTTGTGAAAGCAAAGGTTGGAAGGAGTGTCACACAAAAATAAAAATAATTCATGGGAGCCGCTCTTTGAAGGTTTGTCTGGCGAGGGGGTTAGAGTGCCCACTACCATTCATTGACAACACCAAGCACCTCTCAAAATTTTACTTTTTATGCTCTCTTTATGTTTTCAAAACCAAAGCTCTAGCACAAATATAGCAATCAATGCTTCCCTCTACGAAGGGCCATTCTTTTACTTTATATTGAGTCAGTTTACCTACTTCCTTCCATCTTAGAAGCAAACACTTGTGTCAACTGTGCATTGATTCTTACATACTTGCTTATTTGCATTCATCATATTACTTTATGTTGACAATTATCCATGAGATATGCATGTTGAAAGTTGAAAGCAACTGCTGAAACTTAAATCTTTCTTTGTGTTGCTTCGATGCCTTTACTTTGAATTTATTGCTTTATGAGTTAACTCTTATGCAAGACTTTTGATACTTGTCTTGAAAGTACTATTCATGAAAAGTTTTGTTATATGTTATCTATTTGTTAGCAACTATAGATCATTGCCTTGTGTCATTGCATTCATCTCATATGCTTTGTAATAGTATGATCAAGGTTATGTAAGTAGCATGTCACTACAGAAATTATTCTTTTTATCGTTTACCTACTCGAGGACGAGTAGGAACTAAGCTTGGGGATGCTGATACGTCTCCAATGTATCCATAATTTCTGATGTTCCATGCTTGTTTTATGACAATACTTACATGTTTTGCTTGCACTTTATGATGATTTCATGCATTTTCCGGAACTAACCTATTAACAAGATGCCACAGTGCCAGTTCCTGTTTTCTGCTGTTTTTGGTTCCAGAAAGGCTGTTCGGGCAATATTCTCGGAATTCGACGAAACAAAGACCAAACATCATAATTCACCGAGACGGACCAGGACACCGAAGGGGAGTCAGAGGGGAGGACTGGGGCCCCACACCATAGGGGAGGGCACCCGGTTGCCCCTCCTGCGCCGCCTCTTCGCCTATATAAGCCCTTTCGACCTAAAAACTCGATACCAATTGACGAAACTCCAGAAAGACTCCAGGGGCGCCGCCGCCATTGCGAAACTCCAATTCGGGGGACAGAAGTCTCTGTTCCGGCACCTCACGGACGGGGAAGTGCCCCCGGAAGCCATCTCCATCGACGCCACCACCTCCATCATGCTCCGTGAGTAGTTCCCCCATGGACTACGGGTTCTAGCAGTAACTAGTTGGTACTCTCTATCCCATGTACTTCAATACAATGATCTCATGAGCTGCCTTACATGATTGAGATTCATCTGATGTAATCGGTGTTGTGTTTGTTGGGATCCGATGGATGATACATTATGATTAGTCTATCTATAAAGTTTGTGAAATTATTGTTGCTGCAATCTTGTTATGCTTAATGCTTGTCACTAGGGCCCGAGTGGCATGATCTTAGATTTAAGCTCTATACTTATTGCTTAGATTGTATCTACAAGTTGTATGCACATGTCTATGTCCGGAACCAAAGGCCCTGAAGTGACAGAAATCGGGACAACCGGAGGGGAAGGCGTAGGTATGAGGATCACATGTTTTCACCAAGTGTTAATGCTTTGCTCCGGTACTTTATTAAAAGGAGTACCTTAATATCCAGTAGATTCCCTTGAGGCCCGGCTGCCACCGGCTGGTAGGACAAAAGATGTTGTGCAAGTTTCTCATTGCGAGCACGTACGACTATATATGGAAAACATGCCTACATAATTAATAATCTGGATGTTCTGTCTTAATGCTTTATCAATCCTATCAATTGCCCAACTGTAATTTTTTCACCCAACACTTGTCACTTGTTATTGGAGAGTTACCACTAGTGTAGATCGCTGGGAACCCCGGTCCATCTCTCATCATCATATACTCGTTCTATATGTCATTGGAAGTAGTATCAACTATTTTCTGGTGCCATCGCCTCTGTGTTATTGCTGCTGCTGTGTTATTGTTACTATTGCTCTCATATTACTACTGCTTTCACATCACCCCTGTTACTAGTGCTTTTCCAGGTGCAGCTGAATTGACAACTCAGTTGTTAAGGCTTATAAGTATTCTTTACCTCCCCTTGTGTCGAATCAATAAATTGGGTTTTACTTCCCTCGAAGACTGCCGCGATCCCCTATACTTGTGGGTTATCATTAGGCAGCTCACAAGATCCAACAATGAAGCACAATTAGGAGAAGACGACCATCTAGCTACTGCTATGGACCCATAGTCCAGGGGTGAACTACTCACTCATCACTCCGGAGGCGACCATGGCGGTGAAGAGTCCAGGGGTGTACCTACAGATGCTTATTGTGAACTCGTGTTTATGTTGCAGAGCTATTGTGAAAGATAATTAGTCTATATATCTTCTAAACATAAATTTGGCGTGTGTGTAGGGGCTGGCTTGGCCATGTCAGAGAGCAGCACGGCGGCGGCTCAAGCGTGGAAGGAGGAGGTGTGGTGGGTGTTGGATCCGATGACTTGCCATGAACGCGCTTCATCGTGCTGTCGCTGCAGTCATTGGGGAAGCTGTACGACATGATGGTGGTGGATCCTGCCAAACCATGGGCCGTGAGGTTTCCATGGTTAGAAACATGATCAAAAGCTCCAGGTGATTTTCCCTGTTCCTTGATTTAATTTATTTTGTCTCTGTTCCTATGGAAGAGTTTGGAGTGGAGGTTTGTTTCTTTGCAACGAATGGCTTGCAGAATTGGAGAAGCCAATTGCTTCCGCTATCAAACTCAAGTTTATTACACAATGAGTAGGATGGACTTATTGGCTCTTTCTGAAGAATGCTTTTGTGATGATAGCTTTTTATATGCCACAGTTTAATAAGCTTAAAACTCAAGTTTATTACACAATGAGTAGGATGGACTTATTGGCTCTTTCTGAAGAATGCTTTTGTGATGATAGCTTTTTATATGCCACAGTTTAATAAGCTTAAGATCGGAATTATAATACACAATGAGTAGGATGGACTTATTGGCTCTTTCTGAAGAATGCTTTTGTGATGATAGCTTTTTATATGCCACAGTTTAATAAGCTTAAGATCGGAATTATAATAGGCACGTGAATTACAAAGAAATATTTTTTGGTTTAGAGGTACAGCATGCAGCTAGGATTCTATTCTGGAATGAACTAATGGATGATAGTTTATTATGAGTTACTGCCCCCATCTGTTTCTATTTTGTCAGTGCCATATACCTTCTCTTAGTAACTTAAACTGCATGCCAGCTTGGTTTAAGTGAATATTGTATAGGGTACTTCCGTTCCATTGTTTAACTCTCTTATCCTTTCGAGAATTAATATTATTGCCATACTGTGACTGACAATTCAAATTTCTATATGTTGCTACTGACGTGCTCTGCTCCTAAATAATGTTGTGGAAATTTGTTGGTTTTGTACAGAGGCAGCAGTATATTTGGTACTATATTAGTTTGAAGATTATGTTGGATCCATAAGAAAGAGGGAAGATATGGAGCCGTAACTCCATATTTCACATCGATGTGTGACAGGACTGGTAACTGAAATTGATTCACCATTTTGTATATGACAAAATCAGCTTGACATTGCCACCGTCTCCTGATCAGTCAGTCTGATGTGGTTTTGGTGTTTTTTCTAGCAGAGAAAAGAACTCCCATCTACTTGGTCAATCGGTAACTGTTCAGTACCATGTTTAGCAATTTCAGTTTGTCCCCGGTCATTTCAGCCAATGTTTTCTAAATAAAAATATATAATGGTCTTGACAACATGGCTACTTTTTAACTGATGTATTGTTCTTTAGCTGTTGGTGTGCCATGGTAATTGTCTTGAAAGAAAACTAACTAAATCTGTTGTGTTTTTTACATGATTTTGGTGTGTTTGAGATTATGCCACTTATATTCATATTGCATTTATTTCTCAAACAAAAAGAACATTCATTCTATTCTCACCCAATTTATTATTTCATACATCACAAGCTAAATGTATTCTCAGGGTAAAGGCAATGCGTATTAAAGCTTTTTGTTGCTGCATAGACAAACCCGTCTCAATTATTGCTATATCGCTTCTCTTGATATTCAAAATTTAGCATGGGTTTTTTATGTTCTTGATAATCCTATATAAAATACTAAAAGTGATTGATGTTAAACAAAAAAACTAAAAAATGGAGGGATTGAGCGATATATGCAATTTTTAATTTATGCTGATGTACTGCCTGATGATGTTTTTTTGAAAGCTTATTGGCTGATGATGTTCTTATGTGCTTGGTGATCTGCTTGCGGGTGAATTTATAAATAGCAAAAACCAAAATGAATTTTGAATTTTATAGTTGTTTTTCCTTTGATCTACTTGATCTAATTTAACACCAAGGATGAAATTTGAGAGATCAAAATCAGATTCTCCTTTGTAATATGAGAATATGGCGCCATTATGATTTTCGTTTTCTTTGGACAAAATATTTGGATGTATGTAACTCCTTGCAAACTACAATTGTCATTTTATCTGTAGGTGGTTATTGTTTTCCTTGCACCGAGTTCAGACCAGCTGGAATTATTCTTGCTTGCAAAGCTTAGGACATGCGGCTCTCCATTTACTCCAACATTTCAATGTAGCAGTCTCTTTATCATATCTACTTTCTTTTGCTGCAGTGGGGTTTCAGCGGAAAGCCAAGACAATACAAGTGAGATAGCTAGCCGCACAAATCAGTTGTTTGGACACGTGAAGTGTCTTATGTCATTGGTGGATCTCCCATGGGCTGGATTTTGTGTGTGTGGCCTGAAGGAAAAGAAGAATGGCTGTCACTTCAAGCTGAAAAGTCATATCACTCACTCAGCCACTCAGGTGACTCAGCCACCTGGCAAGTACTCAGATCTTCGGAGATTCTTAGCTCTATAAGCATTATTACTGCTCATGATTGTTTGCAGTATATATTATACCAATGTTATTTTCTTCCTTTTTAGATGAGTGATTACTGACTATTTGGACAGAATAATGGTCCATGTGAGAGAAATAACATGCTGATACCATCCTGAAATAATATAAGCAGGATGGGACGAGGTTTCAAAGACCTTTTTCCCCAGTGGCATCCACAGAATATGGCTACTACTACTTAAACTTGGCCGGGTAGTAGTGGTTATTTTCCAGGCATCTGCTCTTGTTTGTGTTTCACTTCAGCAAGAAAATCCCAACGGGTAGAATGATAGAGCACTTCAAAAGTTTCCAATGGAACTTCAAAAGCTCCACAATCATTCTTTTGTCGCAGATACTTGTTCTATACAACCTGATTAGAATGATAGAGCACTTCAAAAGTTTCCAATCAAACTTTTCTGTTGTAGAATGTTTATTTTCCTTTTCTTGAAGGAAATCATTCTTTTGTCGCAGATACTTGTTCTATACAACCTGATCTATATTTTGTTTGTGCCTAGGTTGGAGGTTGCTAGCGGGGAAGTTGGTTATTATTCAATCTCGTTTTGGCCAGTTATGGAGATACAGACAAGGAAAGTGGCTTTCGCTGGCGTGTGGTATATGTTTCAGAATGGTGCGGAAGGGTTGAGCAGCGATAGAGATTTTTTTAGTCCTAGGTGAGCACTCAGACACTTCAATTTTCTCTTTGTAATACTGCAGGATTTAATACTTCAAGTACATATGAATAGTACGTTTCTCTCTCCCCCAGATTTTTTACTACCGAGAATGCTTTTGGTAATGTTTACGGATGTTCTCAGCCAGAGTTGGGCTTCCTTGTCGACGACTTGCCATCTCGAGCACCTCTGCAGGTATACAAACTCTTTCTTGTCTCTTTCATTTTCAGTGACCCTCGCTTTGGTATATGCTCGACTCAGTGTGCAGTGCGATTTTTATCTCTTTAGTTTGTTGTTTCGCTGGATATAGAAGCAAATTAAGATGTGAAAATGTGGGGATTCAACAATGATATGTAGCTGATAATTTTTCTGCTTGGCTTACTAAAAAAGAAAAGCTCTATATATGATTGTGACAGGTTAATTGTGAAGATATGAGACTTCAAGAAATAACCTTCATATTAGGTCTGGTAGTCTACATCCCCAACTTAGTGTTAAGGTTCGTGTTGATTTTTAAGGTTTGTGGTTTTAGTGCCTTGTGGAGTGACTAAATTCGTGCTTTGTGGAGCGCAATGGTATATTTCCTTTAACTGGAAAAAAAGTTTCTGTAGTTTATATACATGTTGTGCAAAGATATAGCACGAGGTTCTTTTGGAATTTGATTTCTTTAGATCATTTACCAATCTTTAGCTAGATCTGGGCAGGGGCATTGTTGTACGAATCTAAATTGACTTTTGTTAGTTTATTTACGTTTTTTTGCGCTTATGCTTTGGTAGTTACTAAATCATATGTTACTGTTCTTTTTGGGGCTTCCGTCACTCTATACTTCAGAGGCTGTTGTTGGCCCCTATGTGATGCCTATGGTCGTGTTCAGTTTGATGAGATCTTTAATTTTTGAAGTTACAGAAAATTTTAAGGTTTGTGTTTTTAGTGCGTTGTGGATGATTCTCACTGTGATCATCCCAGGATAGCAGGTGTAGTTCTATTGAGCATTAGTGTTCTGCTTCCATATATCATGTTGGATAGTGATTGCATCCAGATTTTTTTTATTGTTTCTTGTTTTTCCTTCCTGTTTACATGGCAAAGAGATCTGCGGTTCCCAAGCATACGCGGTAGGGCCTCTAGAAATATTTCATGTTTTAGAGTACATCTGTCCATCTTATTCCTTCCTCACCAATTTAATTCTATTTTGCAGCCAGGCTCTGGATGTCCAGGAGTTTCTTACACCACAGCATTATTGTTCGTGGAGTCCATTGTTGTTGCAGGTCTACCCATTCTGGCTGTTTTCCGGCATTGTTTCTGGCTGTTAGGTTGTACGTCATCTCACCCAAACAATGCTGGATTCAGGTACACTAGCTGCTACTCTTTTTGTCATTTACTCGATTCAGTTGAGACTGAGGTCAACAAATATACTGGAAAAGTACAACTTGGCATGTATTAACCACGGACTATTGTAATGCATGTCATCGGCCGTAGAAGGCGGGGGTCTGTGGATGCTAGCAAGTGAGGCAACTTGGCTCGGACCGGCCATAGCGCTGGTGTTGATGTCTCCCCAGTCCCCACCGTCCTCCTTTGTCTCCCAGCCACGGCTGGCTTCAGTCCCTCCTCTGATGTGATGCTATGTGAGCAAGAAAAAGAGCAAAAAAGTTATGTATCACCATCCAGCGTCCACACAGCCAGATTAGTTTTGGATAACACATGTACTCTGACCTGCTCAATAGTCTGAAATGCCTTCATTATTAGGCAGATAATGATACTGCTCTGAATAATTCTTTTTTGTTTAGAGCAACGGTGTTTTCAGTAACTCTCCTAGGTACTATATATATTGCTTTATTTATGCTGATACTGAATTTTGCATTCTGAAGTAGCTTACCGTAATTTGCAGTCCTGATTAGTGGAAGTCAGATTGATTGATTATATAGTTTGCATTGCAGGTATAGGGTGTTCGTCAACAGCTACTTGCAAGGTGAAGAGATGTCAACACTTCGTTTTTGAGCCGTGGCCTGTGAGGTACTGAGTACCGTGTCTTCCATGTGCCCCTGACAATCTTCGGCATGCCAACCTTTAATTTACCATGTAGAAATTATCTAGCTTGATTCAATCCACCGGTGTTATTTTAGGAGATGCGTGCTGAACTGAAGTAGCTGTATCATCAACTGCAAGGTTAATTATTATGTTATTTTCTTTTGACCTGGAGGTTGAAAACATGTGGAGGAGGGCATCACGCCATGCAATGACACGAGGGATCAGCTAGAAACAAGCGGAAGCTTTAACCTGAGATGTTTAAGATCTCTGATGCACATGGAGCTAGGTCTTTCACATGTCTTACTCGGTATGCAGGACAATGCGGCGCGGAAGGTCTCATTTAGTTCAGCAGTCGGATATCTGTTTGAAAGATGCGGCGGGCACAAATAAGTTGTTGTTAAGCCATATTTCTACGTCTCATCCCTCTCTAATTCTGACCACTCAAGTCCATGTGGTTTTCTTCATTTGATCCTCTGTGCAGCAGCAAAGGCTTGGTCCATTTGTCTTCCGCAAGGTACCCAAAGTAATAACTGCAGTATTGACTTGTCTAAAATTGACATGCTTTGATCATCGTATGTGTCAATAATTAATTTACAAGAGGTTGACAGTGGAGATAATCCTTGTGGTTCCCAGGGTTGCTTTATGTGTTATTTTCTGCTGCATAATAATCCTAAAGAAAGTGCATGTGAGCGGATTTATTGTGTTCCTTTATGTGTTATTTACTTCGATTAGAATTCTTTCTCTTGTAGACTTTTGTCTTTTGTGTGATTATAATTCTTGTTGAATTGAAGTGTAAATAATAGTATTGATCTGCTTGCTTTGGCCATCTTTTTCCATGTTTTGCTTGGTTGATATGCTTCTGGCGATTATTTTTTGAAGTGAGGTTTGTTTAATTGGACTTTTTGCTGCATAATAATCCTAAATAAAATTCATGTGAGTGCCTTTATTGTGTTCCTTTCATGTTTTTCTTACTTTGACAATGATGCTTTCTTTTAAAGATTTGTCTCTTTTATGTGATTATGGGTTTTTGGGTTTCAGATGCGGAATGATGTTTTCTTGGCCCAGGCACGTGACGAAATATGATTTGGAGGCTGACTGCTTTAGTTCTCCTTATGATGATGTGAATAAAAGGAAGCTTGCCTATAGCCATCTTGGTATTGGAAACAAGTATGCAAAGGTGTCACAATAATTACTTGATCTTACTCTATTTCCTCTAACATTTATTACATGACATTAAGTTGATCTGTTGCATTTAGGAGCGAACCTTCTAAATATGGTGATGCCCATTACTTTTTTAAAACTATAATCGATCATTTCATGTCATGAGAATGAGTGGGCAGCCCATATAACCTAACAAGAGAGTTCATGTGGCAGTAGTCTGCTTTCAGTAGCAATAACTTCCTTTGTGGTGTTTGGTCTTTAATTCTTATTTATCGTATATGATGGCTTGAGGTTTGCTAATCCATGGTTTGATCCTGAAATTTACTTACATATATCTATGGGATGCTGCAGACGAGGGGACAAGGAGGTGAGCAAGGGCGATGAGGGAGGAGCAGACTCACCGACTCGGACTCCTGGGCGATTTTCAATGGGGAGCAGGTGAGCAGACAAACATCGGAATGATTATAGTCTTGGGAGGGAAGGGCTAGAGCTAGGTGTTGATTTTCAAGTAGTGATCAATCTTGAGCGATTCACGCGGTTGCTTCGATTGCACCATGCATGACAAATTTGGGGTAAATAATCTTGGGCTGGAATCGATGACTGCTACGGCCATATACCGACATACAAACCTATTTAATCAATATCAAAGTCATTTTCTGGTGATTTTGACTTCTTAAGATACAACCCTCAATGGAGGGGGCATAAGAAGCAAAACCCTACAGCTTATCCTGAGACCATGGAATGGAATAGACATGCACAAGCTTAATGTCACTAAATATTACACATTCAGCTAATGAAACATAACTTAACTCAAAACTATGCTTTACTCATGCTAACATGAAGCAAATGGCTGAAAATGGCAGGCAATCTCTCGTAACCAAACTGCTTCAAGGTACATTTTTTCCAACCTGGAAAATCTTTTTTTGCTTCACCCTGTGTATGTCCCTTAGTTATTTCTATTTCTCAAACTTTATGATACTATGGTCCTTTGTAACTGCAAAGAGTACATCTAAAAATAACATGAGTATGTTAAGTGCTCAAAGTGAATATGTAATTTGAGTTAATTTGTGGTATTAAGTATTAGCTTCTTATATAACTAACTAAATGCAGGCGTGCCGGAGGTGTAGGTGACCAAAGTTGAGTAGCTCAGTGAGATTGTTTTGGCTCATGTCATGAAGAGACTGGTCCGAGGGAGGTGACACTGAATGTGCTGAGCCGATGTCATCTGAAGAATCAAGTACCAAGATATTGCTGCTCTAGGCTAGCATCTGCCACTACTCGATGTGTTGCTGCTCCAAGGCCAGGTACGGGGGCGATGTGCTTGGTCCAGTGGAGGAAAGCGTCGTGGGAGAAGAGGAACATCAGGAGCGGTTGAGATTGAGCAGGAGATGAAGGGGTGTTGCCATGCGCATCACCGTGCCCGGTTTACCTTGGGCTCATCATCAAGTACGATGGCAGGAGTTGGGTCTGATCCAGAGGCGGTGTGGTTAGCGAGTCATTTGTTCTTTTTAAGTATTAGCAAACTTTTGTTGACATCATGCCAAATGTCCATGAATCAAAATAGAAACCTTAGGGCCGAATCTGTGTCTCCATTTTGCGAATTGCGCCATGAGTCCTGTGTTCTTTTTAAGTATTAGCAAACTTTTGGCGACATCATGCCAAATGTCCATGAATCAAAATAGAAACCTTAGGGCCAAATCTGTGTCTCCATTTTGCGAATTGCGCCATGAGTCCTGTCTTCTTTTTAAGTATTAGCAAACTTTTGGTGATATCATGCCAAATGTCCATGAATCAAAATAGAAACCTTAGGGCAAAATCTGTGTCTCCATTTTGCAAATTGTGCCAGTGACGCAATGGGT
Organism: Lolium perenne; assembly: GCF_019359855.2. Lineage (NCBI taxonomy): Eukaryota > Viridiplantae > Streptophyta > Magnoliopsida > Poales > Poaceae > Lolium > Lolium perenne. The sequence goes on from NC_067249.2 coordinate 19,368,759, forward strand.
TATTTCAGTAGAATTACAACAATGTGTATTGCTCAGTCTTATTTAACTTTTCAAAAAGAATCTGATGCCTTGAATCCGACCTATTGTTTATATCATTACTATATCACTTATTTGATACTTGAGACTACTGAATTTTCTTTTGAAAAGTACTTCCATTGTATGCAATTTTGTTTGGTTAATGCTACAACATAAATATTTTTCATAAGGGCTGCAACTGTTTGATTCAAATATCTTTTTTTGTCTTAAAGTAGATACATTTTTCTTGGAATTAGTAACTGTTCATTTATGTTTTTTAAGAATGCTACCTCTCTTTCGATACAATAACCATAATTTGGTGGAGGAGCTTATGCAAAAGCTGAAAAAATAGTGTGAAATTGTACTAAATTGTTATATCTTATTGCATCACCTTGATGGAATGGAGTGTTTGGATCTAAAGCAGTTAAATTGCAGACTAATTCTTAATACTAAATAAGCTAATACTTATGATTTAAATTTTAACTTGACTTTGCCATTTGCGCGATAGCGCAATGGGTCATCTAGTATGACATAAAGTATGCATAAAACATGTAGGTATCATCAATAAAGTGGCATGGAACATAAGAAATTATCGATACGTTGGAGACGTATCAGCAAGCAGCTACTTTTCTGGCGCCATTGCCGGGGAGATGAAGACACGCTGCAAGGGGAGTCTCTCACACCCAATCTATTTACGGTGTTTATTGTCTTGCTTTATTTTATTTTCTGTTTTGTTTGCTTTCTTTATATCAAAAACACAAAAAAATTAGTTACTTGTTTTACTTATTTAATTCGTTTTGTTTTATTTATTTTTATTATTGCTAAAATGAGTAATCCTGAAGTTGAAGTTCGTTCGTTTAAGCAACAAGGGGGAGAAAGTTTAAAAGATGCTTGGTATAGAATTAGTGATGCTCATCATAGGTGCACTAAGAAACACTCCACTATTATCCTCCTTAGGAACTTTTATGTTGGTATCTCTAGCTGGAATAGGTATGTTCTTGATACTCTTGCAGGGGGTAATTTCCTAGGTACTCCTGCTTTAGAAGCTAGTTGCATTATTGAGAGTCTAGTCGGAATACCACCTGTTAATGAAGCTAAAATTGAAATCTCTCTTGAGGATGTCATGAAAAAGTTAGAGGCCATAGAGAAAAATCTTCCAAGTGTTGAGACTAAATTGGGAATATTACTTGATAATACTGATAAACTTGATAAATCTCTAGTAGGAATTAATGAAAGAATTGTTGGCTTAGAAACTTGTGCTATCCATGATAATCAAACCCATAAGATTGGTGAACTTGAAGAAGCTATGGGAACCTTGGGTTCAAATTTTTCTTCTCTTAAGTTTAAGGAGAAAACTTATGTGGGTAAGTAGCAAAAGTTCATGTATGTCTCTAAGATGCCTAAGCCAAAGAATCATTATGAGCTTAAAATTGATAAAACCCTTAGTACCACTATGGAAAATTTAGATAATGGAGCATCTATGATACCTATTGCGACAAGTTGTGTTTTTAAGGAAAATCATGATGTTGATGTTTCTTCTCTTGATGTTACTTGATTTTCACTTTCTGCGCCTAGCTGAAAGGCGTTAAAGAAAAGTGCTTATGGGAGACAACCCATTATTTTACTATAGCAATTTTGTTTTATATTTGAGTCAAGGTGATTGTTACTACTGTAGCAATACCTTTGTATCTTTACTTTATTGCATTGTTGTGCCAAGTAAAGTCTTTGATAGAAAGATGATACTTGATTTGGATTTCTGCACAGAAATATATTTCTATCTATCACGGTTTTGCGTTGTTCTCCCTGTAGAAAATTCGTAAAATCTTGAAAAAATTCATGAGTAATCCTCAGATATGTACGCAACTTTCATTCAATTTGACTGTTCTGTTTTGACAGATTCTGCCTTTTATTTCGCATTGCCTCTTTTACTGTGTTCCAGTGGATTTCTTTGCTCCATTAAATTTCAGTAGCCTTGGGTAATGTCCAGAATTGTTGGGAATGATTGTGTCCTTGCTGAACATGTGAATTTTTGATTATGCACTAACCCTCTAATGAGATTGTTTTGAGTTTAATGTGAAGGAAGTTTTCAAGGATCAAGAGAGGAGGATGATATAATATGATCAAGAAGAGTGAAAAGTCTAAGCTTGTGGATGCCCCCGTGTTTCATCCATGCATATTTCAAGAAGACTCAAGCATCTAAGCTTGGGGATGCCCAAGGCATCCCCTTCTTCATCAACAACTTATCAGGTCACCTCTAGTGAAACTATATTTTTATTCCGTCACATCTTATGTGCTTTACTTGGAGCGTCTGTGTGCTTTTATTTTTGTTTGTGTTTGAATAAAATCGGATCCTAGCATTGCCTGTGTGGGAGAAAGACACGCTCCGCTTTTTCATATGAACACTGGTGTTCTTCGTTTTACTTTTAATGTTCATGGCAAAAGTTGAAAGCTACTGCATTTATTGCTATTTGGTTGGAAACAGAAATTGCTTCATGTGGTAATTGATATATTGTCTTGAATAATTTGATACTTGGAAATTGTTTTGATCTCTCAAGTAGATCATGTTTAAGCTCTTGCATCATGTAGTTTAAACCTATTAGTGGAGAACTACCGTAGAGCTTGTTGAAATTTGGTTTGCATGATTGGTCTCTCTAAGGTCTAGATATTTTTTGGTAAAAGTGTTTGAGCAACAAAGAAGACAGTGTAGAGTCTTATAATGCTTGCAATATGTTCTTATGTAAGTTTTGTTGTACCGGTTCATACTTGTGTTTGCTTCAAACAACCTTGCTAGCCAAAGCCTTGTACTGAGAGGGAATGCTTCTCGTGCATCCAAAACCTTGAGCCAAAACCTATGCCATGTGTGTCCACCATAACTACCTACTATGTGGTATTTTTCTGCCATTCCAAATAAATACTTCATGTGCTACCTTTAAACAATTCAAAAGTTATTATCTCTTATTTGTGTCAATGTTTTATAGCTCATGAGGAAGTATGTGGTGTTTTATCTTTCAATCTTGTTGGGCAGACTTTCACCAATGGACTAGTGGCTTCATCCGCTTATCAAATAATATTGCAAAAAGAGCTGGCAACGGGGTTCCCAGCCCCAATTAATTAACTTTCATTAATAATTCTCTTCACATGTTTTGCCCTGATTCATCAGTAAGCAACTTAATTTTGCAAATAGACACTCCTCCATGGTATGTGAAATGTTGGAAGGCACCCGAGGATTCGGTTAGCCATGGCTTGTGAAAGAAAAAGGTTGGGAGGAGTGTCATCCATAAATAAAACTAAAGTACATGTGTAAACAAAAGAGAAGATGGATGATCTACCTTGCTGGTAGAGATAACGTCCTTCATGGGAGCCGCTCTTTGAAAGTATGTTTGACGAGGGGGTTAGAGTGCCCACTACCATTCGTTGACAATAACAAACACCTCTCAAAACATTACTTTTATGCTCTCTATATGATTTCAAAACTTGAAAAGCTCTAGCACATGATTTAATGCTTGCTTCCCTTTGCGAAGGGTCTTTCTTTTACTTTATGTTGAGTCAGTTTACCTACTTCCTTCTATCTTAGAAGCAAACACTTGTGTCAACTGTGTGCATTGATTCTTACATACTTGCTTATTTGCACTCATCATATTACTTTGTGTTGACAATTATCCATGAGATATACATGTTGAAAGTTGAAAGCAATTGCTGAAACTTAAATCTTCCTTTGTGTTGCTTCAAAACATTCTATTAAGAATCTATTGCTTTATGAGTTAACTCCTATGCAAGACTTTTTGATGCTTGTCTTGAAAATACTATTCATGAAAAGTTTTTGCTATATGCTTCAATTGTTTAGTCATTATCTATTTGTTAAAAAACTATAGACCATTGCTTTGAGTCACTTCATTCATTTCATATGCTTTACAATAGTATTGATCTGTTGGTAGCATGTCACTTCAGAAATTATTCTTTTTATCGTTTACCTACTCGAGGACGAGTAGGAACTAAGCTTGGGGATGCTTGATACGTCTCAAACGTATCTATGATTTCTTATGTTCCATGCTAGTTTTATGACAATACATACATGTTTTATTCATACTTTATATCATTTTTATGCATTTTCCGGTACTAACCTATTAACAAGATGCCGAAGCACCAGTTCCTGTTTTCTGCTGTTTTTGGTTTCAGAAATCCTACACAGGAAATATTCTCGGAATTGGAAGAAACAAAAGCCCACGGCCCTATTTTCCACGGAGGATTCCAGAACATCGAAGAAGAGTCGGAGGCGGCCAGTAGGGGGGCCACCCCATAGGGCGGCGCGGCCTGGCTCCCTGCCGCGCCCAGGTATGGGGAGCCCACCACCTGGCTCTCCCGACGCTGCCTCTTCGCCTATATATTCCTTCGTATCAGAAAACCCTAGTACCGGGAGCCAAAATACGATAAAAGTTACTGAGACGCCGCCGCCGTCAATCCCATCTTGGGGGATTCTAAAGATCTCCTTCGGCACCTTGCCGGAGAGGGGAATCATCACCGGAGGGCTCTACATCACCATGCCCGCCTCCGGACTGATGCATGATTAGTTCATCCTTGGACTATGGGTCCATAGCAGTAGCTAGATGGTTGTCTTCTCCTATTATGCCATCATGTTTAGATCTTGTGAGCTGCATATCAGGATCAAGATCATCTATTTATAATGCTACATGTTGTGTTTGTTGGGATCCGATGAATATGGAATAATATGTCAAGTTGATTATTGTTCTATCATATATGTGTTGTTTATTATCTTGCATGCTCTCCGTTGCTAGTAGAGGCTCTGGCCAAGTTGATACTTGTAACTCCAAGAGGGGGTATTTATGCTAGATAGTGGGTGATGACCCACAAGTATAGGGGATCGCAACAGTCTTCGAGGGAAGTAAAACCCAATTTATTGATTCGACACAAGGGGAGACAAAGAATACTTGAAAGCCTTAACAGCGGAGTTTTCAATTCAGCTGCACCTAGAAACAGACTTGCTCACAAGAGTTTATCAGTAGTAACAGTTTTATAGCAGTAGCAGTAGTGAAATAACAGCAGCAGAGTAACAAAGACAGCAGTAGTGATTATAGTAAACAGCAGGATTAAAATACTGTAGGCACGGGGACGGATGACGGGCGTTGCATGGATGAGAGAAACTCATGTAACAATCATAGAAGGGCATTTGCAGATAATAATAAAACGGTGTCCAAGTACAAAGCAATCAATAGGCATGTGTTCCATATATAGTCGTGCGTGCTCGCAGTGAGAAACTTGCACAACATCTTTTGTCCTACCAGCCGGTGGCAGCCGGGCCTCAAGGGAAACTACTGGATATTAAGGTACTCCTTTTAATAGAGTACCGGAGCAAAGCATTAACACTCCGTGAACACATGTGATCCTCACATCACTACCATCCCCTCCGGTTGTCCCGATTCTTGTCACTTCGGGGCCATTGGTTCCGGACAGCGACATGTGTATACAACTTATAGGTAAGACCATAAACAATGAATATCTTGATGAAACAATAACATGTTCAGATCTGAGATCATGGCACTCGGGCCCTAGTGACAAGCATTAAGCATAACAAGTTGCAACAATATCATCAAAGTACCAATTACGGACACTAGGCACTATGCCCTAACAATCTTATGCTATTACATGACCAATCTCATCCAATCCCTACCATCCCCTTCGGCCTACAGCGGGGGAATTACTCACACATGGATGGGGGAAACATGGCTGGTTGATGTAGAGGCGTTGGCGGTGATGGCGGCGATGATCTCCTCCAATTCCCCATCCCGGCGGAGTGCCAGAACGGAGACTTCTGGCTCCCGCGACGGAGTTTCGCGATGTGGCGGCGTTCTGGAGGTTTTCTGGCGACTTCGACTTCTCCTCGTGCGTTTTTAGGTCGAGGCCAATAAGTAGTCCGAAGGAGGGCGTCGGAGGCCGGCCGAGGGGGCCACACCATAGGGCCGCGCGGGCCCCCCTGGGCCGCGCCGCCTTATGGTGTGGGGCCCTCGGGCCTCCACCTTACTTGTCCTTCTGGCTCCGTCAGTATTCTGGGAAAATAGGGCCTTCTGCATAAATTCCGAGGATTTTCCCGAAAGTTGGAATTCTGCACAAAAACGAGACACCAGAACAGTTCTGCTGAAAACAGCGTTAGTCCGTGTTAGTTGCATCCAAAATACACAAATTAGAGGCAAAACAATAGCAAAAGTGTTCGGGAAAGTAGATACGTTTTGGACGTATCAACTCCCCCCAAGCTTAGCTTATTGCTTGTCCTCAAGCAATTCAGTTAACAACTGAGCGATAAAAGAACTTTCACGAACGCATTTGCTCATATGATGTATATATTCTCATGCTATGGCTAATACTTAAACATTTCATAATGAGATACATGCAAATAAGATCATCTAACAGCTATGTCAATCATGGAGAGGTATCAACAATTAATAATAAGCATCATGAATCATGTATATAAGCAGGATTGCAATGTTCATAAGAGAGTATGATAAAGTGGTATCTCGCTTGCCTGTATTTGATTGGCAAAACTTAAATGCCCGGGCACCTCTGGAGTTCATAGAAAGACTAGAAGTAGTGATTGTCAAAGATAAAAGCATCAAAGTTATACCACAATCAATCATATTTTGAGACAAGCATATTATACTAAGAATGACAGTTGTGCTCTCAAGATAGTGCTCAAAGAAATAATGGAGACACAACATAGAAGTAAAAGATTGACCCTTCGCAGAGGGAAGCAGGGATTAACATGCGCTAGAGCTTTTCATTTTTATAAAGACAGGAGTAAAATTATTTTGAGAGGTGTTTGTTGTTGTCAACGAATGGTAATGGGTACACTAACTACCTCGCCAACCGGACTCTCAAGAGCGGCTCCCATGAATTATTTGCATATTTATGTGGCACTCTTTCCAACCTTTCTTACACAAACCATGGCTAACCGAATCCTCGGGTGCCTGCCAACAATCTCATACCATGAAGGAGTGCCTTTTTATTTTAGTTTTATTATAATGATGACACTCCCCCAACCTTTGCTTACACAAGCCATGGCTAACCGAATCCTTCGGGTGCCGTCCAACAATCACAAACCATGGAGGAGTGTCTATTTAGGTTAATTAATTTGGGACTGGGAATCCCGTTGCCAGCTCTTTTCGCAAAGTTATTGGATAAGCGGATGTGCCACTAGTCCATATGAGAGTCCGTCAAAAGTAAACAACAAGGTTGAAAGCTAAACACCACATACTTCCTCATGAGCTATGAAACATAAACACAAACTGAGAAGCATTTTGAAGGTTTTAAAGGTAGCGCATGAGAATTTACTTAGAATGGTTTGAAATGCCATGCATAGGTATTTATGGTGGAAACTTTGGAACAACTTGGTTTTCAGGTATTTGGAAGCACGAGCAGCGTTCCCGCTCAGTACAAGTGAAGGCTAGCAAAAGACTAGAGAGCGACAAATCAAGAGAGCAGTAACTGTCATAATCATGCTTGCGGCAAAATAAATTAACGGAGGCATAAAAATGATACAAGAACTCTGAAGCAATATAGATCATCGAGGCTTAATTGACTTTTTGTTCAGTCATATGCATGCGTGAGCATGTGCCAAGTCGATATAAATGAATTATTCAGAGGAGGATACCACAATGCCATACCTACTTATGAATAAAACAATGCAAGCAAACATCCATGACATGCTACTCATATTAATAAATTGGAGTTAAACATGAGAGACCATGAACTACTAGACTTTCTCAAATAACATATGCCTCACATGAAGCAACTAAGCATGCTCACATGGATGAGTATATGTACAAAAATGAAACCAAATAGAGTTCATACCAGCCTCTCACCACAATCCAATTGTCGTAGATCGTCATTATTGCCTTTTCACTTGTGTAGCTTGGATAATATGAAATGAAAACCACGCTCCAGCCACCGAAGACCATTGAACTCATAATGAACTTTACAAACCAAAGAAGAACAGCAAATATTTTTGGTGTTTTCGAATTGCAAATAAGAACAAAAGGAAACAAGAAAACAAAGCAAAATCTTTTTGGGTTTTCTTATAGCAAACTAGCAATAGCAAATAAAGCGAAACAAATGCAAGAAACCAAAGCAAACAAATTATGAAGAGAAACAACAGAAATATTTTTGGTCTTTTTGTGTTTTGGAAAGGAAACAAAGCAAAAACAAGAAATAGCAAACTAGAAGAAATACAGAAAAGCGAGATGGCAGAAATCTGCCAAAACCTGACAGCAGTACAGAAATCGATTTTTACAAAAATCTTACATTGCTCAGCTCGAAAAGTGTTCAACTAATGAAAGTTAGATAACAACCTGGGGAACCTGCACAAAAATTGGCAGCTCAAAATAACGTTCTGGCTGTGCGCACGAATTTTTCTAGTAACAGTCCAGAATCTGTTTTCAGGCAGCACTTCCCCAAATATCATCTCCCTCTCATTAGAAAACCACTCAAAGAGACTAAACAAGTATGTGCAAGTATCCAGCAATCATAATATGCAAAGAATGAGTGATGCCGGTATACCTCCCCCCAAGCTTAGGCTTTTGGCCTAAGTGGAGTTCAACCCCAACGAGGGTCGCTGTTCCTCGCCGGTGGATAATTCATGGCGTAGTCATAGTAAAGTTCCTGTGCAGAAGAAAAGCGTGGAGGCTCCACATGCCCAACATGTTGATGCGAGGAACTTGCTGCATCGGATGATGAGTCGAGGTGCTCCTCGACCTCCGTGTCGTCTCTTGCATGATGGCCTCCTCCCTCTATGTGTGCATCCAGTGCACCTTCTGTGACCGACCAATCTTCCCTGGAATCAAGGTTAGACAGAACAGGCGCAGGCAATCTTACTAGTTTCTCAGTTTTCTTAGTTATCCTCCAGACTTTCTTATAAAATGTCATCTTGTAAAACAGGTTACCCAAGTTGGAGGAATCAGAAACAAATTCATGTTTAATCATAGAGGCTATGTCAAGTTTTTCTATGGAGAATGGAATATCAAAATGATGAGGTTCTACATTATGAAAAGCTAGTAAACGAGAGGCGATGAGACCTCCACAAATTCCACCTTTCTCACGGTTAGTAGCGAGTCTATAAGCTATCAATGCCCCCAAATTATAAGTCCTACTACTTTGCAGTGCCGCAGCTAGAAAAGCTAAATCCGGGATAGAAAGTTTACCACCAATCTTTCTAGCAAGAACGCATTTAGTAATGAAATAGGCAAAGTAGCGGATAGCCGGGAGCTGAATGCTAGTGATTTTACCACTATCCTCTGAGAAACTCCTTCCATAGCAAATCATCTTGAAGAGGCTTAAGAGTTCTTGCGGCGATCCCCTTATCCTCTCGCATGATCCCCATTGCGGTACTCTAATTGCTGCACAAAAATCACTGAATGGCAAGTTGACAGCTTTATTGTAAATTTTATACTGGACCGTGGGGTTAGATCGCGACCAATTGAACTTAAAGTCCTGCACAAAAGACATAGTTAATTTTGCATATTGTCTTGGCTCTCCTTCAACAAAATCACTCAGCCCTGCTCGAGAAATTAGACTCCGAACATCTTCCAATATTCCCGCGCTTCTCATGAAATCCGCGCACGGGTAGTAAGAGGGGTATACTCCCTCTTCACGGTTCACTCTCATAACTTGTTGGACCTCCAATTCTTGTTGGTTCAAGTGATATCTATTCCACTCCATTTTCTGAAATTTTCAACAAACAATATAAAAATTTGATTTGGTGACATATAATCAAGGGGAACTACTATAGGAACTTGCTAGAGTACTAATCATGCATCAAAACTAGTTTATACAACTTAGAACAAGCATGCAAGCTCACTAAACATGTTACCTACAGCAGCAAAATATTCAAGATATACTCAACCAAACAAAATTCTACTTGGATAGGTGGAGGAGTCACATACCGGAGAGCAAATGTGCCAAATTTCAGACAGAAATCTGGGCTGAGCAAATAGATCGAAAAATCCTGAGCTCTTGAGCAAAAACGCGAGTGAGAGAAAGCTGGTTTGAGTTTTTTCAGGAGAGAGAAGATGCTGGGAGAAAGAGATGAGATAGTGGGGCAAGGAGGGGCCCACACCACAGGGTGGCGCGCCCCCCTCCTTGGCCGCGCCGGCCTGTGGTGTGGCACCCTGGGGTGCCCCACAGGCCATCCTCTGGTGCTCCCAGGTGCCTCTTCGAAAAATAGGACCAACGGTATAATTTTTGTGAATTTTTGAAAACTTTGAAAAATGCACATTTCTGGGTATTAAGTTTATTATTACTGGCCAGGAAATTTTTTTGAAAACTCTAATTAAGTAAGGAACTTTGCAAATTAAAAGTGCTACAGCAACTAGAGCAAGTGGAGGAAGAAAGAGATGTTGTTTACCTCCTCTATGCATATAAAAAGTATTTGTTAACAAGGTTGATCAAGTCTTGCCACCAAATAAATTTTACATAGCATAGGAAGAAATAAACCTCAAATCAATCATGTTACCTTGAATTGTATTGATGTGGATCCAATCACGAGAGTTTGATATTCTTCTTTAGTCTCATATATAGGACAATCAATAGTTCCAACTTTGATAGTTCTCACATTAGAAATAGTATTGACTCCACATACTTTATCAATCTTCTTGGGAAAATAAACGGTATGCTCCCTATCATCAACATTGAAAGTAACCTTTCCTTTATTGCAATCAATAACAGCCCCTGCGGTGTTAAGAAAAGGTCTCCCAAGAATAATAGACATATTATCATCTTCAGGCATTTCCATCACAACAAAATCAGTTAATATCAAGCAGTTAGTAGTAACTTGAACAGGAACATCCTCACATATACCAACAGGAATAGCAGTAGATTTATCAGCCATTTGCAAAGATATGTCAGTAGGTATCAACTTATCTAAGTAAAGTCTCTTGTAAAGAGAAAAAGGCATAACACTAACACCGGCTCCCAAGTCACATAGAGCAGTTTTAACATAATTATTCTTAATAGAACAAGGAATAGTAGGTATACCTGGATCGCCCAATTTCTTTGGAACTTTGCCATTGAAAGAGTAATTAGCAAGCATAGTGGAAATTTCCTCATTGGGGATTTTCCTTTTGTTAGTAACAATATCCTTCATATACTTTGAATAAGGAGGCAATTTAATAGCATCAGTCAAAGGGATTTGCAAGAATAAAGGTTTCATCCAATCGCAAAATTTATTATAGTGTTCTTCTTCCTTTGATTTTAGTTTCTTAGCAGGAAAAGGCATTTGCTTTTGCACCCAAGGTTCTCTTTCATTACCATGTTTCTCAGCAATAAAATCTTCTTTAGTGTACTTTTTATTTTTAGCATGCTTTTCAGGTTCTTCTTCAACATCTTCTTTATCAGAAGCATCATTCTTATCATTATCTTTATCATGTTCATTACCACTTTCAGTTTCAGCATCAGAAATAGAAATACTATTAGGATCATTAGCAGGTTCAGAGGATTCTACAACATTTTTATGTTTCTTCTTCTTTTTCTTCTTAGAAGGAGCACTAGGTTCAATGCGTTGAGAATCTTGTTCAATTCTTTTGGGATGCCCTTCAGGATATAGAGGATCCTGGGTAGAAACACCACCTCTAGTTGTTACTTCATAAGCATGTTTCTCTTTAGAATTATTCCCCAATAAGTCATTTTGCACTTTAGTGAGTTGATCAATTTGAGTTTGAACCATATGAAAATGTTTAACAAGCATCTTAACATCATTGGAGGTTCTTTCTACAATATCATGCAATTCACTAATAGCTCGAGAATTTTCCATTAAATGATTCTCTACTCTCATATTAAAATTTTCTTGCTTAACAATATAATTATCAAACTCATCTAAGCATTGTGCAGGAGGTTTCGAATACGGAATATCTTCCCTAGTAAAGCGTTGAAGGGAGTTTACCTCAATCATGGATGAAGGGGGAATTATCTCACATACATCTTCTATGGGAGGTAGATTCTTCACATCTTCAGATTTAATACCTTTCTCCTTGAGAGACTTCTTGGCTTCCCTCATATCTTCATCATTCAATTTAATTAAACCCCTCTTCTTCAGTATCGGTGTCGGGGTTGGTTCAGGTGTAGACCAATCATCATGATTCCGGCCTATTTTAGCCAATAATTCCTCAGCGTCGTCTGGAGTTCTTTTCCTGAAAACACAACCAGCACAACTATCCAGGTATGCCCTAGACTCAATGGTTAGTCCACTATAAAATATATCAAGTAAATCATGCTTTTCCAAATCATGATCAAAGCCGAGCTCTAATAAGAGAGCAAAATCTCGCCCAAGCCTCGTGCAATTTCTCTCCATCTCCCTGGTCAAAATTATAGATTCTCTGCAAAGCAATATGTTGAGCACTAGCAGGAAAGTATTTACGGAAGAAAACATCAAGCAATTCTTTTGGACTTTTAATAGAATTAGGTGGCAAACTATTATACCAAGTTTTAGCGTCATCCTTTAATGAGAATGGAAAGATTTTAGCAACAAAGTAAGTACGCTTCTTAACATCATCGTAAAAACAAGCCACTCAGAGTAGATAACTCAATCATGTGTTCAACAGCACTTTCTTTTTCAGTACCACAAAAGGGTGTTTTCTCAACAATAGCTATATGAGATAAATCAAGAGAAAAATCATAATCTTTATCCTTAATGTTTATAGGAGATGTGGCAAACTTAGGATCAGGAGACAGTTTATATCTAACAGCATGTTCTGCAAGCAACTTTTTAATTTTTCTTGCATCAGTAGTAGCATTGCATTTTTCAATAAAATCATCATTAAGCTCCACATAATCTTCATCAGGATCATCACTAGAATAATCAAGTTCAGGTGAATTAACAGGTGTAGTAGCATTAGGAGTTTCAGTATTTTCAATTTGTCTAGACCTAGCAATCGTAGCATCTAGAAAGGATCCCAATGAACCACTATCATCAAGCACAGCAGAAATATTATCAATATTATGAGAGTTTTCAGATTCAGCAGAAGTACCCGCATGTGAAGCATGTGGCGGTGAAACAAGTTTATCAATCACAGATGGTGAATCAAGTGTAGCGGAGGTACTCAGAATTGTACCTTTTCTTGTAGTGGATGGTAATATGGCGACTTTAGAATCGCGAGGTTTACCCATGATGGAGAATTTGCAGCGAACAATATCAATCCAAGTGAACTTCCAAATAAAGCTATGCTCCCCGGCAACGGCGCCAGAAAATAGTCTTGATGACCCACAAGTATAGGGGATCGTAACAGTCTTCGAGGGAAGTAAAACCCAATTTATTGATTCGATACAAGGGGAGACAAAGAATACTTGAAAGCCTTAACAGCGGAGTTGTCAATTCAGCTGCACCTGGAAACAGACTTGCTCGCAAGAGTTTATCAGTAGTAACAGTTTTATAGCAGTAGCAGTAGTGAAATAACAGCAGCAGAGTAACAAAGACAGCAGTAGTGATTATAGTAAACATCAGGATTAAAATACTGTAGGCACGGGGACAGATGACGGGCGTTGCATGGATGAGAGAAACTCATGTAACAATCATAGTAGGGTATTTGCAGATAATAATAAAACGGTGTCCAAGTACAAAGCAATCAATAGGCATGTGTTCCATATATAGTCGTGCGTGCTCGCAATGAGAAACTTGCACAACATCTTTTGTCCTACCAGCCGGTGGCAGCCGGGCCTTAAGGGAAACTACTGGATATTAAGGTACTCCTTTTAATGGAGTACCGGAGCAAAGCATTAACACTCCATGAACACATGTGATCCTCACATCACTACCATCCCCTCCGGTTGTCCCGATTCTTGTCACTTCGGGGCCATTGGTTCCGGACAGCGACATGTGTATACAACTTATAGGTAAGACCATAAACAATGAATATCTTGATGAAACAATAACATGTTCAGATCTGAGATCGTGGCACTCGGGCCCTAGTGACAAGCATTAAGCATAACAAGTTGCAACAATATCATCAAAGTACCAATTACGGACACTAGGCACTATGCCCTAACAATCTTATGCTATTACATGACCAATCTCATCCAATCCCTACCATCCCCTTCGGCCTACAGCGGGGGAATTACTCACACATGGATGGGGGAAACATGGCTGGTTGATGTAGAGGCGTTGGCGGTGATGGCGGCGATGATCTCCTCCAATTCCCCGTCCCGGCGGAGTGCCAGAACGGAGACTTCTGGCTCCCGCGACGGAGTTTCGTGATGTGGCGGCGTTCTGGAGGGTTTCTGGCGACTTTGACTTCTCCTCGTGCGTTTTTAGGTCGAGGCCAATAAGTAGTCCGAAGGAGGGCGTCGGAGGCCGGCCGAGGGGGCCACACCATAGGGCCGCGCGGGCCCCCCCTGGGCCGCGCCGCCTTATGGTGTGGGGCCCTCAGGCCTCCACCTTACTTGTCCTTCTGGCTCCGTCAGTATTCTGGGAAAATAGGGCCTTCTGCATAAATTCCGAGGATTTTCCCGAAAGTTGGAATTCTGCACAAAAACGAGACACCAGAACAGTTCTGCTGAAAACAGCGTTAGTCCGTGTTAGTTGCATCCAAAATACACAAATTAGAGGCAAAACAATAGCAAAATTGTTCGGGAAAATAGATACGTTTTGGACGTATCAGTGGGTTCATGCCTCCATTGAATCTGGGACAGTGACAAAAAGTTCTAAGGTTGTGGATGTGCTGTTGCCACAAGGGATAAAACATCAATGCTTTGTCTAAAGATATTTGTATTGTTTACATTACGCACAGTACTTAATGCAATTGTCTGTTGTTTGCAACTTAATACTGGAAGGGGTGCGGATGCTAACCCGAAGGTGGACTTTTTAGGCATAGATGCATGTTGGATAGAGGTCTATGTTCTTTGTCGTAATGCCCTAAGTAAATCTAATAGTAGTCATCATGATATGTATGTGCATTGTTATGCCCTCTCTATTTGTCAATTGCCCAACTGTAATTTGTTCACCCAACATGTTATTTATCTTATTGGAGAGACACCACTAGTGAACTGTGGACCCCGGTCCATTCTTTTACATCTGAAATACAACCTACTACAATCATTGTTCTCTGTTGTTCTTTGCAAGCAAACATCATTCTCCACACCATGCGTTTAATCCTTTGTTTACAGCAAGCCGGTGAGATTGACAACCTCACTGTTAAGTTGGGGCAAAGTATCTTGATTGTGTTGTGCAGGTTCCACGTTGGCGCCAGAATCCCTGGTGTTGCGCCGCACTACACTCCTTCACCAACAACCTTCACGTGGCCTTCATCTCCTACTGGTTCGATAAACCTTGGTTTCTTACTGAGGGAAAACTTGCTGCTGTACGCATCACACCTTCCTCTTGGGGTTTCCAATGGACGTGTGCTTTACCGTCACAAGAAGCTACTTTCTAGCGCCGTTGCAATCCCTATCACGCGCAAGCAATGATTTACTTCACGGGCGAGGTATTTTCTTTTTAAAAAAGAAAAATAGATTGCATTGAAGTAATAAAACTATTCCAATTTTAATAATTGTTGAGAAAGAATGAGTTATATCCCTTCCCCGTCCCATCGAGAAAGACAATTAACGAATCCTAAGGCAAAGGGGCGAGAAACTCAAGGCATCGGTAGGGGAGCGTTCCGCCTTAGAGGGAAGCAACCGCGAAAGCGGGGGTCGACGAAGCGGAAGCGAGAATGTCAGCCATACCCAGAACTCTGATTAAGAAAAAGCTGGAGCCGCCTGCAGTATACAAAATAAACTTTATAGCTGAATATAGACGCCTCTTCCCCCCCTCCCCACATGGATAAAAGTAAGTAAATAGGAATTAATTCTAACTCCCACATGATTAAAAAAAGTAAAAGGTCTTGCGAAGAAAATAATCCTACTGCCTAGTCTCTTTCATCATATCGGTCTTATGGTTGAACTGCTGGAGCATGCAATTCCACATGGCATCGGATCTACAAGATCTAGGTTTAAATTCTAGCCAATGCAGTATTTAAAATAAATATTTAGTGGAATCCCTAAAAAAATCCAACGATACATGTCAAAGACCCGGGCGAGATCTAAAAAAAGCTCACCGGCCTAGACAAGAGGGGAGGTATTAAATATAATTACCTAGTCTCTTTCATCAGATCAGATTTATGCAATTCCACAATAGATTTGAAGAAACTTTTTTTTTACTCTAAAACTAGTATGGTTGTACTCGGGGTTGATACGTAATTGTATTCGGATTTGTACTCATACTTCAATATACTCTAAGGGTTTCACTAGGAGATTACTTGTACTTCGGTTTTCTTGGTTTTTCATTGAGTTATACTCATTATTCGGTGTACTTGAATTTGTATGTAACTACTTATGTTTTGTACGTAACTGTATTTGGGTTTCACTGAGTTGTACTTCTACTTCGATGCAATTGCATTTTTTATATCACCGAGTTATACTCGTACTTCGTAATACTCGGATGTATTTGTAACTACACTCGGCTATTGTACACACTTGTACTGCAGGGTACTTTGGATTTTAGTATACTCGGATTTTTATTAAGGACGTATTTGTGCTCAGAGTAGATAGGCAGATGTGTAATGATCGTACTTCTTTTTATTAGTCTTAGAACTAGAAACTCAATTCGGCTCCCGGGTGCGTATGATCCCTCTACCATAAAAACATATTTTCAAGTGTTAAAAAAATTTGATAAATTTTTTACATGTACATCTCCATAATATATGTGTATTCGTCAAATTTCACGAAAAAATGATATTTTTTGTAGTCTAAGCGAAAAAGAGAAAATTTATCTTGTGACAAGTCTTTGTTTCATCACCGAATTTTGTCTTTTTAACACACGGCACATGACATGTCGATTTTTCATGAAACGACTTTGTGAGCGCGTAGCACATGAAGATATACATGCGAAATTTTTGTTTCAATTTTTTTCACATTTTAAAATGTGTCTAACATGTATTTCAAAATAAAGGGAGCATATGCTCCCATGTGCCAAAACATCACCGAATTTTGTCTTTTTAACACACGGCACATGACATGTCGATTTTTCATGAAACGACTTTGTGAGCGCGTAGCACATGAAGATATACGTGCGAAATTTTTGTTTCAATTTTTTTACATTTTAAAATGTGTCTAACATGTATTTCAAAATAAATGGAGTATATGCTCTTAGAACTGCCTACTAAGGAAAACCATGTGGTAGAGCTGACGATTATTAGCGATAGCGCCGATCGATTGCATATATACATGTGCTAGAGCTAGCTAGGGGGGTGGTCATGGATGCATGCGACGGCGCGCCGCGAAGGCTGGAAGGAACGTACTCCCTCCTGCCTATTTTATATTGCTCATAATTTTTTATGCAAGTAAGCTGTGCAAAATTTAACTAAAAATATAGATAATAATATAAAGATATACTATAACAAATGCATATAATATAAAAATACATTTCATGGCATTTCTAAAAATATGATTCTTTTGTTATCAATATAGATGATAAAACTTTACGAAGCTTGGCTTCGACCAAACCAACATTTTTTGGGCAGAAGGGAGTACGTGGCCTCTGGCACATGTCATGCAGCGGCTGGTCCAACTTCTCTGTGTTTGGATGCACAGAATCTGGCCTCGGAAATGGAATTCGACCCAGATTGGCCCAATTCGTCTGTTTGGGTGGCCATAGAATTGCAGCTCGGAAACTTGACCCAATTCCAAGCCCACCCCGCACCCGTCCGCTCTGCCTAGCGAGTTTCCGAGGGTGCGAGCTCGGAAACGCGTGGAATCTGGTCGCTAACCCGCGTACCGCTTCGCTCTTGTCTGGCGAGTGAGCTCGCCTCTCTCACGAACTGGACGCGACCGGCGGCGGCGGCGCCTCCGGTAAGCCTCTCCCCGCCTTCGTCCTCCTCATCTCTTCCCCGCTCTTCTCTGCCCATCCCCGCTCCCCTCTCCCCATCCCTGCTCTCCTTTGCATCCCCGTCCTCCTCTCTGCATCCCTGGCCTCCTCCAACCCTAGATGCGATGGGGAACGACGGCAGGAGGGTTACCGGCGGCGGGAGGGGAACCAAGGCATCTCCCTACCGCTCCCCAAGCCGGACTCTTAGCTAGGCTTCATCTCCCCAAGCCTTTTCTAAATCGTGATTGATTTGTTGTCTGGAGCTAAATCGTGATTGATTTGTTGTCTACACAAGCCTTTTCTAAATCTAAATCGTGGTTGATCTTGTTTTTTTACACTCTACACAAATCATGGTTGATTCCTTCAGATTTTGCAAGTCAATTGTTGCTGCATTTGATAGAAAAGTTGTGTGAAAAAAATTATTGGATGATAATTATTTTGATATTATTATGTGTGAAAAATAATAAATGAACATTCTAATATAAACATATTATATTTTCTTATACGTAGACAACTTTATATCGTCTAAATTTAACAAAACATCAAATTCCACGGTTTGCGGCATCCAAACACGAATTGGAATTGGGTGCCAACCTTTGATTCTAACAACGAATATCAGGTACATCCAAACAACAGAATTGAAATGGGGTCAATTTCCTTTCCATCTTGGATTTGGAATTTCACTCCAATTCGATTCCAAGGTCAAATTCTGTGCATCCAAACACATTAAGAAATTCCATGTCTAGCGAATTCAGGCCATATGCATACATTACCTGTATTCATAAACATAAGAACACAAGGAAGATACAAACGGTTGTGCTGCTGAAAACGGCCATCGCCACAACTACCAAGCACACACATCCTTCTTTGTCGCCGGAGAAGAAGAGCACCAACAGTTGGTCCATTCGTTGACGTTGAATAAACCCTAGCCATAATGTGTTAATGAGCCACGATAGCCATCAACTCCGTAAGACTGGATCTAGCCCGATAAGGAACATCGACCGAAGGAGGCCCCGAGCCTCTTCGGCGCCGGATCCAGGGCCAACACCACCCCGCCCTTCAGGCGGCTGGATCCTCACCATTATTCGCAGACACACAATAGTCAAGACCGCCGCACTCCAAGAACAACCCATCTCTGCCATGATGCCACGATACAACGTCAGATCGAAGTCATTCCAATAGCTTGGACTCCACAAAGCTCTCGTCGGGATCAGCAACACCTCCGCCAAGCAGGGTCATGGACTGAGAGACCATTATTCCTAAAAACACCATCAACGGCCCCACCGTTGAAGGAGGAATCTCAAAAACCATCAATCGTGCTTCAGCCGGAAGCAGGGGTCGAACTCTCTCACGCCATGAAGGATTTCCATGAACAAGCCCTCGCTCATCCTATAGCGCCGCAAAAAACTGTTGGCGTGTGTTGCAGTGTTAGAGAACTAGTCGTAGTACAACATCATATGACCCTCCAACCTCTGCCGGAGCTTCGACTTACTTCTTCCCGGTCTTGAACCTCCATGGTGCGACCTCTTCTTCTTCTCCTCGACGCCATCAAACATTTTTTGAAGGCAAGTGATGATCACCAACTGCTCCCGAACGTCGTCATCATAGGTTGCATCGTCATCCATGATTTGTTGGATCATTTCCTTGTCGCTATCCATGTCTAGAGGCAAAAAAAGGGGTTCGAAATCATCGGCAGCAATGGAGGCAACAAACAGCGACCGGTGTCGCCTACCAGACAAACGGTCGAACACCTTTTGTGCGCAGTGGAGGGGGGAGTGGCCGCCGCGTTCTGGCCCGATTTAGCGAACTACATGCAGCGAAAAGGGCGGTGAAGGAGTCCGGCGTCGCGACAGATTCCAACGCAGGAGAAATATTCTGTTGGAGTGACCGACGATTTGATCAACGGTGAAAAGGTGAGAGGCGCGGGAGGGGAGACGCGACGCGAAAGAAAGACGGAAAGCAACAATGTGAAATGTGGTCGGTAGCAGGTAGATACCGGTGTCGCTTTTAGTTGCGTCCCTCCCTCCCATTAAATATGTCTAAATATGGATGTATTTAGATATCAAATAATATCTAGAAATAATATCTAGATCTAAACATGTTTAATGGAACGGAGAAAGTACTATACTTTCGATCTTAGTATAATACTCGAATTTTAGGGATGTATTTGTGCCTCGGAGTAGATGGGCTGATGTGCAATGACGCACTTCTTTTTAGTAAATGAAAGCGAACCATGCGTACTACTGTACCAAAAACCATGTGGTGCTGACGGTGATTAGCGATAACGCTGATCGGTTGCATACATGTGCTAGAGCAAGCTAGGAGGGATGGATGCATGCGGCGCGTCGCGCAGGCTGGAAGGGACCGACGTGGTCTCTGCCACGCGATCATCCAGCGGCCGGTCCAACTTCTCTTTAAGTTTCATAGCTACGGAAATCAGTTAAGGTGCCGACGGCTAGATCCTGTGCCGATGGTAAAATATCGGAGCGTCGTTCCGACCAAGCCAGCAGGTCAGTCGTCGGCACAGGTAAACCATCGGCACATGAAGGTCTGTGCCGATGGCAACCGTCGGCACAACCTCTCCGTCGTGACGGTGAACTAACAGCGTCAGACCTGTGCCCACATATTTCAGCCCTGTGCCGACGGCGTCGGCATAGCTATTTTTCATTTTACCACATTAATCTTCAAAAAATCATAACTAAATCATTGTAATCAGAAAAATATAAATAATATATCAAAAATTTCAGAAAAATAAGTTCTATCTTGGAAAAATATCAAACTTGGAATATTTAAAATATCTCAAAGAACCTTATAAAAAATGAGCTATCATATCCGATGTTTTATGACTTTCACACAGAACAACCAATGTTATGGATAGAATCCTGGCATAGTTTGTGATGATGTGTGCCCATATTGTGCACACATGTGCATATTGGGATGTCTTACGATATTGTAGGAGGAAGTTTTCCATTTCATCGCACGAAAAAACTATTTTTCATTTTTGAGGTGCCGAAAACGGTGTGTTTTGTGAAGCAACCACCACATTAAAGATTCACATGGGTACCAACACATTTTTCAAAAATACTAGACCAACTAAGATGGAAAATTTCTCAACCTGTGTATCTGGAACCTTTCCATCCACCCCTCATGAAAAAGACAAATTCCTGCAGAATCGGTAGGAGGCCGACCAGATTTGAACTATAAGTACATGATATATTGCTCATGATTTTTTGTAAAAATTATTTTTAGATTCACAACATGTTATTTCATTAGAGATCCAGTGAAAGTTTAGCGAGCCTCAGCCCCGGGCAAAGGATCTTCATGCCCGCCGTTTTGAATATAGTTTGAAATAGGCATAAAAAATTCGAAAACGATCCAAACAATGTAAAACCTTCGCGTGGTCTCATATTATGTGTCATAGTTGCAAGGAAAAATATTAAAGTTGGAAAATTGTGAACATCACAAAAAATCGTTCACAAAATGAGCTATCATGTTCGAGGTTTCATGACATTTAGGTCAAACGACCAATGTTATGGATAGAATCGCGGCATAGTTTGTGATAATGTGCCCATATTGTGCACACATGTGCATATTGGAATGTCTTACGATATTGCAGGAGGAAGTTTTCCATTTCATCGCACGAAAAAAACATTTTCCATTTTTGAGGTGCCGAAAACGGGGTGTTTTGTAAAGCAACCACCAAATTAAAGATTCACATTGGTACCAACACATTTTTCAAAAATAGTAGACCAACTAAGATGGAAAATTTCTCAACCGGTGTATCTGGAACCTTTCCATCTACCACTCATGAAAAAGACAAATTCCCGCCGAATCGGTAGGAGGCCAACCAGATTTGAACTACAGGTACATGATATATTGCTCAAGATTTTTTGTAAAAAATATTTTTAGATTCACAACATGCTATTTCATCAGAGATCCAGTGCAAGTTTAGCGAGCCTCGGCCCCGGGCAAAGGATCTTCATGCCCGCCGTTTTGAATGTAGTTTGAAACGGCAATAAAAATTCAAAAATGGTCCAAACAATGTGAAACCTTCGCGTGCTATCATATTATATGTCATAGTTGCAAGGAAAAATATTAAAGTTGGAAAATTGCGAACATCACAAAAAATCCTTCACAAAATGAGCTATGATGTTCGAGGTTTCATGACATTTAGGTCAAACGACCAATGTTATGGATAGAATCGCGGCATAGTTTGTGATAATGTGCCTATATTATGCACACATGTGTATTTTGAGATGTCTTACGATGTTGCAGGAGGAAATTTTCCTTTTCATCGCGCGAAAAAGCCATTTTCCTTTTTTGAGGTGCCAAAAACGCGATGTTTTGTGAAGCAACCACCAAATTAAAGTTTCACATTGGTACCGACACATTTTTAAAAAAATACTAGACCACCTAAGATGGAAAATTTCCCAACCGGTGGATCTGGAACTTTTCCATCCATCCCTCATGAAAAAGACAAAATCCCGAATCGGTAGGAGGCTGGCCAGATTTGAACAACTGGTACATGATCTAATGCTCATGAATTTTTGGAAAAATTATTTTTAGATTCAAAATATGATATAGGTGTCATATTTGGATTCCTCTCATTTTTCTAATCGATTTAGACATATTATTTGTCAAATTTTGATTTACAGATTTAAAGATATTAATTATTCCATATTAAATAAAAAAGAAAAAATTATTTTATTGTCCATTTGAATTCAAGATTAATATACTCATTCTTGTAGTTTATGTAGGTAATTGTTTGGAATTCAAAAAATAATGATGTGCAACATCAAGCAATAAGGATTAATAGTATTGATATGGTATTATTGTCAGAAGGTGTCATTTCTTTCATGGAATCCAATCTAAATGGAACCGAGAAGTTAAGCGTGCTAGGGGTGGAGTAGTGTGAGGATGGGTGACTGACTGGGAAGTTTGACCATGAGTGGAATTAGACCTAATAGTAAGTGTAGTTAGAGTTAAAATGGTGCAGGTGAGAGATTAAAAAATTGGGATAAAAAAATTGAATTTTTTTTGAAAAAATTCGAGCCAGAATTACCAAACGGCGTTATTTCTATGCCGACGGCATATTTGCCTGTGCCGAGGCGTTATTGTGCCGACGGCTGCCGTCGGCACAAGCCTGTGCCAAAGGCAAGGCAAGCTATGCCGCCGGCCGCCGGCCGTCGGCACCTTGACTGGTTCCGTAGTGCATCTCTAGCTGGATGTTTGGGTAATTAGGGTATCAACGGATCGACGCAAATAGACGAAAAGCGTCTGCTTGCGTTTGTGTGGATGAAAAACGCGTTCTAGCTAGATGCAAATTAAGGTGTAATACGTTTTAGTGGGAGGCGGCGTTCCCGTCGACCGCGAGATGCATGTGGTGACTTCATCAATCTCAAAACCTGCCGGATCAAGTTTTTTGGACACAGTCTCTCGGAGATGTTCATATAAGTAGGGTGTGCGTGTGTGCGTTTATAGGGGCGAGTGTATGCACGTTTTTGTAAGCATCTACGTTTGTACCGCGTTTCGAAAAAAATAGTGGTACCCGAAGATGGAGCCTTCTCTACCGAATTCGGGTTATCCTTCACTAGGAGTAGAACTAGATTCATTGGTTCCATCCATGTTGTTCCTTTTTGAGGGATTTCATCCATATTTTTTTAATATTTTCTTCGATTTTTTTAATTGATAAAAAATTAGTAGAAAAGTTGACTAAATTTGTGTTAATTAAAACGAATTGAAGGGAGTATAACTATTCCTCTAGCTAGCTAGCAACCAGTGAAAAAAAACGAAGCTTTGCTAGTATATATTTATTTTTTCCTGTAAAAGAACAATGTTACACTTGCACCGCATGAAAAATATATCAATTATCAAACAGCACTTCTCACTCTCAGAATATCGTTCACATGACACAACTCCTGTGACTGCGAGTGATTTCAACAAATTGGATATTTGCTATGCTTTATAGCAAGAGTTTGCTTATGATATCCTTTTGTCTACCGGTGACTTGTACAAGCTTGCAACCTCCTCCTCTGTCAGCACCGACGGGGCGACTTCGATCGGCTCCACGACGAAGCCAGCCTCCTCGCACGCCTTCTTCAGGAGCTCCGCCTGTGCGTCCCCATCCGGGCAAAACGCAACCACTGCACCTCCGCTGCCGGTGAACTTCGATGCAGCGCCAACACTCCTCGCTACTTCGACCATCTTTATATTCACCGCTCCAAGCACGTCGTCTCCAAACATTTGCCTACAACCACCAATCACGCTTAACTAGTTAACTCACTAGTCGGTAATATTGTTGCGATGGAAAATCTCATATCTTGGCTAACAAGATTGTTGATTTCTAAGCCTCGTTGACGTTAGCCTCACCTTCTCAGATCAAAGTTTCTGTTCATAAGCCTCGCGAGTTCAGTGTAATTCTTCTGCAACAACGCATTGTGGCCGTCATAGGCTAGATGCGCGACTTCCTTCATGGATGATATTATGAACTCGTCGCCATCAAGCCATCTTTGCCTGACACTGCTGTGGACCTAATTGGTTATACAAGGTTTGAAGTTTGATATATTAGTCTAAAGGAGTGTAAAAATATTTTTCAAACAAAAGGTTTGGAATATTAACCAAGATTGAACAAACCTTGCCAGAGTCGCTTGGGTTCTCAGCATAGATAAGATAGAGAGGGGGGAGTAGATTGACGTCTAGCGGTGTGTATATGCCGTGACCCAGCTTATCCATATGCTCTTGGCTAAAATCCTGACAAGTGGCAAAACTGAAAGATTAGCCCACAAGAGTCATCATCATGACTAACAATCAGGTAGCTAGGTTAGGTGATCGACGTGGAGGGGTGTTTTATAATATAGCTGCCACCAATCACACAAATTTGCCGTACCATGTAAACAAGGCCACAGTAGACCTGCGCGACCCGGTCCTGGAGCCCGGCGACGATCCCGAGCTCCTTCTCCGCGTCGAGGATGAGGTTAGGCCGGACCTCGACCCTGATCTTGTCCCTGACATTGTAGAAATCGAGGAGGCAGCTCAGCGCCGCGCACACGATGGCGCTCGAGCCGGAGAGCCCGGCCTACAGAAATGCAGAGGAAACAGGACTGTCAGTTACGTCATGACAAAAGGGTGTTGTAGGACAGAGGAATCTAAGGGCGGGGTACCTGGCGAGGAATGTTGGTGTCATAGGACAGAGTGAAGTTCTTGTCCTCCAGGGCGATGCCGTTGTGCTTGCAGTGGCTGTGGAAGATTTTGCAGATGGCCAGCAGCAGCCGCACGCCGCCGTAGTACCCTCCCCCGTCCAGACGCTCCACCTGTTACACGCACGGAGATGTCGGTTTTGATTCGTGCAATTGACTAATCGGTGCCGATCGATCTTGGCACGAAAGAAACTATGTCTTGCCAAATCCGATTAATCTCTGCATGATCGGATTGGGCTAGCTGATTGGGAGGAGAAGAGACGGTGGGAAGGAGGAAGAATTTCGATTTGGGGATTGCGATCTTACGAGTGCGGAGAGGCAGGGGAAGGCGACGAGGTCATGGCGCGGGTGGGGCTGGATGAGGAGCTCCTCGGAGGGGCGGAGGCGGACGGTCGCCCAGAGGCCGGCGACGGCGAAGGAGACGGCGCGGCCGCCGTACACGTCGCTGGGGTTGCCGAGGAGACCCACGCGCGCGTATGCCCTGTGTTCCACTTCCATCGCCGCCGCCGCCGCTGATCCTCCGGCTCCGGGTAGAGATGGATGACAAGTCAGGTCAGGTTGGTGGACCGGATAACGACGCCAGCAGAAGAGTTCGTCACCACCGGTTTCTCCGATGCCGCTACTCCTGTACTTGAACTGTTGCCGGTGTATTGGTCATATACTGTGCTATCTCCGGCAACAGCAGTGTGTTCCATCTGGCGATCATATCTGCCAGCTATTACGTTATTGGCATAATGTTTCAATATTTTGTATCATGATAATCTTGACTACGTGCACACATCTGGCGATCATATCTGCCAAACATTACTTCTCTAGGATATTGTTCAGTATACGTGTGTCATGACGACACAGAGTACATTCACATTTGCAGTAACACAAAATTAGGAATAGTGAATACATCGATCATGCACATGATCAAAATGTTGAAAAGGAAAAGTTAAAGAGTATGACATAAGTATCACGCAAAAGTGATCAACGGAAACATCGGCGATCAATACATATAAGCATGTGTGCCCAAATGCTCGTCGTCTTGGAGGCACCGTCGTCCTCCAGTACGATGTGCTTATATTCCTTTATTTTACTTTTTATTTATTTAATCTTGAAATCCTGTTACAAGTTGGTAGTGTTTATATTTTTGATTCTTCAAAGTGTAGTGTTGATTCTTCAATTAGCGGTTAGATTTGGGGGTTCTGGACCATGTTGTGCTTTTGCATATTTTGATTCGCATGTTTATATGGACTCCATCTATGTTTTATGTCGAAGTGCCATGGCTACATATCCGAAGAAACCAAGGACGCACGTGTCCGCACCTGGTTTTGTCCGCTAGCCAACCGAACACGAAATTATGTTGTGATAGAAGGACTAGGTGAGGCACACATAGGAAGGAGCTCAAAACATGGAGAGGCCGACAAGAGGTACAAGCAGGCCGCCATGTCCAAGATGAGAGGGCCACTATTAATTACCTCGCACGCTACCATGGCTCACCTGGCATGAGGGTTTCATTCCTAGCCAACAGTATCGTCAACTAGCAGGGATATCACCTTTTCATGCTCCAGACGGCACACTATCATCATGGGAGGAACCAGTTTCCTAGCGCACTATCGGTCATTTTCACATGGCAAGCAATGATGAAACATGGTATGGATCAGTGGCATATGGATTAAAATACAATTAAAAATATAATATGACCACCAATAAAGATAAGTTTCCAATCACAATCATGCAAATAGCACTTAACCAATATTGAGAGTTCAATCAATCTCAAACTTTGAGGGGATCGAGGTGGAACATGGAGATGAAGATGGTGTTGATATTGGGGATGATGTTTGAGTTAATGGAGAGCCCCCCCTATGCCAAGGAGGAGTGGTGATTACGATGGCTTCGATTTCCCCCTCACCGAAG
The DNA here is from genome assembly GCF_019359855.2 of Lolium perenne. NCBI lineage: Eukaryota > Viridiplantae > Streptophyta > Magnoliopsida > Poales > Poaceae > Lolium > Lolium perenne. The sequence goes on from NC_067249.2 coordinate 19,395,765, forward strand.
GCTCCGGAGCAGCAGGTTTGCCCTCTCCCGGAGTAGGAGAGAACTTTCGCCTCCGTCTCCGCCTCCACCTCTGTAAATCGTGATAAAAATATGGTGCAGGTTTTCTAGTGAAACAGAGGTGTATGTAAAAAGGGAGAGGCGAGGCAAAGCTCAAGGTGCAAACGATTCGCGGTGGAGTGGCCTACAGTGGCTCCGCGCCACCTGGGCTCTATTGGTCCTCGTGGCTGCGCTCACGTGTTTCTTTCGCCCATAGTCTTTCTCCTGGTGAAAAACTTTTACCGTATTTTTTCCCCGAATTTTTTGGATTCCAGAAGGTCCCTGAAATATCAAAGTACAAAAAAGGAAGTCTTCTTCCTCCTAGATATTAATATGAATGAAGGATACTTTGTAGGAAAGTATTAGAAATCATCTAAAATGCATAAAAATGGTATATTGATGCAAATATCATTCTAAATTGATCATATATGTTTCTATTATGATGATACAAAATGCATGTATCAACTCAACCAAGCTTAAACCTTTGCTCATCTTCAAGCAAATAAACGAATAGATCGTATCATGCATCAATGATCTTATGGTTGATCAACTAAATACGAACATTGTATCATCAACTTTTGCATGTTCACTTATCTTAAAATATGTATAAACTATCAACCATTCAAATGAGGGAAACATGAATAGAAGTTCTAGCAACTACACCTTACTTTTGAACATGAATAATATTGTATGTTGGACAACTGAACCATCCTCAGTTTTGTTATTTTTTCAAAGTTATCCACTCTGCTAATCTTGGTTTTACTATTGAATTCACAAAACGGATAAACTCTCATAGGATAACTAGTTAAAAGAAGAGAGTTATAATAACAATATAGACATGAAATTCAACTCTATCGAACACTTTCACCACTTTTAAATGGTAGAAGTTAACAGTCCTATTTTTAGTAAACAATATAATACTTATTCATGGATATTTCAATCGTGTCATATGATCTACTCAACCTTTGCTTCACACTTTCCATTTCTAGTTGAATCCTCGGGTACCTACCTTTCATACACTTTTCTATTGAGCATATGTATTGAAATATCCATGACTCTCAGTTTACTCATTGATTACTAAGTAGTACAAAAGTTTCTCATGTCCCTTTGTCATCATCTCTTTCTAACTGTTTGTTGTACAAAACCATATCTCAACCCCAAATTCAAGGTATTATTTTCTTTTCTTTGGTTGTAAACATCACTTGCATGGATCTTTCCTTTGTTGCAAGTTTTTTTGTTTGTTTGAGAAGTTCCATACTTGTCCGACACACTCAAGTTAATCTAATTCAAGACAAGGTGTAACTGAAACTTCTAGATATGAGGTGCACATCTACATGAGTGTTACCCATAAATCTCCAAACAAAAGAATCATGGATGACACCATACTTCATACTTTATTCAAAAACCACTCGACCAAATATAAATAATAATGTTCGAAGAGATTTTCAATCTATGAGAAAATCGATACCTACTAGATAGAAGCAAAACCAATCTAAATATCACGACTAAAAGCAATATAACTAACTAAACATCATAAAGACTGGATAAAACTTCCCCAATCTTAGATTGTTGGCGTTGGATCTTCTTTCTTGGCATCGCTCTCCTCGTAGTAGGTGTCCCACTTCTTGAGCTTCCAAGAATAGGGCCTCCCATTGTATAAGGACATTGGTGGATCGTTGAACATGGTGGAGGCATCTTTGGCGATCTTCTTGAAGCGATTTTTGTACTCAAAATTTTGGTTTTCCATATCACACATGAGGGCTTGGAACATGTCCATATGTGTGATGGTGTGCACATACTTCCCCATATCTTTGATCCTTGCAGCATAGGCTTCAAACTTCTTCTCCATCTCAATATTCATAAAGTGATGGGCATCAAGGTTGTGCTCAATCACAGTTCCATAACTGAAGACGGTGTCCTCCAGAACTTGCAGCTTTTCCTCCATGGTGCCCTCGGTCTTGGGAGCCTTCACCTCCTCCATGAAAAGCACCCCCTCCTTGAAGGTTAAGGTCTTCAAAGGAGCCACCATAGAGTTGAGGCATCAGTTCATCATGTCCCTCTTCTCGGAGTATTCTCCTCCTAGATCAGATAAGGAACTTGCCATCGCTAAAAGGATGAAAGGACAGGACAACAAAACAAGGTTCATTCAAAAAGACTCGATGCGAGATTAGATCGCTAGAGAGGGGTATATATTGACAATTTTTAGGGTAAGTGGAAGCGCTAGAGTCGAATGGGGGTGAAACGGACTTCGGAGGGTGAAAGATCCATGGTGCCTCGCTCCCCGACTGTGAAATCTACATGTTGGAGGCGGTTATCCAACAACTGCTCCTCGGTCTTCTGGCTCTGGTTAACCCGCTTCTTGCGGATAAGACGCTACTCCTAGTTTGTTGGCCTGCTATTACTAAGTAAGAATTTTTGCTTGTGATGGTCTGGTGGTGTTTGAAAATATTCTCTGAGTTCATAGAGTTGCTTGTGTTCTTTAGTAATTCAAGGATATTATCTTGTTGCCTTGATGAAGAAGAGTAGATGGAATGTATCTTGGTTTTTTTTCCGCCGACTGCCTCTATTTGTAGTCCATGGACTGGTGTCCTGGGCTTGACACCTCTCTGCATGCATCCCTTTGGTTCAAGTTTCATCTTTGTGAGGCCTATAGCCGCAAAAAATAATGCCGGCGCACCAACAATTGTGTCGCCGGTGCTAAATAGTACCGGCGCACCATGTTTCCGCCGCGCCGGTGATGACCCAAAACCGCCGAAGAAGAAGAAATTCAGTGCGCCTGGGATAATGGTGAACCAGGTTCCAAGCAAAGTTGAAAATCGGGACCCCCTTACTACCGAAACACCTACATGGTGGTGCGCCGGTAGTAAGGAGAGATGCAATTTTCCCTCCCCACCCCCCCATGGATCGCCTTTTCAGTTCTCGAATAAATATAAGAAAGGGATTTCTATTTTCGTGCCCTCGGGTCCTTAGTTGTACTCAGTTTTCCCCAGCTCCTTAGTTTTTCCTCAGTTTTCCCCAAGCCCTTGTCTGTAACCCGCAGAAAGAGCTCGGACGGAAGGAATCCCGTTTAGTTGACGTTGGTTGGTGCTGGCAAGTGGGGCCGCTGTTGGTGCCCCGCAGTGGACACGTCTCCACTTATCCAGATCATCGTGGGACCCACAACTTGTCCACGTTAGCGCGCCGGACCCACAGCTTACCCAGGTGACCGTTGCAAAATGGGAGCCAGAGCCAGCCCCGCGCCCGTGCCCGTGCCATTGCTTCCCCTTTCTTTCTCCGCGCCCCATTGTTCTTCTTCTCCGCCAGCGGTAGCCCTTCTCCGGTAGGCGGGTGATGTCTAGTTTCTCTTCGACCTCCCGTTCTTCATGGCCGCAGTATGGACCCGTGCCTTTGACAAGATGCCCTGACTGCCCACGCCAGGAGCCTCTGAAGCGGTCGATCTGTAAGACGGACGAGAACGGCAACCGTGGACGTGAGTTCGTTGCATGCGAGAGCTTGCCATATAGAGAGGGGGATAAGGTTAGATCTCGCTCCAATTTCTCTGTTTTCTCTCGATTTTCTTGTTATTCCCTCGAATTTGGGATTTAGGGTTCACGTTGTTGTTTTCAGATCTTGAAGAAATGCAGGCATTTCGAGTGGATCGATGTGTACGTTCGTAGGCTTCGATTTGCGAGGAATCAATTGGCGCTATTGGGGGCGCAATTTGGGAGGGGACTTGTTTGTAGAGAATGCGGCGGAGAGAGGAGCCGTTCCGATTATGCCTAATGCTCCCAATGCAGAACTGGTGGAAGTGAAGGGAGAACTGAAGAAAATGAACAAGCAGTTAAGGCAGCTGATCGAGTTGAAGAAGCAAGCTAACCTGATGGCTGGGTTTTTTTTGTTGTATAATTACGATCGGATTCTTATCATTGCTCACCAGGCGCTAGAAGTTGTTACAAGGGATACCTTACAAATCCATTATTCAGTTACATGTACTTGTAGTTGTTTTCAAAGTTAGTGTGTGCATTCACCGAAATTACCAACTATATTCCCTAAAAGAAAAGGAAAGCTAAAGATAGTTGATAATTGTTAGAGGGGTGACAAATAATGCAATCACCGAAATCCGCAAATATGTATGCCTCGTGTTTATACCAAAATTATACCACTTTTAGGCCGTTTCAAAATACCAATACCATATCCCAAACTATATTCCCTAAAAGAAAAGGACAGCTAAAGATAGTTGATAATTGTTAGAGGGGTGACAAATAATGCAATCACCGAAATCCGCAAATATGTATGCCTCATGTTTATAACAAAATTATACCACTTTTAGGCCGTTTCAAAATGGGATCCCTTTCAAAATAGGGTCACTTCAAAATACCAATACAATATCCCAAACTATATTCCCTAAAAGAAAAGGACAGCTAAAGATAGTTGATAATTGTTAGAGGGGTGACAAATAATGCAATCACCGAAATCCGCAAATATGTATGCCTCATGTTTATAACAAAATTATACCACTTTTAGGCCGTTTCAAAATACCAATACTATATCCCAAACTATATTCCCTAAAAGAAAAGGACAGCTAAAGATAGTTGATAGCAATCACCAAAATCCGCAAATATGTATGCCTCATGTTTATAACAAAATTATACCACTTTTAGGCCGTTTCAAAATACCAATACTATATCCCAAACTATATTCCCTAAAAGAAAAGGACAGCTAAAGATAGTTGATAATTGTTAGAGGGGTGACAAATAATGCAATCACCGAAATCCGCAAATATGTATGCCTCATGTTTATACCAATACTATATCCCAAACTATATTAAGTGGCAAACTCGTTATTGCACATAAATAGAGGGGTGGGCATTCTCCACCGACAGAGAGAGAGGGGTGGCCACGAAGAGAGAGAGAGAGAGAGGTTGCCACGAAGAGACGGATAGGGGTATACTGCCCGTTAGATCAGTGGATCAACGGTTCGTGGAGTCGATCCGTGTGACAACGGCTCAACCAATCAGGATAAGTTTGGGCTTCTCAGAGCATTTGTGACAGTACTTGAGGGCAAAACTGAGTAGTACTAAGAATCCAAGGGCACATAAATAGTAAATAGACTAAGGGATTCAAACAAAAGAATTACAAAATGAAAAATGTGTGTTTTGTACAATATAATTCATATTGGGCTACATCAAATTATTTGCAATTCAAATATACATGAGTGTGACAATTATGGCATCATTTAGACAAACTATGTTTTGGGAAAGATGTTTTGCAAAGGGGTTTGGGTGGAAAACCAATCATCTTCATAGCTACACTAGTGATTCTGAGAAGTGGCAATTTGTGGTAAAACTTGATTTATATATGTTTGTTAAGGTTTTCTAGGTGGCAGGTTGCGTAGGAAGACTCCATGAGTAGTTGCCACTAAGTTTGTATTTTTTTGGAATTTTTTGCGCATGAAATGACTCAATTAGCTATGTTAATCTCATTTGTTGACTCTCTGTTGACCAGCTACTTGAGGGTAAAACTGAGTATATTGCACTTGCCGGTCTAAGTCCTCGAGGGGAAAACTGAGTACAGATAAAATTTCTGTATAAGGCCTGAGGTTATAACTGAGTACACCAAACGTCCCAGGGTTAGACTCGTGTAGCGGTGCACGCTGCAGCCGTGCATAGCGGACGCGTGTTGCGGTACACGCCACCTTCGTCTTTATAGAGCCCCTCTTTCTCTCCCTCGACGCACGTTCTCAGCTCACCGCAACCGCCTCTCTGTCCCATCATCTTCTCCACAACCGAAGAAAAACCCCGAAGAAAACCGCCGGCGATGGAGAAGAATGAGATGCCCATTGTCGGCACATCAGCCGCCGCCCACGTCCAGGCCCCTGTCGCTGCTTCCAACATAGCAACAGGCGCATCGGCCGCCGCCCCCGTCCAGGCCCCTGTCGCTGCTTCCAACGTAGCAGCCGGCGGATCGGCCGCCGCCCCCGTCCAGGCCCCTGTCCCTGCTTCCAACGTAGCAGCCGGCGGATCGGCCGCCGCCCCCGTCCAGGCCCCTGTCGCTGCTTCCAACGTAGCAGCCGGCGCATCGGCCGCCGCCACCGTCCAGTCCCCCGTCGCTTGGGACCCGTACGAACCGATTGCAATACGACGCGCCGGAGAACCCCTACGACACCAGCATCGTCGACAACGAGCCGGAGGTAACCCTTTGTTCCCTTGTTCTTATCTCATTTCAATCATTTTGTGTTAGATCTAGCGTTATTACGGTTAAATACATTTCCTAGTTCAATCCTTTTGTGTTAGATCTTGCGTTATTACTGTTCGTCTGTTCCTAGTTCGATCCTTTTGTGTTAGATCTTGCGTTATTAGTGTTTGTGATTTGCTTTTGTTTAAGATTTGTGCCGATGATGATGAATATTTGGGCATAAATTGATTCAGGGTTTGGTCAGTAAACAATTGGTGTGTACAAATTTGTTGTGCATGATCTTTGGTTTCTTGACTCAAATCCTGGATATAAGTGTGTCAAATGTAACTGAGGCTACCTCTTTTTTTCGAGCCCATATTAGCATGCATGATTTTTTGTTCACTCTCTGTTCCATCATCGTTGCAATTGACTCCGTTTTTTTGCACGATCTTTGGTGCTACGTGACAGGTGCAGAGCAGCGACGTCGACAGCGACGACGAGTCCTTCCACACCAAGACTCGTCACGTCCTCAGGAGGCTGCAGTCCGGCCATTACGATGGCCCCTTTGCTCGAGGCATTTACAAGTGCCCCTTCTGCAACAGGAAGCTCCGCGCCACCAACTTCAACTCCCTGGTGAACCATGCTGAATCCATTGGCAGATGTGGCGCTAGAGTTGGAAGGACCGTGAACGTGCATGCGTACATGGCCAAACACAAAGCACTTGGGATTCACCTGCGCAACCTCCAAGCGAGTCACACGCGCTTCCTGGAGGCGTTGAACGTGCCTACTGCACTCTCTGTATGTGACTGCTCTATCTGTAGAGCAGCTTAAATTCATGTAAAATGTAGCTTATGTTGGATCTATTGGTACTACTTTTGGATCTGTCCTGAATATATCTATGCTATGTTGGTTGTTGTATGCAGCTTATCGTATATTTTCTCTCTGGATTTGTGCCCTAGATTTCCTACCTGATTGGGTAAAAACGAAGGCATAAAGAAATGAATGGCGTTAAAAAACAGAAGGACAAGCTGCTCTAGATTTGCTACCAATTTGGGCTATCAAATATGAATGAGATCGAGCGAGAGAGGGGAAAAAGGTACATTGAAAACTGCTAATCTGGGCGAAAGAGACAGAAACCACTCGTGCTCCCGTCCCGGACCCACACGGCTCCACACGCTACGGCCCCATGATGGCGTGTAACTCACACGTTCGTTGGGAACCCCAAGAGGAAGGTATGATGCGCACAGCAGCAAGTTTTCCCTCAGAAAGAAACCAAGGTTTATCGAACCAGGAGGAGCCAAGAAGCACGTTGAAGGTTGATGGCGGCGGGATGTAGTGCGGCGCAACACCAGGGATTCCGGCGCCAACGTGGAACCTGCACAACACAACCAAAGTACTTTGCCCCAACGAAACAGTGAGGTTGTCAATCTCACCGGCTTGCTGTAACAAAGGATTAACCGTATTGTGTGGAAGATGATTGTTTGCAGAAACAAGGTAGAACGATTGCAGTAGATTGTATTTCAGTATAGAGAATTGGACCGGGGTCCACAGTTCACTAGAGGTGTCTCTCCCATAAAACAAACAGCATGTTGGGTGAACAAATTACAGTTGGGCAATTGACAAATAAAGAGGGCATGACCATGCACATACATATCATGATGAGTATAGTGAGATTTAATTGGGCATTACGACAAAGTACATAGACCGCCATCCAACTGCATCTATGCCTAAAAAGTCCACCTTCAGGTTATCATCCGAACCCCCTCCAGTATTAAGTTGCAAAGCAACAGACAATTGCATTAAGTATGGTGCGTAATGTAATCAACAACTACATCCTTAGACATAGCATCAATGTTTTATCCCTAGTGGCAACAGCACAACACAACCTTAGAACTTTCTGTCCTTGTCCCGGTGTCAATGCGGGCATGAACCCACTATCGAGCATAAATACTCCCTCTTGGAGTTACAAGCATCTACTTGGCCAGAGCATCTACTAGTAACGGAGAGCATGCAAGATCATAAACAACACATAGATATAACTTTGATAATCAACATAACAAGTATTCTCTATTCATCGGATCCCAACAAACGCAACATATAGAATTACAGATAGATGATCTTGATCATGTTAGGCAGCTCACAAGATCCGACAATGATAGCACAATGGGGAGAAGACAACCATCTAGCTACTGCTATGGACCCATAGTCCAGGGGTAGACTACTCACACATCACTCCGGAGGCGACCATGGCGGCGTAGAGTCCTCCGGGAGATGATTCCCCTCTCCGGCAGGGTGCCGGAGGCGATCTCCTGGATCCCCCGAGATGGGATCGGCGGCGGCGGCGTCTCTGGAAGGTTTTCCGTATCGTGGCTCTCGGTACTGGGGGTTTCGCAACGGAGGCTTTAAGTAGGCGGAAGGGCAGGTCAGGAGGCGGCACGAGGGGCCCACACCATAGGGCCGCGCGGCCAGGGGCCAGGCCGCGCCGCCCTAGGGTGTCGCCACCTCGTGGCCCCACTTCGTCTCCTCTTCGGACTTCTGGAAGCTTCGTGGCAAAATAGGACCCTGGGCGTTGATTTCGTCCAATTCCGAGAATATTTCGTTACTAGGATTTCTGAAACCAAAAACAGTAGAAAACAGCAACTGGCACTTCGGCATCTTGTTAATAGGTTAGTTCCAGAAAATGCACGAATATGACATAAAGTGTGCATAAAACATGTAGATAACATCAATAATGTGGCATGGAACATAAGAAATTATCGATACGTCGGAGACGTATCAGCATCCCCAAGCTTAGTTCTGCTCGTCCCGAGCAGGTAAAACGATAACACAGATAATTTCTGGAGTGACATGCCATCATAACCTTGATCATACTATTTGTAAAGCATATGTAGTGAATGCAGCGATCAAAACAATGTATATGACATGAGTAAACAAGTGAATCATATAGCAAAGACTTTTCATGAATAGCACTTCAGACAAGCATCAATAAGTCTTGCATAAGAGTTAACTCATAAAGCAATAATTCAAAGTAAAGGTATTGAAGCAACACAAAGGAAGATTAAGTTTCAGCGGTTGCTTTCAACTTGTAACATGTATATCTCATGGATATTGTCAACATAGAGTAATATAATAAGTGCAATAAGCAAATATGTAGGAATCAATGCACAGTTCACACAAGTGTTTGCTTCTTGAGGTGGAGAGAAATAGGTGAACTGACTCAACATTGAAAGTAAAAGAATTGTCCTCCATAGAGGAAAAGCATCGATTGCTATATTTGTGCTAGAGCTTTGATTTTGAAAACATGAAACAATTTTGTCAACGGTAGTAATAAAGCATATGTATCATGTAAATTATATCTTACAAGTTGCAAGCCTCATGCATAGTATACTATAGTGCCCGCACCTTGTCCTAATTAGCTTGGACTACCGGATCATCACAATGCACATGTTTTAACCAAGTGTCACAAAGGGGTACCTCTATGCCGCCTGTACAAAGGTCTAAGGAGAAAGCTCGCATTGGATTTCTCGCTATTGATTATTCTCAACTTAGACATCCATACCGGGACAACATAGACAACAGATAATGGACTCCTCTTTTATGCATAAGCATGTAACAACAATTAATAATTTTCTCATATGAGATTGAGGATATATGTCCAAAACTGAAACTTCCACCATGGATCATGGCTTTAGTTAGCGGCCCAATGTTCTTCTCTAACAATATGCATGCTTAACCATAAGGTGGTAGATCTCTCTTACTTCAGACAAGACGGACATGCATAGCAACTCACATGAAATTCAACAAAGAGTAGTTGATGGCGTCCCCAGTAAACATGGTTATCGCACAACAAGCAACTTAATAAGAGATAAAGTGCATAATTACATATTCAATACCACAATAGTTTTTAAGCTATTTGTCCCATGAGCTATATATTGCAAAGGTGAATGATGGAATTTTAAAGGTAGCACTCAAGCAATTTACTTTGGAATGGCGGAAAATACCATGTAGTAGGTAGGTATGGTGGACACAAATGGCATAGTGGTTGGCTCAAGTATTTTGGATGCATGAGAAGTATTCCCTCTCGATACAAGGTTTAGGCTAGCAAGGCTTATTTGAAACAAACACAAGGATGAACCGGTGCAGCAAAACTCACATAAAAGACATATTGTAAACATTATAAGACTCTACACTGTCTTCCTTGTTGTTCAAACTCAATACTAGAAATTATCTAGACCTTAGAGAAACCAAATATGCAAACCAAATTTTAGCATGCTCTATGTATTTCTTCATTAATGGGTGCAAAGCATATGATGCAAGAGCTTAAACATGAGCACAACAATTGCCAAGTATCACATTACCCAAGACATTTATAGCAATTACTACATGTATCATTTTCCAATTCCAACCATATAACAATTTAACGAAGGAGAAACTTCGCCATGAATACTATGAGTAGAAACTAAGGACATACTTGTCCATATGCTACAGCGGAGCGTGTCTCTCTCCCATAAAGTGAATGCTAGGATCCATTTTATTCAAACAAAACAAAAAAAAAACAAAAACAAACCGACGCTCCAAGCAAAGCACATAAGATGTGATGGAATAAAAATATAGTTTCAGGGGAGGAACCTGATAATGTTGTCGATGAAAAGGGGATGCCTTGGGCATCCCCAAGCTTAGACGCTTGAGTCTTCTTAATATATGCAGGGGTGAACCACCGGGGCATCCCCAAGCTTAGAGCTTTCACTCTCCTTGATCATGTTGCATCATACTCCTCTCTTGATCCTTGAAAACTTTCTCCACACCAAACTTAGAACAACTCATTAGAGGATTAGCGACAATAAAAATTAACATATTCAGAGGTGACACAATCATTCTTAACACTTCTGGACATTGCATAAAGCTACTGGACATTAATGGATCAAAGAAATTCATCCAACATAGCAAAAGAGGCAATGCGAAATAAAAGGCAGAATCTGTCAAAACAGAACAGTTCGTATTTACGAATTTTATCGAGGCACCAGACTTACTCAAATGAAAATGCTCAAATTGAATGAAAGTTGCGTACATATCTGAGGATCACTCACGTAAATTGGCATAATTTTCTGAGTTACCTACAGAGAAAACAGCCCAGATTCGTGACAGCAAAGAAATCTGTTTCTGCGCAGTAATCCAAATCTAGTATGAACTTTTCTATCAACGACTTTACTTGGCACAACAAAACACTAAACTAAGATAAGGAGAGGTTGCTACAGTAGTAAACAACTTCCAAGACACAAATATAAAACAAAGTACTGTAGTAAAAACATGGGTTATCTCCCAAGAAGTTCTTTCTTTATAGCCATTAAGATGGGCTCAGCAATTTTAATGATGTACTCGCAAGAAATAGTATTTGAAGCAAAAGAGAGCATCAAGAGGCAAATTCAAAACACATTTAAGTCTAACATGCTTCCTATGCATAGGAATCTTGTAAATAAACAAGTTCATGAAGAGCAAAGTGACGAGCATAGGAAGATAAAACAAGTGTAACTTCAAAAATTTCAGCATATAGAGAGGCATTTTAGTAACATGAAAATTTCTACAACCATATTTTCCTCTCTCATAATAACTTTCAGTAGTATCATGAGCAAACTCAACAATATAACTATCACATAAAGCATTCTTATCATGAGTCTCATGCATAAAATTATTTCTCTCCACATAAGCATAATCAATTTTATTAGTTGTAGTGGGAGCAAATTCAACAAAGTGGCTATCATCATATATAGGAGGCATATTGTAATCATAAAAGAAAATTTTCTCCTCAATGCTTGGGGGACTAAAAAGATCATGCTCATCAAAGCCAGCTTCCCCAAGCTTAGAATTTTCCATAGCATTAGCAACAATGGTGTTCAAAGCATTCATAGTAATAACATTCCCATTAGCATGCATATAAAGTTCCATGGGTTTTTTAATTCTCTCTTCAAACACATCATGTCCTAATTCAAGATAAAGTTCATAAAGATCTCTCATATTTTTGTTGTTTTCCATTATGCTTAACTAGTGAAATAAAAACATGCATGATATTAAGTAAAGTAAAACAAGTAACTATTTTTTGTGTGTTTTTGATTTAGTGCAGCAAACAAAGTAGTAAATAAAACTAAGCAAGACAAAAACAAAGTAAAGAGATTGGGATATGGAGACTCCCCTTGCAGCGTGTCTTGATCTCCCCGGCAACGGCGCCAGAAAAAGAGCTTGATGGCATGTAACTCACACGTTCGTTGGGAACCCCAAGAGGAAGGTATGATGCGCACAGCAGCAAGTTTTCCCTCAGAAAGAAACCAAGGTTTATCGAACCAGGAGGAGCCAAGAAGCACGTTGAAGGTTGATGGTGGCGGGATGTAGTGCGGCGCAACACCAGGGATTCCGGCGCCAACGTGGAACTTGCACAACACAACCAAAGTACTTTGCCCCAACGAAACAGTGAGGTTGTCAATCTCACCGGCTTGCTGTAACAAAGGATTAACCGTATTGTGTGGAAGATGATTGTTTGCAGAAAACAGTAGAACAAGTATTGCAGTAGATTGTATTTCAGTATAGAGAATTGGACCGGGGTCCACAGTTCACTAGAGGTGTCTCTCCCATAAAACAAACAGCATGTTGGGTGAACAAATTACAGTTGGGCAATTGACAAATAAAGAGGGCATGACCATGCACATACATATCATGATGAGTATAGTGAGATTTAATTGGGCATTACGACAAAGTACATAGACCGCCATCCAACTGCATCTATGCCTAAAAAGTCCACCTTCAGGTTATCATCCGAACCCCCTCCAGTATTAAGTTGCAAAGCAACAGACAATTGCATTAAGTATGGTGCGTAATGTAATCAACAACTACATCCTTAGACATAGCATCAATGTTTTATCCCTAGTGGCAACAGCACAACACAACCTTAGAACTTTCTCACATCGTCCTGTGTGTCAATGCAGGCATGAACCCACTATCGAGCATAAATACTCCCTCTTGGAGTTACAAGCATCTACTTGGCCAGAGCATCTACTAGTAACGGAGAGCATGCAAGATCATAAACAACACATAGATATAACTTTGATAATCAACATAACAAGTATTCTCTATTCATCGGATCCCAACAAACGCAACATATAGAATTACAGATAGATGATCTTGATCATGTTAGGCAGCTCACAAGATCCGACAATGATAGCACAATGGGGAGAAGACAACCATCTAGCTACTGCTATGGACCCATAGTCCAGGGGTAGACTACTCACACATCACTCCGGAGGCGACCATGGCGGCGTAGAGTCCTCCGGGAGATGATTCCCCTCTCCGGCAGGGTGCCGGAGGCGATCTCCTGGATCCCCCGAGATGGGATCGGCGGCGGCGGCGTCTCTGGAAGGTTTTCCGTATCGTGGCTCTCGGTACTGGGGGTTTCGCAATGGAGGCTTTAAGTAGGCGGAAGGGCAGGTCAGGAGGCGGCACGAGGGGCCCACACCATAGGGCCGCACGGCCAGGGGCCAGGCCGCGCCGCCCTAGGGTGTCGCCACCTCGTGGCCCCACTTCGTCTCCTCTTCGGACTTCTGGAAACTTCGTGGCAAAATAGGACCCTGGGCGTTGATTTCGTCCAATTCCGAGAATATTTCGTTACTAGGATTTCTGAAACCAAAAACAGCAGAAAAAAGAATCGGCACTTCGGCATCTTGTTAATAGGTTAGTTCCAGAAAATGCACGAATATGACATAAAGTGTGCATAAAACATGTAGATAACATCAATAATGTGGCATGGAACATAAGAAATTATCGATACGTCGGAGACGTATCACCCCACAAACATGGTCTCGTCCTGTCCCACGCGGTCCCTTCCTACCAGCCCCACACGACGCGGTCCCACACGACGCGACCCCACAAACGACACGACCCCACTCGTCAGCACGGAACGGTCAACTTAACGGATTCCTTTCGTCCGAGCTCCTTCTGCGGGTTCAGACAAGGGCTTGGGGAAAACTGAGGAAAAACTAAGGAGCTGGGGAAAACTGAGTACAACTAAGGACCCGAGGGCACGAAAATAGAAATCCCTATAAGAAAATGATAGAAAATTCAAAAAATAAATCCTTTGAACTGCCCATGTATTATGTAATCTAGTTTTATTGAAAATTTTAAAAAATGAATTCCAGTATATTATGCAAAATGGCGTCATCTTTCGGTAAAACAGGATTTCTAGTTGCATACGACATCCGATGAAAAACTTTTTCATATCAAAATGTATCTACGCGAAATTTTCTATCCGAACTCGTTTGGACAAAAATTGGATTCGGCAAATTCAAAACAGAAATAGGACCTTGATGACACGTCAAGCACACGCCCGTTGGGAATCCCAAGAGAAAGGTGTGATGCGTACAACAACAAGTTTTTCCTCAGTAAGAAACCAAGGTTATCGAACCAGTAGGAGTCAAGGAACACGTGAAGGTTTTTGGTGGCGGAGTGTAGTGCGGCGCAACACCAGGGATTCCGGCGCCAATGTGGAACCTGCACAACACAATCAAAGTACTTTGCCCCAACATAACAGTGAGGTTGTCAATCTCACCGGCTTGCTGTAAACAAAGGATTAAATCTATAGTGTGGAAGATGATGTTTGTTTGCGAGGAACAGTAAAGAACAATGTTTGCAGTAGATTGTATTCAGATGTAAAATAATGGACCGGGGTCCTGTTATCACCAGAATTTGACCAAGTCAGAGGTGGGCCGCGATCAAGATTGGGCTTGAAGAATATATATATGGAAGAATATGCGAACCGGCCTTGTACACGAAGTTTGGGCTAGTTTGCCCTTGTATCTGTAAATATGATAGGATACGTGTCGGTTAGTTAGAGTTTGGCTCGTGCACGGTTGGGATTATTCCCACGTTAGAAAGTCTACGGACTATAAATATGTATCTAGGGTTTATGAAATAAACAACAATCACGTTCACCACAAACCAATCTAGGCGCATCGCCAACTCCCTTGTCTCGAGGGTTTCTTCCGGGTAAGCATCATGATGCCTAGCTCGCATCTTGCGATCTAGGCAGTACACGTTCATCCGCTGTTCATGCGTTGCTCGTACTGAAGCCTTTTTGATGGCGAGCAACGTGGTTATCTTAGACATGTTAGGGTTAGCATTGTTCATCGTATCATATGCTATCGTCGTGCAACCCTGAGATGTCTAGCCGCCCTTACGCCTATCTTAGGTGTAAGGGCGGCACCCCGCTTGATCATTATTTAGTAGATCCGATCCGTTATGATTGCTCCTTGTTCTTCAAGGATTAGTTTAATATCTGCATAGTTAGGCCTTACAAACGGGTTGAAGGATCCAGTGGCGCGTAGGGTGTAGTTTGCTAGCCCTAGACAGGATGTTCCGGGGATCAACCTCGTGTTGGTTTTTAGGCCTTGTCTAGGGTCGGTTTACGATCACCGTGCGTGGCCGCCAGGCTCAATCACGAGTAGGATGTTCCGATTATGTGGTGAAAACCCTAAATCGTAGTAGGTCGTTTTAGCTTTATTCTGATCAAGCAGGACCACCATATATTCGTACACCTCGTACGGATCATGGGTGGATCGGCTCTTTGAGCCGATTCACAGGACAACCTGAGAGCCGATCGAGGCTCGTATTTAATGTTTACGTGTATGCCATGCAGGAATCTAAGCGAGGCACATCCATCACCTTCCTGACCAGGTATAGGTCAGGTGGCACGCCCTTGCACCAGCATCGAACGTGCGTGCCGAGTCTTTGCGGGCCGTCGCTCGGAGGGACCAGGGCCAGCCGCAGTCCTGGGAGCCTCCCGGCTCTACTGTGTTGCCCGTCGCTGCTCGCTGGTGGGTTTCTGACCGCAACACATTCTGGCACGCCCGGTGGGACAATCTGCGACATCAACCACATCGCCATCTACATCTGAGATGGCGGACGGCACTCCAGTCACGTACGAGGATCTGACCGAGGAGCTCAAGAAGAAGTATGACGAGGTCAAAGCTATCCTCGAAGCCGACCTCATCGGCTCTTTTCATAGAACCCGCTCACATGGCATCAGGTGGAAAGGGTTCTCACCTGAAGGCGCGCTCGATGGAGTGGACCTGTCCGCCCCGTCAGAAGAACGCACCAGGTCCCTGCGTCAGGAGGTTAACTTCATGGTAGCTCATTCGCTACACCGCCATTCTGAGAGCCTGGTGAACACTTTGGAGCGTGTCGCTCTTCGGGTGATCCAGGAAATCATGAGGCATCAGTACTCTCCGTCAGGACCAGCTCTCGGGACTTACCAAGGAGAGATGCCACTCCAGTCCCGTCCACCGCTGCCATTCGCGTTGGCAGCACCAGAAGTGCCGAATTCACCGGCATACGTCGTCTACAAGATCGGTGGTGACCCTAGTGACTACCAGTTCTTGCATGAGGCGCCTAAGGAGATCCTACACGGATACACGTGCACATACGTGCGATCGCAGAATCGGGCACTCACAAACCAGATCGCAACAATAGGACTTGGAACAGCAGGAGGAACTTCAGCAACAGATCTTGAGAAGCAGACGTGGCTAGCTAAGTATGCCACTCCGACAAACCTCCAGAGCTCAGCTCCTGCAGTTGGCTCAGAGCTGGAAAAGCAAGCATGGCTGGCTAAGTATGCCACTCCGGCGAATCTTCAGAGTTCGACTCCTGCAGCCAGCACCGCGGATCAGATCAGTACAATCCTGAAAGACCAGTTCGGCATGGTGCCGAAAAGGAGGACAGTCGGCTATTCCAAGCCGTACCCCAACGGGTACGAGTTGATCCCGCTACCACCCAAATATCGGCTCCCTGATTTCTCCAAGTTTAATGGATCAGATGGTTCCAGCTCCATCGAGCATGTGAGCCGATATTTGGCACACGGGCAGGCACGATCTCAGCATCAGATGAGCTGCGTGTGAGGTTCTTCGCACAGTCCCTCACAGGATCGGCTTTCGGATGGTACACGTCACTGCCACCAGACTCAATCCGGACTTGGAAGCAGTTGGAAGAGCAGTTCCACATGCAGTATCACTCAGAGGCTTCCGAGGCTGGCATTGCCGATTTAGCACAAGTACGTCAGAAGCGCGGAGAAACAGTGTCAGAATACGTCCAGCGCTTCAGGACCGTTAGGAACCGATGCTATTCGGCTCGTGTGACTGAGAAAGAAGCAGTCGAGTTCGCGGTGGTGGGTCTCGCATCACCGATCAAGGACGTGGCCTCCCAAGCAGACTACCCTTCACTGGCGCACATGGTGCGTGTTGCGGATATGAACAGCGCCACCCAGATGTATACCAGGATAAATTCAAGCGTGCAGTGGTCCTGGTTGAGACAGAAGAAGATGAAGGGTCTACGGGAGATCAAGAGGTAGCAGTGGCTGAATGGACTCGGGGGGCAACCCCCACATCCTGCAAATGGGTTAAGCCACCAGGTCCGCCCAGAGGGTTTGATTTCGACGTAACTAAAACTGAGCAAATTTTTGACCTCTTACTTAAGGAGAAGCAGCTGAAGTTACCCGAAGGCCTCAAAATCCCCACGGTACAGGAGCTGAACGGAAAGCCATACTGCAAATGGCATAACTCGTTCTCCCATACCACCAACGACTGCAGGGTGTGGCGTCAGCAGATCCAAATGGCGATAGAACAAGGAGGTCTAATTTTCAACCAGTACGCCATGAAAGTCGACACTCACCCCTTCCCCGCCGTTAACATGGTGGAGTGCATTTACCCTGGAGGGTGCCAGCCAGGATTCTCGTTCAACATCAACATGGTAGGACCTGGACACCACTCTGGTAAGGACGGAGACGAGGGCAGCTGCTCTCGTAGCAAGGATACAGAGGAAGCCGTTCCACGCGATCGGCTCCGTCACGATGGCAAGTGCTACATCACAGAGGGAGAAGTGAGGAACGTGAGATATCAGCGACCTCTCTCTGATCACCTCCTCAACAAGTATGTGAGTCAATATGACCAACGCCGACGACCCAACGACGATGATGAAAGAGATCGTCTGGCTAGGGACGCCAGGAGACGTCGTCGGCATGATCGCGACGAGGAGAGATATGAGCGCCACGCCAAGGAAAAGTCAAGAGAGCAAGACGACGAGGATAGGCCTTTGGGGACTGCCCCTTCTTCGGTTTCTTTTGGGATTCAGGAATGAGCCGATTGCCTACAATCGGCAACTGCCCAGAATGTAGACAGAAGAGGAAGGATGCAGCTAACGTGTCCATGTTCAAACGTCTAGGGCCTCTCCCGCCTCGGAACAAGCACGCTGAGTCCCCTCGGGTGGAAGATCTCGAGGATTTGGAAGACGATGATGAAGAAGAAGAAGACAGGTACCACCGGCCAAGGTGGTGCCCTGATGGACTCAGCCGTTCCCAAAAGCGTAGGGTTCAGCGACTGCGTGGCTTGGAGGAAGCCGAAAGGTTATACCTGCACACGCTAAGGAAGGCGCGGCCTGATCTGGCCGCGAAAATTCAACGAACCCTGGATGAAGAGGGTCGACCACAAAAAATGGAGTGGCGCCCCAAGCAAAGGAAAGCCGATGATGAAACATCGGCTGGCACAAACATGGTGTTCATCCTTCCGACGGAGTTTAGTGCTCCAGGATTAGACGAGGCACCCGTGGCACAACTTGGACTGCGGCCCACGGCCGATTATCTTTGAGAAGCCACGAGAAAGAAGCTACAGACATCTGAAGGCCCTGTACTTGCGAGGTTATATCAATGGGCAGCCTGTCAACAAGATGCTGGTGGACACCGGAGCGGCAGTCAACATTATGCCATACTCCATGCTACGTCGGTTGGGACGCTCTAGCTCGGATCTGATCAAGACCAACGTGACATTGAGCGATTTCAATGGCCAAGCGTCTGACGCACTAGGTGTTCTGAACGTGGATCTGACCGTAGGAAGGAAAACCATCCCTATGACGTTCTTTATTGTCGATAGCAAGAGCACCTATGCTGTCCTGCTAGGAAGAGATTGGATCCACGCCAACTGTTGCATTCCATCCACGATGCACCAATGCGTAATACAGTGGGATGGAGATGAGGTAGAGGTCGTCCATGCAGATGACTCAGCCGAGGTTTCAACGGCTGGCATGAACGCTTGGGAGACAGCAGGCCAAGAGCCACTCTCAGGCACCAATTTGGACGACTGCGAGCGCATCGACGTGACAAAGGATGGGGTTAGGCTGGTCTTATCCACCGGCCTGACCGTATAGCAAGAACAAACCTATGGACAAACGTGGCGAGGCCGATCCTTGGGATCGGCCCCAAAGATCTATGGAGGAACATTGCAAAACCTTCATTGAGCGATTCGATCAACATGGAGGCCGATTCCAGCAATCGGCCAAAATTATCCTCACCACACATTCTGCCTGTGTTCAACGTCGATCTAATGGGCAGCGGTTTTACGTCGGCTGATGAGCTAAAAAATCAACATTGGTCCTACCGGAGCCGACATTCAAATACAGTGCCTTGGCTAACTACAGAGCCGATATCCGCAGTTACCTGGCAGATTCGGCTCGGGGGGGCACCTAATCAGATGAACATGTGCAGAGGAACATGTGTGCAGTGAACTATTGGGGGGGCCGATAGAAAAATCGGCCAGTAAAAAAAAAATTCATGGTATACAGCCGATGCACGGACATCGACTTTAGACCTAAGAAACAAAGCCGATGCACAGCCATCGACTCTAGTGCAAATTACACAAGATCTACCAGCTGCGTGTTCAAGACACGGATTTCGACCAAGTCGGTTTTCAGTTCAGCCTCAAGGCCAACCTCCAACCTTTTACTTATTAGGCTGTTGGTGTTTCGTCTACAATATCGGCTTTCAACGGAAGAAGAGGCGATCGATGGGGGCAAGTTTGGCTGGCTCGGCATGGTGGCTGTCTCAGAATTACCTGAGTTCAAAGCCCTTTGACTGATCTGTGCATCCTCACCGATATTCTCGCCTTGACTAAGGCTCGGGGGGCAGCTGGCCTGGTAGATGCTCTATTTTAGAAGCCGATTGGGGTGTCATCGGCTGATCCTTCGTCGCAACCTTCTTCAAAAATGGTGAGTTCTTGCAGAAGAGGATCACTGGACCTGGTGGGAGGAATTTAAGGGCTCTCTTGAAGACTCCACATCACTACAAGAAAAGTTCTGATAGACAACGTCTCAAAATCGTCCGCTAAGGGGTATTTTTCGTCGCCTATGGGCCTAACCCGACGATATGGGTTCTGTTGTGGAAACTGCGTCAGGCAAAGTCCTACGACGATTTTTTCGGTCCGTCGCGCTTGGGCGCCCTTCCGCCACGGAAAATCAGACCGTTGCCCAAGTGTTTCCGGGAGCCCGTTGACTGCTGACGTCATGCAAACTGACACGTGGCAGACGCCGTTAGCGCGATTAACGGCGTTAACCGGCTGAAACCCCGTGGTAGATGGTAGGCCCACACGAGGCTGCCACGTCTTAAGCGGGCCGGCCCATTAAGTTCTACGGGCCGGGCAGTGACTTAGTTTGACCGGTCAACTATATAGCTGGGCTGGTCCATTAGTTACGTGGGCCGGGCCTAACCTCTAAAGTTGACTGGTCAAAACTTTAATGGGCCGGCCCACTAAGCATGTGGGCCGGGCCGAATGCACTCGTTTGACCGGTCAACAGGCAAAAGGGCCGGCCCACAAGACATGTGGGACCCACTTTCCTGGTATCGGGCCGGCCCATTTACAAAGTGGGGTCCACATTAAAGCAAGTGGGCCGGCCCAAAAAATTATTGGGCCGGCCCAATTAGCATGTGGGTCCCACTTTCCTGCTATCGGGCCGGCCCATTTAGTACGTGGGGTCCACATTAGATCAACTGGGCTGGCCCAACAAGCCAGTGGGCCGGGCCAAAAGCACAAGTGGGTCCCACTTTCCTGTTAAAGTGCCAGCTCATTTAGTATGTGGGGTCCACCATATAGCAAGTGGGCCGGCCCAACAAGATAGTGGGCCGGGCCAAAAACACAGGTGGGTCCCACTTTCCAGTTAAAGGGCTGGCCCATTTAGTATGTGGGGTCCATCATATAGCAAGTGGGCCGGCCCAACAAGATAGTGGGCCGGGCTAAAAACACAGGTGGGTCCCACTTTCCAGTTAAAGGGCTGGTCCATTTAGTATGTGGGGTCCACCATATAACAAGTCGGCCGGCCCAACAAGATAGTGGGCCGGGCCAAAAACACAGGTGGGTCCCACTTTCCTGTTAAAGGGCCGGCCCATTTAGTATGTGGGGTCCACCATATAGCAAGTGGGCCGGCCCAACACGCTAGTGGGCCGGGCCAAAAACACAGGTGGGTCCCACTTTCCTCTGAAAAGGCCGGCCCGTTTAGTATGTGGGGTCCACCATATAGCAAGTGGGCCGGCCCAACAAGAGAGTGGGCCGGGCCAAAAACCCTGGTGGGTCCCACTTTGGTCTTAAAGGGCCGGCCCATTTAGTATGTGGGGTCCACCACAAAAGCAATTGGGCTGGCCCAACTAGTTAGTGGGCCGGCCCAGTTGTGGGTGGGGTCCACCTTAAAGCAAGTGGGCCGGCCCACTTAGAGTGTGGGGTCCACAGTAAATCAAGTGGGCTGGCCCAATAAGTAAGTGGGCCAGCCCGTTTAGTTGCTGTTTATATGCCGGCGTAATAGGCGCTTTAGGATTTTGCGAGCCGGCACATATGTGATTTCGCTTAATTGGGCCGTTTAAGGGATGGGAATTCGTGATTTAGATACTGAGAATATTTACGCAGCATTGATTTCTGTCGGATAGCCTCACTTACCACAAGCACCAAAGAAAAAATGCGCGAAAGAACTATAAAAACTAACTAAATATTACATCAGCTGCAAGGCTTTGAAAAAATATTACAGAACCCAGAGAAATTGAATGGTAATTAAACCTATAATACAATGAAGCGATCCAGCAATCTTTTAAGTTGTCCATGCAGCACCTATATCTGAAACAAAGACATTACAAGTTAAGACAGCAACAATGGAAACGCAAAGACACTGCAATATTGTTTGCCAAAGAATTTGGAACTCATCATTTCGTCGTTATAACAAGATCATTGTAATGCGCACAATAAGCAAACAAAGAGTGCATGCCGCATACCAACAGCCAATATAACAGAGCATGTTAGAATGAAACAGCAGACTTACTACTGTCGAGTCCCATGCAAACCAACATGTTCACGGAGTACAAAATTGGCATGAACAACATAGTAGCAGGCTATAAATTTTGTAACAACGACTGAGCAAGATGAAGTTATGATGGCTACATCTAGAGAGCAGGGAATGTAAACCAAAAATAGAAGTTACGATGGCAAAAGCTAAAGAGGAGGGAATGTGAACCAACATGTGCCAAGTGCAATTACTTCATTTTGGCCGTGAACTAAATAATACTCCTGAACTTATAGTGAAGGGGATGCAAATCAAGATGTTTCGGGATATAAACTTGTAATGAGCAACACATAGAGGATAGTTAATGCTGGAGCTTAGGATGGACCAGATACCGCAGATAGTGGGATCACCTGTGAACTTGTATAAGAGGGAATGCAAACCAATATGTTCAGCTTTCCATATGTGAGCGTCATGCCAAGTCAGAGAAACAAGTCAATAATGCAGCTTTTGAAGAACAAGATAGCACGCAAAATTATTATCTAGTAGTATGACAAGTTTATTTGTACTACAGGCTAGATAGCAGAGTGATAGCATGCCAAACTAAGTCCTTACTTTGTTAGCTTACAATGAACTAGATACAAAACAATGGCATCACCTGTAGTACAGGAATGCAAGCCAACATGTTCATGGAGTAAAAAATTGGCACAAACAACATAGTAGCAGGCCATAATTTTTGTAACAACGACTGAGTAAGATAAAGTTATGATGGCTAGATCTACAGAGCAGGGAATGTAAACCAAATATAGAAGTTACGATGCCAAAAGCTATAGAGCAGGGAATGCGAACCAACATGTGCAATTACTTAAAATTGGCCGTGAACTAAATAATAGCGAGGATGTTACTATAATACCTATAATTTTTGTAACAACGATCGAGCAAGATAGAAGTTATGATGGCTACATCTACGTAGCAGGGAATGCAAACCAAAATGTTCAATCGCTTAAAGTTAGCAATGAAGTAGAAAATAGCAACGTGTTACGGTCATAGCTAGGAATGAACTAAAAGAGCTTCAGACAAACAAGCATCGAACCAGAACATGGCGCTAAAACAAGGGACTTACATTAGGAGAAGCACTCTGTGGGAGTCACATCAGATCTTCCTGGGGTTGATAGATCCGGTGATGAAGTACGCTACATGTGCTACTTGGGGTTGGAGAGACGGCCATTACACTTCATGATTACTCATCTCATCTGCAAAAACGTAACGGCGCGTCGTTAGCACAAACAGGTTCCCCCAAGATTAAACAAGAACTTGCAGGCAAGCAATAGAAAAGCGACAGTAGAAGAGTTTAGATCATGCACAGCGCGGGTGAAGCAGATCCGGTTCATGCACAGCGGTGTCGGTGAGCAAGATCCGATGCGGTGGACGACGGATCCGGCGAAGCGGCTCCGGTGGGGTGGACGATACCGCAGCTGAAGCGACTGCAGTAGACTGCTGGATGAGCATATGGTTTCGAGGTTCGGCGGGGATGATCCGGTCCGGTTGATGACGGCGTCGATGAAGCGGCTCCGGCAGGCAGTCGGATGACGAGGATCGCGAGGGCTCGGGTAGGCCAGGGAAGTCCGGCGGGGATGTTCCGGTGCGGTGGTCGTGGAGGTGGTAGAGAGAGGGACTTGAGAAGTTCCGGTGGGTGGTCTCAGATGAGAGACTGAGGGAAATGAATTTTTTTGGGAGGGTATCCGGGGCTAGGGAGGTGGTGATCCAAAAAATGACGGCCGGACCCCACCAACCGACTTTGCTGTCATCTCCACAGGGGTAGAATCGGAATTTGGAAGCGTGTGAAATTTTTGTATTTTGTGGGCGGGAAGTTTTGCCGCTATGAGATTTTGAATTTCGCTAAGGTCCAAGTATAATGATAAAAAATTGTGAGACCGTACTAGTACCATGATCATCATCGGACACAGATCTGGTGACATGCACCTGAAATTGGTGCATCCGTTGCAAAGTATAATGCTAAAATTTTGAGTGACCGTACTAGTACTTATGTTCAAGCCCGAGTGCAACATCAAATCATCATCACGTTGAAAATTTGTTACCATGATCATGATCTATCTCTAAATTTGGCGAATCCGCTAAATCTGGCAAAGTATAATGATAAAGAAATTGTGAGACAGTAGTAGTACTTCTGTTCAAGGTCGAGTGCAACATCAAATCATCATCACGTTTAAAATTTGTTACCATGATCATGATCTACCTCTGAAAATGGGCGCATCCACTAAAACTTGCAAAGTATAATGATAAAAAAATTGTGAGACCGTACTAGGACTTATGTTCAAGGTCGAGTGCAACATCAAATCATCATTACATTGAAAAGTGTGTTACCTTGATCATGATCTATCTCTGAATTTGGCGCATCCGCTAAATCTCGCAAAGTATAATGATAAAAAAATTGTGAGAATGTACTAGTACTTATGTTCAAGGCCGAGTGCAGGATCAAATCATCATCACGTTGAAATTCGTTACAACGATCATGACATATCTCTAAAATTGGCGCATCCGCTAAATCTCGCAAAGTATAATGATAAAAAAAATTGTGAGACTGTACTAGTACTTGTGTTCAAGGCCGAGTGCAGGATCAAATCATCATCACGGTGAAATTTGTTACAACGATCATGACATATCTCTGAAATTGGCGCATCCGCTAAATCTTGCATGTGGCGCATCTCAGTGCGGAGCAACAGGCCGGTGCTATCAAGGTTGAGGCGTCAGTAGCGTCATCGGGCTCTCCTCTTTTGATAGATCTTCTACATGGCGCGGCGCACCGCCCGTCGAGAAGTAGTCACATGTGATACCGAGGTGGAGACGTCGCCGGCATCCTCGAGGCGTGGCCGCCCTTCTACGAGCCAGCGTCGACTCAAGGTATGAATCCATGCGTTGTCGCGCCCCTTCTTCCGATGAAGTGGGGTGCCTTAGATTTATTGTTCTTCTCTTACGATTATTTTGAGCCGATCATGTGTGCTCTTTCTCTGAATATATTGCTTGAAAAGCTAACCAAGTTAATTAAATTCACTTCGTTCTTAATCTTGCGTGCTAATTTTGTTATTTTTGCTGACAGTGGTGCGCGCAAGGAGATTTATTTGTGGGTGTGCTGAGCTGTTAGGCCTAAGTCGAAATCCTCAGCTAAACGAGGCCTCAGCTTAACACATAAAAAAGTGTTCAATCTCGCCCACAATGTCCTTTTCTTTCCTCTTCCTTTATTGGAACTTGTTTTGCAGACAAGGAAAGTGGCACGTGTAATGTGAGTAAAACCCTCTTAGCCAAAATCAGCTACAAGCAAGATTTTCTGTATTGTAGATGCCCCAATTGACTATAATCCCCAATGTAGTCTTTTTTTTATGTCAGTATAGACTTCTTTACATGGCATGCATTTGCCTAATGAGCAGCATTGTATTGCCATTCTAGCCAACCTGGTCGATATGTCAAGCTTCATGCACGAGATGCCATGTTTAATTTACTCCCTCACTCCGATCCATATTTCTTGGTGTAAAATGAATGTGAATCGAAGGGAGTACTTTTCTTAGATAGTACTATACCATTTCAAAAAAAAATACTAGTACTTCGTACTACTACATCACAAATGCATCAAAAGAGTACTACCATCACAAGACCACCACGGTTGTACTAGTAGAGTTTAATACTGAACTTCCAAAGGGAATAAGATTACACATATGAACTTTAAACAGGACCAGGAGCATGAGGGCCAGCAGCGGGGGCGTTGCCGGGGTACAAGCCAGGCAAGACGTAATTCTGGAGGAAGAGGCCATATGCTGCGTGCTTGGCCTTGGTTGCAGGGCGGTGCTTCCCCGATGTACTTAGGCCTACACCCGTCGCATGCTGGATCAGGCTGCGGATGTCCTTCTGGAGGATTTTGCCACAGAATGGGCAAAATAGCTCCCCGCGCATGCGGAAACGAATTTCACCACCCTTCAGCCGCTTCAGAACGTAGCGGCTCTTCTGGTCCCTGCGCTCCTTGTTGTCGTCCATGTCATCAGAATATTCCTGTGAATTATAAAGTACATAATAATCAGGTGCTTAATGAAAGATCGAATAAATACTGCACTATCATAAGCAAACCTTAGAAACCCTAAAATTAAATGTGTAGAACAAGTAAATGGCAGAAGAAATCATACTAAATCACGAGAAAACCCTATGAACAGCAATGAACATAAGCCACAACAATTGCAAGTCCACTAAGTATGAACACATAAATTAATTATATGACAAATCAAGCCAACTACATGGCAGATTAGTCGAAATTAAACTAGAATCTGACCGTACGAACCGTAGAATCAAGTACGTCTACAAGACAAGGTAGGGGATCAAATCAATCAAGAACCAGGTTCGTGCAAACCACGCGAACAGTAATATGACACAAAAAGGATCGGGACAGTTTCGGTAAAAGAGCAGTACCTCCTCGTCGTCACCCTCGACATCCTCCTGGAACTGAACGTTTGGGCCGAAATCGTCGAAGGGGTCGAGGTCCGCGTCCAGCACCGGGTCTAGGAAGACCTCGCCGTGGTGGCCTGCAACGCCTTGCGGATCTTCGGCGGGAGCAACGGCGTTGCTATCCACCTTCTCCTCGACGGCCAGGACGCCCGTTTCGACCGAGGTCGAAGAATCAGACAAGCAGAGGAGACGAGCGGCCTGGGTGCCCGGTGAAGCCTCACCCGCCGCGACGGCCACTACCGCAGAGGCATCCTCTGCGCGAGCGGCCGCCGATTGCTCCGCCTCGTACGCAAGACCTGTCTTCATGCTGCTGCGGTTGGAAACGAGGAAGTCGATGCCTCGGAGGTGCGGTGAGTTGATGGGAGGGGAGAGGACGAGCTCGCGAGAGACGATGAGGCCGATTATTTTATAGCCTCTGACTCTCTGTATCAGAATGGCATTAGTTGTGGACGCGACAGACGATGAGGCCGATTAGTTGTGGACGCGTGAAGTCGTGCATGTACTCGATTCTCACGTATACCAATACTTCCAAACGTCATAAGTAATTCACAATCATTCAGAATAATATGAGACCTTAACATTTTATTGTTTGTGTCAGATATTGTCCATGAAAAATAACATCCTTCAAAAAATAAATCCCCTATGCCAATCCGGTCATGCCCGTCTACTCCAACTAGCTTCCTCGAGTAAATTTGTCACCTTACATTCTTAAAATGAACCAAAATTTGGCACAGGGGCATCACATGGAAAATGATGTTACCATTCTCTCTTCCCATTTTTGTTTGAATTTTTCAAAATTGTCATGCCCTAACGGAAAAAATGTATGTTCCTTCTATGAAGCATGTATCAGAATGGCATTACCAAAACCTGGGGGTGGCGGGGCACATGGTGGTGTGATGATACATCACATTTGGACCACACAACACAATTTGGACCAACCAAAAAATTCAACCACCCTACACAAACCCTGGTCAAAACTAGTTTGACCAATATTACAAAAGTTGTACATAATTCAGAAACCATCAGAAATATACGAATCATTCAGGAGTCAATACTGAAGACAAAGCAATTATGCCAAAAGACGAAGGCAGAGGAGGAACAGGTCTTGCTATATTGCACAACAAAGCCAAATTCAACTTTTCATCGATTCCAAAATTCTGGCTGCAATTAGCACACCCTGGTCTCCTGATGTCGCAATAGTTGGCTACTGGGAGCGGAGACACTCAACTTCCTTCTTCAACTTATCGCACTCTGTGCGAACTTTCAAGTACTTCGTCTCGAAATATTGCGCATGTTCAGCATGCAACTCCACTTCCTGTTGAAAACTTTCACGATCCACGATTGCAATCACACTGACCAGCCTTGTCAGTGACCACACTCATCGGTGGCTGGGCGCGTAGTTCCTCGACTTCCTTCTTCAACTTCTTACACTCCGCGAGAACATCTGAGTACCGTTTATCAAAAGAAGATTGCTCGGAACGGGCATTCTCCGCCGATATGGCACGATTTAAAATGCCCCTGCCCACGAGGTGGCGGATTTTCTTATGAAGGATGGTGTTGTGGCCCTTGATCTGGTCCAGTTTCGCGGAGAATCGTGTTATCACATCCTGCATTGCAAATTCAACAGCAATGAAGTATGCAGAGTGCAGATGAGGGGGGAGAAATAAACAAATGGAGTGCCAACCTCTTCAATATGCCTGAGAGCTGCAAAGTCCTTGTCCATAGGAACCTCTTCAACTATGGAACCGCCATCCCTGGAAGAAAGACAGTTAAGTAGTTGGATCTGGCAGCCAGCAAGGAGGCGATGAAACTACGGCACGGCAATGGAAACATACACGGCCGAAGATGCACACACGTGCACTGGCTGCTCCTCTCCCGGAGACTGAGCATTCGTCTCTGATTCTGCATTCAGGATACCAAACCTATGCAAGAGTTTGAGGTTTCTGTTCTGAAGGGTGGTGTTGTGGCCCTTTAATCTCATAATCCCTTCCTGCATGGAAAAATTCACCAGTAATGAATCAGGGATCCTTTTTCATTCACAGGATATGAAAATCATAAGATTAGGAAAAGCATAGGATTTTGTATACATTAGAGAGGGTGTATGCGCTATTTTATGGGCTATTTTGGAATGTACAAAATGAAGTCGTGTTTAATAAACCCAAATCTCATCCCTTCTTGCAGGTTATCCCTATGATTATTCACTAGATCCGTATGTTTCTTATCTCCAGCCCGAGGATCAGCAGGATATCGGAGTGCAGGTGCAACCGACTAGAGACAGCCGCACGGGATTTTTACAGCCGGGGTGGTGGCAGTTTCCTCATAGAATTACTTACTGATGTGTTTTTGCCTTTTTGGCACCTGCTGTTTTCTATGTTTCGTTGGTGGATCTTTGTGTCGACTCTAGCTGATCCGTGAGAAGTTGTCATAATTTGTGTATGAACTGAAGAAAGCAATAAAGCAGCCATATACATCATTTTGATGCAGAGGCTGTGATATGTCCCCCATTACGAAAAAAGGAACAAACATAGGATATATTTCTATAAATCAAACAACTAATGTAGGGAAGAACCCATAGGATCTAAATGCTACACAATTCTTATAGAAGTCCTACGAATTAAAGAAGCCCTCATGCAGTACGGAGATGAAGAGGAAGAAAAAAAAGCAATGGATATACTTCGTATATTATAGTGCATACATTATTAATGCTCTTGAGAGCTAACAAGTGCTCATCAAACAACGGGTCCTCGATAGCTAAGTACGAAGTGGATCCTGCGGTAGAAAGCACGAGCCTGGAACCGTCGGCCCTGGAAGATGATAGCCGGTTTAGTTGGCACCGCCTACCAGCAAGGACTCAACGAAAATCTGGCATGGCGATTGAAACATACCCAGGAGCTTCGTACCCACCAGGTTGGCGAGAAACGAGCGATTTCTCAACTTGGGTAGGAATGGCGCTGAAACCAGCCGCCATGGAAGAAAGACGGTTAAATTGTTTGATCCGCTAGCCAGCCAGAAGGCAGAGAAACTTCGGCATGGAAACATACCGGGGAGCTACGTACCCACCATCTTGGCGAAACACGGTCGATTTCTCGGCATCGGTAGGAAGGGCGACACTTGAACGGGCGGCCCTGGAAGAAAGACGGTCAAATAGCTGGTTCTCCTGGGTAAAAAAAATAGTTGGATCTGTTTGCCTTGCTGTAATCTGCGTTCATGGGGGCAAAGAAAGCACATGGCGATAAAAACCTACCAGGACTCTTGCTGGATTACTCTGCCCTGACCCAACAAGCCCGAAGCAGACTGAGCTTGCGATGGAAGCGCAGACTGAGCTTGCGATGGAAGCGCAGACTGAGCTTGCGATGGAAGCGCAGACATGCCTGTCCGCCGGCGCCGCTGGTACACTTTCAAAGTCGGAGTTTGCAGGACTTTCAGCGGGATGGATTTCACCGCGGATTTAGTCTCGGACAACAACGCCTCCTTCCTCTTCTTACACTTCTTCATGTTCTTCTTAGACAACTTGTTGAACGATGGATGAATCGCTGGAGGAAGAAGGAAGGGACAAGCAGGTGGGGATAGAAGGGGTCGGTGTAGAGCTCTCCGGGGAGGGTTCCCCGGGGAGGAGGATGAAAACTGGAACGAACAGGACAGGGATGGGACTGGGCAATCTTGTCCGTCCATCCAAAATCAAAGGGCGGGAGCACATAAGACTTTGGGCCATTGACAGGCTGGTCCTGCCACAGGTGGACCCCAAGTTTCAGCGATTCAATGTCAGTGAAAAGATGGGCAATGTAAAAGAATCTTGTTCGGGGTCGGCCGCGGAAGCCAAATCTCTGTGTCCCAAAGTCTACTAGTAGTCTACTCCTATATAGGTATAGCTGCATAGCCATCATACCATTGCATTGATCGAGCTGTACGCCTTTACCACTCTGATTCAGGTCCAAAATATTTGTGTTCTCTTGTCAAATCAAAGGCCTTGTCAGTTTGACGAAATGGACGTTCTTTAACTCACAAACTACTCCAAGGACATCATTTACGGACTACTCAGTTCGGTAAAAAGATTCTTGAAGCCATGTACATATTTTCTGGATCGATTTAGTAATTTGCTACAACTGTAATATTATTTCCAATTTTCAGCAATTTATTTGAATTTTAGGATTTTACTTATAAATTACGCTAATTGACATGTGTAGGAAAGATAGAAAACAACTAGTGTATGCATGACCAATTAATCTGACTAAATAAATCTTATAGTGGCCACTTTGCATCACTCAAACTGAGAGTGCATGTTAGATTCATATGATAGAATAATGGAGAATCGCTATGACATATGCCTCCTTGAATCCTACGGGAAAGAAATCTACGGGAATTGGTAGAGCTAGGTGCGTGATGGTATCATAGGAAAGACAAAGGAAATTTCTATATAGATTGAGAGTGCATAGCATAGTTGTCACAGATGCATACGAATTTTTCCAAGAGGTCTAACCTCTTATTAGAAATCCCATAGGGTTGTACTAGTATAAGAAAACAATACATAGAAATTTTGGAGGATTCAATTCTTCAAATCAAACAAGCTATATAGGGGGAAAATCATATCCTTTGATTCGTACAATTTGTATAGGAGTTATGTAGGATTTGACTATAGGAGTTATGTAGGATTTGACTATAAGATTTGAATATTTGTACGGTTGTGTAATATTTCTACCCAGATCAATTCACATACCACCGGTTATGTATTTTTTTGGGCTATAAAAATAGGAGGTGTGGTATATTTGATGTGTGTAGAGATAATCTCACCATCTTATAGCCACCCCTAACATTTCGAGCAAAAAAAAATCTATACCACTACCCACCTCTCGTCCTACACTCAATTCCTACACAACCAAACAACAAAAATTGGCTATCCCTAGCCAGGTGGTTGGGGATACTCTCACCCCATAAACCTATCTCCTAAACCAAACAACCCCTAATATGGAGGGAAGGAAAACCTAGTATCTGATACTGTACAAAAACACATAAAGCAATCTGGAACCGTCCACATAGAATCAACGGGCCAGAGCAGATGCCTTCTTTGGGAAGGGTCTTGCGCGGAAGCCAAGGAATCCTCTGCGTCGACAATCTGGTGTAGCAGTAAAATACACCATCATAGCGGAACATTGATGGAGTCACTACAATGCGTCCGAATCCGGGTATAGTCTTGTCATATCAATGGCCATGTCAGTTTCTCCAGATATAATCTATCCGTTAGCTAGTACTACTACTCTAGAGGCTGACGCCACATGCAGAAGTTGTACAGTACTACGACTACTATCGAGTATCGACTAGTCCGATCACGTCCAGGTCCCAACTACTCAAAAATGGCCGTAAAGAAAATGCAGAAGTAGGATGGGGCCACGACAAAAGACATACATCTAATTATGGACAGAGGTAGTATCATATCAGCATGCATTAGCATCTCATTTGCAACTAGTTGCACTCGCATCCTATTATCGGATATCACACTTCTGCACTTTTAAAAAATATGAAGAAAAACAAAACTGGGACACATATTATGTTGTGTATTGCTCCACAGGTCACAGATGAGTATGTAAAAAAAAAATTCTAGCTTGCACAAAAAAGACAAATGATATGTGAATAGTTAAGGAATATTATTCACTTTGGTCTCTTCTTTTTTCCACAGCTCACATATGGTCACTTTTTGAAACAAATGTTTAGATGTGCGCAAGATACAACATAACCCGTGACTATGATTTGAATTTACATTTTTTTTACAAACTCGAAATGTGACATCCGACAATAAGATGAGGGATCAACTAGTTGCGAAATGTTTGCACTCCTGACCATGCATCTGAATCTATCTACTAGACTACTACAACAACATACAAAATGCACCAGTTTTGAACTAGACATGTAATGAAGATTTCTAA
Organism: Lolium perenne; assembly: GCF_019359855.2. Taxonomy (NCBI): domain Eukaryota; kingdom Viridiplantae; phylum Streptophyta; class Magnoliopsida; order Poales; family Poaceae; genus Lolium; species Lolium perenne. The sequence continues at coordinate 19,428,496 of NC_067249.2, forward strand.
CCGTTGGTTTCCAAAATCTAACGCTTGTGATTAGAGGGATTCACGTCAAGAGATACCACAACAGCATACACTTCTTTCTAGAACCATCATGTAGCCATTATGTAGAAGAAGAAAAAAGCAGGGTCACACCAATATCACACGTCCCACTCGATACTAAGAAAGGTTCCAAGTTATTGTTCCCATTTCTCAACTGGTCATACCTTTTTCGATGGTGTAACCTACGTAGTATAAGTTATATATTAGTTGTATGGAAAGTTTGAACAACATTTAGAACATAATTTTGTACTCCTAATTGGTCCAACATGCATGCTAAGATTGGGGTCTTCACCTTGAAACGGCGAGCACCGAAAAGCGGGTCAAAATCGCCCAGATCCTCGAAGATATCTACAGGCGCAGCCGCTGTATGAGAGACGGAGTGGGAAACGAGTGGGGCGATGTATGAGAGACGGAGTGGGGGTGTAGTATGTACTATAGTAAGACGGCGAGATGGCGAGGTCAGAGTGATTAAGACTAGTCACAATGGGAAGTACGTAGTACGTAGTATCATACACTACTAGTTTGTGATACTACCTCCACAATGCATAGTATCATAATATGGTTCATACTTATGTCATATTTAAAGTTTTGTAGAATCTCAATGCAAATGTGTGTACATGATGTATTTGTCATGAAGTTTTCTAAGTTTTCTAGGTTTATGTGTTATAATACTACTCTCATCTCTCACCTGATAATTGATGTGACACATTAGATTTTTGCCAACATGGCATGTATGATACTACTTACGAGCCTTAAAAGCACTTTTTTGTGATGTTGATCAAATTGTACTCTAAAATTGTCACTGGACAACAGGTCGGCCTATTGCAAACTTGTTTGAATGAGCTAAAATAGTTAGAAATCTAGAAAATTTGTCACTTCAATGAATTTTCATCCTATAACGTTTACTTTATTTGAAAAACGAATGGGGACGTTTGCCATAATGGGACAATCATTTCTACAAAAAAGAATAAGATGGAAAGTCTCGCAATGTTATTTATCATGACAACATTGACAATGTCACAACCGTGGGGTGATTAGGGAATCCACTCCGCTAGAAAAACAAACTTATATAAGGCATGTGTGGCAATGCAGTTTGTCTACCTTATACACATATCTCGATGTGTAGCTATATATGGATTTTATTTTCCAACTTTAGATGATCAGTTTATAGTTCACCATTTAATTAGATTCATAATTTTTGGGAATAAAATACTTGGAGGTACCCTGCAAGTGTGGTACCACAAACAAAGCCCAAACATGGGTCCCAATAGTACAACATTGCGCGCATATATAGGAAGTTTGAGCAAATTTGAAACCAACCAAATGAGGTAGAAACAAATCAAAAAAATAGTTGTGAAACATGTGCATGGAGCCATCACATGACATGTACTTACTACTAACAAGTAAAAAATATAAAACCCTATCATACATAGAGGTTTGGGGTGAAGAGTTATTATTCACACACATATAGAATAAATATGGACTACTTTTGGCTTTCTACCCATTAATTTGAGCAAGCTTCATGCAGTGTCCACTTCAAACTTGACAACATTGGAACCATAGCTGCTTGAGTTCGCCTCGCTAGCCTCTTCCCATATGTAAGCTTAATTAATTGGTTACACTACGAAAACCACAGTCAACTTCTGAATAATGCATGCATTGCCCCCCTTTTGCACATATGCAACTTTGCAAAGTAGGGATTTTTGGTTTACCACACATTAGTGTGTTGTTTTCTTTTTATTAGGACCCATGTTTGGTAGCCACATTTTTCCAAAGCCAAAGTGTGGTTAGCAACAAAAAAAAAAGCTAGTATGGCTAGCCACCAAATTGTGGCTTAAAATATTAAAGCCAAACTTTGTCAAAACTTTGTAAAAAAAGTTGAGTCTATGACAAATGGACCATATATACATGCAATGAAGTGTGATAAGCCAAATTGTGGCAAAAACCAAACACATGCCAAATAAACTATATGCATGGCTGCCAAATTTTGGCTTCTTGACAAATTTTGGCTAGGAACCAAACATGCCCTTGCTGGCCAAAGGGGTCCAAATATGTGTTTTGTTTATTCGCTATCATGTGCAGTGTGTGCACAATACCACAAATCAAAATTTCACGGGTAGGCCAAACATGCATGCATGGTAGGCGAATCGCCATTTCGAAGGCTAATTTGTCAAACTAGCTTACCATGAAACCATCATTTGTACTCCAATTAATTAAGTTCGGATATGAATGGTGGTCATCAACCAAACTAATAAGAATTCAAAATTTGGGATGATATAGGGATGTGCCCTATTGTTGTGGAATCAGAAAACATTAATTAGCCAACGAAAATGTGGGTTGCATCCAAGTATAGTAACTCACAAAGTCGATTGCCAAGAAGTTTTTGCCTAAATTTGAAAAAAGCCAAAAATGAGGTTCAAACTTATTGAAATCAGCAAGCAAGGCAGTCACGAAGTCACCAATTACTACTTTTATCTAGGAAAAATAACAAACATGATGGCATGCAAATATTCTTGAGAAGCAGAATCATTACTCAAATATTTTTTGGAACCATGCATGTTGGACATTGATTCTCTTCTTGCCACATGGGTGAGCTAGCTTGGTTACCGCAAGAACCATGCATGGCGAACTTTCGAATCATGACCCCTTTTTTAAGAGATCAATGAAAAACTTCTTATTTTTGACTATACTTTGCCAAATACAGTTTTTTTGGTTTTCCACATAAAGTCTTTTCATTTTTATTGGCCGAATTAAGGGGGGCAAAATTAAAAGGATGTATTTGTGAAGTGGCTACCGCGTGTATTGCGCACACTACCACCTATACAATTTTCACAAGCGGGTGACATGGTTGGATGGCCATGCATTTCCATGGTTTGTTGGATTATCTCATCATGTAGTATATAATAAATTTATTTTGTAAATATTTTTCAATTCAAGTATTAACGATGGTTATATTACAACTCAAATAAATTGGGAAAATACTGGGATTCGCCTCCCTATAATCAATCTTGCCCGTCCATTTCCTATCACCTGACTATAGGGAGTACTAGATTTAAATGGCGGTTGGAGTTAATTCCTCAACCTCATCGCAGTATTATTCCCATCTGTCCCCACTAAACAACCCCTGGCGGTTCGTTCTCCCTGCATTTCGGCAAGTTCCAAAAAACCCCATTGTTTGCAGTTGCTCTCCCTCCCTCCCCCTCAATCCCTCCGATCTGTTCGACGTGCTTCAGCGCTGCCATGGCCGACGGCGGCCTGTTTACGCTGAAGAGGAGCGTCGTTCCCCATGGGACGACCAAGGTGAACGTGGTCTACACGAATGACCCTTCTGTTCTCGAGCACACCCTCAAGATGTACGAACAAAAGCTACTAGAGGACAGGCCCAGGTTCGTCGGCCTCGACCTAGAATACACTGCGGACCAAGTAAGTACCGCCGTCATTCAGTTGGCCATGGACGACCACGTACTGGTGTACCATTTCTGCAGGTATGTTCTTCACATGCCTTCCTTTATCCTTTTGTTTTTTAATATAGAAACTCTTCCTTTATCTTGGATCTGCTTTTTTATTTCGAAATAGACTAGGTTCTAACTTGTATGAAAACACGAACAAACTAACTTGTATGAAAAATGTGGTCTGGAACGTAATATCCAACATACTTGTACAATTTTTTTGGATTGACCACGATATCTAGTTTCATGATTTTGGTACTCAAAATTTGCACAAATTTCATGTACTCATACTCACCGATAATCAGCATGGATGTCAAGATATTAACATATAGTAACTGAATCTTAACTTGACACTTAAATAATTAGATCATATAGTCGCAACAATAATTCATGTTATTTTGATGTGTATCACTGATGCAAAATCATTGTTTCACTTCAACAAGTATACGAGTTCTTGGAAGAAAAATATGTGTACTATTTCAGCATATACGATCTTACAAGATTGATTTGTGTTAACATGCAGGAGTCCCGATAATCTGCACCGCAAGAATTCCTTCAACATAAAGGAATTTGTTTCACAACTGGAGACATCAGGGGTGACTCTAGCAGGTTTGCTAGAGATGGCATTAAAATTCCTAAACATAATTGGATTGACATTCAGGATATGATCAATTTCAATGGTCCTGGCAATAGGACTGGCATGGATGATTTGGCAGCCGCCATCATTGACCCATCTTACAAAGACATGAAGACCAAGTTCCCTACTAGCAGCCACTATCAATGGGAGTGCATGCCATTGCCTAAAGTAAACTTGAGGTATGCTGCGATTGATGGGTATGTCAGTTTTGAGTTGTACAGGCGACTCAAAAAATCAATGATGGCCAGCGTCAAGCACAACCAATTCCAAGGGAAGTGGTTTGCCCGGATTGCAAGGAAGCGGCTAGGTTGGCCGCTCTTCCCCTGCTGAGCGCGACGAGAAGAAGCAGTGTGTCGGGACAACCATCGGGAATTTGTATCTTATTGCTTTAGGCACAACATACCATTTGATCCGAAGAATATGCCACCATGGATAAAGGACCCGTGCGAGCCTACTTCGGGGTCTCCGTGGGATGGCGGTTCACATGGTGAGCAAGCTAGGGCAACGGCTGGATGTGGTGAGCTAGCAAGGGCAGGGCCTGTATCTGGTTGGGAAGCTCCAACAAGGATTCCCGACACACGAAGTGCGAACGAGTGCAGAACTTGGACTGCCAACCCATGGGAGGCAGGTACAAGCGGCACCGGCAAGCGCATCAAGAGGGATGATGATAATTGGTGAACTAGGCTGGCGTTATATGTTTCCAAGATTGTACATAAGTTTAGAATTATGAACTGGTAGTATTGTTTAGGTGATGTAATTACTTTTGCAACAATGTGTATGAGGTTTCAGAACCACGCATCCTTATTTAAACATGTTTAAAACATGAAAATGAAAAGGTAAGCCTGCATCCTTCTTAGTCACTCCAAAATGAAGCTTTTCGGAAGGTATTTGAAATTTCCATGTTTGAAACCCAAAACGACTTCTCTTCGTGATTGACTTCATAAGACAAAGTTCAGGCTTAGGGGTAGATACATGATTTTTCTGGTTTGAATATGACTAGACCTTGTTTATCAACTTGAGTGCTTACTATATGACATAAGAAGGCTATGTGCTTTGGTTTTTCTTTTTTTTTTGAAATTTTATGCCCATTTGAATCTTGGTCAAATCCTAGGTACGGTTTGACCAAGATTTGAACAAGTTTAAAATATGAAAATAAAATGTAAGCCCGGTCTGGATCCTTCTTAGTCACTCTGAAATGAAGCTTTTGGGAGGTTTTTGAAATTTCCATGTTTGAAACCCAAAACCACTTCTCTTCATGCTTGACTTCGTAAGATAGAGTTTAGGGTTAGGGGTAGATACGTACATGATTTTTCTAACTATTTTTATGCCCATTTGAATCTTGGTCAAATCATAGGTTTGACCAAGATTTAAACATGTTTAAAATATGAAAATGAAAAGGTAAGCCTGCATCCTTCTTAGTCACTCCAAAATGAAGTTTTTGGGAAGGATTTTGAAATTTCCATGTTTGAAACCCAAAAACGACTTCTCTTCGTGCTTGACTTCATAAGACAAAGTTTAGGGTTAGGGGTAGATACATGATTTTTCTGGTTTGAATATGTCTAGACCTTGTTTATCAACTTGAGTGCTTATTATATGACATAAAAAGGCTATGTGCTTTGGTTTTTCATTTTTATACCCATTTGAATCTTGGTCAAATCCTAGGTTTGACCAAGATTTGAACCAGATTAAAAAATAAAAATAAAAGGTATGCTCGACCTGGATCGTTCATAGTCACTCGATAATGACGATTTTGGTGGTTCTTGAAATTTCCATGTTTGAAACCCAAAACCACGTCTCTTCATGCTTGACTTCATAAGACAGAGTTTAGGGTTAGGGTAGATACATGATTTGTCTGGTTTGAATATGTCTTGACCTTGTTTATCAACTTGAATGCTTAATATATGACATAAGAATACTATGTGCTTTGGTTTTCATTTTTTGATTTTTTCTGAATTTTTATGCCCATTTGATCTTGGTCAAATCCTAGGTTTAACCAAGGTTTAAACAAGTTTAAAACATGAAAATGAAAAGGTAAGCCTGCATCCTTCTTAGTCACTCCAAAATGAGGCTTTTGGGAAGGTTTTTGTAATTTCCATGTTTGAAACCCAAAACGACTTCTCTTCGTGCTTGACTTCATAAGACAAAGTTTAGGGTTAGGGGTAGATACAAGATTTTTCTGGTTTGAATATCTCTAGACCTTGTTTACCAACTTGAGTGCTTACTATATATGACATAAGAAGGCTATGTGCTTTGGTTTTTCAGTTTTTTGAATTTTTATACCCATTTGAATCTTGGTCAAATCCTAGGTACGGTTTGACCAAGATTTGAACATGTTTAAAACATGAAAATAAAAGGTAAGCATGGATCCTTCTTAGTAACTCTAAAATGAAGCTTTTGGGAGGTTTTTGAAATTTCCATGTTTGAAACCCAAAACCACTTCTCTTCATGCTTGATCGACTTCATAAGACAGAATTTAGGGTTAGTGGGTAGATACATGATTTGTCTGGTTTGAATATGTTTAGACCTTGTTTATCAAATTGAATGCTTACTATATGACATAAGAATACTATGTGCTTTAGTTTTCATTTTTTTGATTTTTTATGATTTTTTTGCCCATTTGATCTTGGTCAAATCCTAGGTTTAACCAAGATTTAAACAAGTTTAAGACATGAAAATGAAAAGGTAAGCCTGCATCCTTCTTAGTCACTCCAAAATGAAGCTTTTCAGAAGGTTTTTGAAATTTCCATGTTTGAAACCCAAAACCACTTCTCTTCATGCTTTACTTCACAAGACAGAGTTTAGGGTTAGGGGTAATATACGTGATTTGTCTAGTTTGAATATGTCTAGACCTTGTTTTATCAACTTGAATTCTTACTATATGACATAAAAAAAACTATGTGGTTTGGTTTGATAGTTCATTGTTCATAATTCATAGTTGATCATACATACGGATCATACATACAGAATTGCGCGATCCTTATCGCGACTTCTAACCTATCTAGTCGTCGAGGAAGATGATGGTCGCGTTCTCCTCCGCATCCCGCGCCTCCTTCTCCTTCACGGCGGCGATGGCCGCCGCCTTGTCTTCTTCCTCCGCCCTCTTCTTGTCGGCATCGTCCTTGAGGGACGCGGCCAGCGCCTTCAAGAAGAGGGGTCTTCCTTCCTCCGCCTCCTCCGCCTCCTCGCCGGCTGGCGGCGCGAATCCGCCGCTGGTGCTCGCCTCCCACGCCGCCTTCGACCGGCGGTTCCTCTCCCGGTCGGCGCGCCATTTGTTGAAGACGGGGCCGCTCATCGGTTTGAGCGGCGGATCCGCCTTGTACCAGAGCCCGCCCGGGGCGAACTCGCGGAGCGACGACGGCATGTACAGGGAGCCTCTGTACCTGCACGCCGCGCGCCGACTCCCGGCGGCGGACTGCTTGCACTGGAGCCGCCACGCCTCCTCGAGCGTGTCCGGCGCGCGGGATCGCTTCGATCCGCTCGCGGGCGACGCGGAACTGGTACGGCGTGAATACATGGCGAGCGGCGAAGAATCACCACCCTGCAATCAAGGCCAAGCACGCAGCATATGGCCTCTTCCTTACGTCTTTTGACTGGTTTGTTGCCGGTCAACGCCCCTGCTGCTGGCCCTGATGCTCCTGGTCCTGTTTAAAGTTCAGCATTAAACTCTACTATACAACTGTCGTGGTCTTGTGATGTACAGTACTAGTACTCTTTTGTAGCATTTGTGATGTAGTAGTACTATACTTTTTTTTGAACTGATATAGTACTATCTAAGAAAAGTACTCCCTCCGATTCACATTCTTTTTAGCACCAAGAAATATGGATCGGAGCGAGGGAGTAAATTGGCATCTCGTGCATGAAGCTTGACAGATTGATCGGGTTGGCTAGAACGGCTAAACAATGCTGCTCATTAGGCAAATGCATGCCATGTACGATAGTATACATCTAGTAAAGAAGTCTATACTGACATAAAAAAAGACTACATTGGGGATGAGAGTCAATTGGGGCATCTACAATACAGAAAATCTTGCTCGTAGTTGATTTTGGCTAAGAGGGTTTTGTGCCCATACTTATCTTGGTCAAATCCTAGGTTTGACAATGATTTAAACAAGTTTAAAATATGAAAATGAAAAGGTAAGCATGGATACTTCTTAGTCACTCTAAAATGAAGCTTTTGGGAGGTTTTTGATATTTCCATGTTTGAAACCAAGAACCACTTCTCTTCATGCTTGGCTTCATAAGATAAAGTTTAGGGGTTAGGGGTAGATACATGATTTGTTTGGTTTGAATATGTCTAGACCTTGTTTATCAGCTTGAATGCTTACTATATGACATAAGAAGACTATGTACTTTGGTTTTTCATTTTTTTGTTTTTTTAATTTTATGCCCATTTGAATCTTGGTCAAATACACTAGCTATGACCAAGATGTAAACAAGTTTAAAACATGAAAATGAAAAGGTAAGCATGGATCCTTCTTAGTCACTCTAAAATGAAGCTTTTGGGGGGTTCTTGAAATTTCCAAGTTTGAAACCCAAAACCACTTCTCTTCATGCTTGACTACATAAGACAGAGTTTAGGGTTAGGGGTAGATACATGATTTTTCTTGTTTGAATATATGTAGACCTTGTTTGTCAACTTTAATGCTAACTATATGACATAAGAAAACTATGTGCTTTGGTTTTTAATTTTTCTGATTTTTTTATTTTGATGCACATTTGAATCTTTGTCAAATCCTAGGTTTGACCAAGATTTAAACAAGTATAAAACATGAAAATGAAAAGGGGAAGCCTGTATCCTTCTTAGTCACTCTAAAATGAAGTTTTTGGGATGTTCTTGAAATTTTCATGTTTGAAACCCAAAACCACTTCTCTTCATGCTTGACTTCATAAGATATAGTTTAGGGGCTAGGGGATAGATACATGATTTGCCTAGGTTTGAATATGCATGTCCAAACCTTGTTTATCAACTTGAATGCTTAGTATATGACATAAGAAGACTATATGCTTTTGTTTTTCATTTTTCTGGTTATTTTTAAATTTTATGCCCATTTGAATCTTTTGGTCAAATCCTTGGTTTAATTTGACACAGATTTAAACAAGTTTAAAATATGAAAATGAAAAGGTGGTAAGCAGGCATGGATCCTTCTTATATATATTAGTCACTCTAAAATGAAGCTTTTGGGAGGTTTTTGAAATTTCCATGTTTGAAACCCAAAACCACTTCTCTTCATGTTGTTGACTTCATAAGATAGAGTTTAGGGGTTAGGGGTATAGATACATGATTTGTCTTGTTTGAATATGTGTCTAGACCTTGTTTATCAACTTTAATGCTTACTATATGACATAAGAACACTATGTGCTTTAATTTGGTTTTTAATTTTTAGAAATTTTTTTGAATTTTGATGCACATTTTGAATCTTGGTCAAATCCTAGGTTTGACCGAGATTTGAACAAGTTTAAAACAAGAAAATAAAAGGTAAGCCCGCCAGACTGGATCCTTCTTAGTCACTCTGTAATGAAGCTTTTAGGGGGTTGTTGAAAATGTAAGCATGTATCCTTCTTAGTACGTCACACCACAATGAAGCTTTTGGGAGGGTTTTTGAAATGTCCATGTTTGAAACCCAAAACGACTTCTCTTCGTGCTTGACTTCATAATTAAGACAAAGTTTAGGGTTAGGGGTAGATACATGATTTTTCTGGTTTGAATATGTCTAGACTTTGTTTATCAACTTGAGTGCTTACTATATGGCATATATAAGAAGCTAGGCTATGTGCTTTGGTTTTTCATTTTTTTGAATTTTTATGCCCATTTGAATCTTGGTCAAATCCTAGGTACGTACGGTTTGACCAAGATTTGAACATGTTTAAAACATGAAAATAAAAGGTAAGCATGGATCCTTCTTAGTCACTCTAAAATGAAGCTTTTGGGAGGTTTTTGAAATTTCCATGTTTGAAACCCAAAACCACTTCTCTTCATGCTTGGCTTCGTAAGATAGAGTTTAGGGTTTGGGGTAGATACGTACATGATTTTTCTAAGTATTTTTACGCCCATTTGAATCTTCGTCAAATCCTAAGTTTGACCAAGATTTGAACAAGTTTAAAACATGAAAATGAAAAGGGTAAGCCTGGATCCTTGTTTAGGGTTAGGGGGTAGATACATGATTTTTGTGGTTTGAATATGCCAGACCTTGTTTATCACCTTGAATGCTTACTATATGACATAGGAAGACGGCGTGCTTTTGTTTTTTCTTTTTTTTCTGATTTTTTTTGAATTTTTATGCCCATTTGAATCTTGGTCAAGTCATAGGTTTGACCAAGATTTAAACATGTTTAAAACATGAAAATGAAAAAGTAACCCTGGATCCTTCTTAGTCACTCCAAAATGTACCAATTGATAAATGAGTTAACTTGGCTTCATGGAAAAAATAATGTCATGTAAATGATTTAACTTGGCTTTCGTACCCTTGAATCCATAGGAAACTTTGTATAAATGTAGTAGTATAATAATCAACCGAGTTTTTACATCAACAGGTCTGTCACTTACGTGTGGTGCCCATGCGTGAGGTCCCACACTTCAGTGAGCACAAGTCACGTGCAATAGGTACGCAAACTCCCAGCCATTTTCTTTGTCAAGAGAAGACGCATCAGGATGCGTATCGGAAGTATGTGGGTCCTTCTGGATCCTTCGGTTGTCCCTCTCACAAAAAAAGAAAACAAATCTCTCTCATTCTCGGCCTCGCTCGACTCGCTCGCTCCTGCTCACTGACAAACCCTGCACAAAAGTCAACATCATCACACGAAAAAGGGGAGACACCATAATTCTCTCCCTTCTTCTCTCCTTCCGAGTGATCCCTCTTCCTCCGAGTTTCACTCGACGGGCAAACACACATGTGCTGCATACTAATAATAAAAAAGTAGAAAAATCGACCTACGAATCTATGATTAAATATGTTAAACTAGGGTTTTGCCCACTACTACAGATCAAGTTCAAAAATATCCAACTACTACTTCGATTTTGGGCTACTAATATAAAACTAAAATAAGTTGAACTAGTATTCCTCTAAAAAATCATTTTGGTATGCATTGTTTGATACTTTTCATAGCTATAGTGCATCACAAATTTATGATTTCATGCTTTGCTTTGCCAATTTCGATTTTTTCTAACCACCTTCTCTTTGATTTCAAATTTAGGTCAAACTATCGATGCCTACTATGTGTTCTACTTGAATTGGATGCAGCGTGCGCACATGTTTTGCCATTGTTTTGGGCTTCCACACATCTTTGGGGCATCCAAGTATTTAAGTTACCTTGTTTTTTTGAATTGTAATTCATACCCTTCCTCCCAATTTTTATGCCCATTTGAATCTTGGTCAAATCCTAAGTTTGACCAAGATTTGAACAAGTTTAAAACATGAAAATGAAAAGGTAAGCCTGAATCCTTCTTAGTCACTCTAAAATGAGAAGCTTTTGGGAGTTTTTTGAAATTTCCATGTTTGAAACCCAAAACCACTTCTCTTCATGCTTGACTTCATAAGACAGAGTTAATTTAGGGTTAGGGGGTAGATACATGATTTGTCTAGTTTGTTGTTTAGACCTTGTTTATCAACTTGAAAGCTTACTATATGACATAATAATACTATGTGCTTTGGTTTTCATTTTTTTTTTGATTTTTTCTGAATTTTTATGCCCATTTGATCTTGGTGAAATCCTAGGCTTAACCAATATTTAAACAAGTTTAAAACATGAAAATGAAAAGGTAAGCCTGTATCCTTCTTAATTAGTCACTCCAAAATGAAGCTTTTGGGAAGGTTTTTGAAATTTCCATGTTTGAAATCCAAAACGACTTCTCTTCATGCTTGACTTCATAAGACAAAGTTTAGGGCTAGGGGTAGAAACATGATTTTTCTATTTTGAATATGTCTAGACCTTGTTTATGAACTTGAGTGCTTACGTACTATATGACATAAGAAGGCTATATGCTTTGGTTTTTCATTTTTTTTGAAATTTTATGCCCATTTTTGAATCTTGATCAAATCCTAGGTACAGTTTGACCAAGATTTGAACAATTTTAAAACATGAAAATAAAAGGTAAGCCCGACCTGGATCCTTTAGTCACTCTAAAATGAAGCTTTTGGGGGGTTCTTGAAATTTCCAAGTTTGAAACCCAAAACCACTTCTCTTCATGCTTGACTACATAAGACAGAGTTTAGGGTTAGGGGTAGATACATGATTTTTCTTGTTTGAATATATCTAGACCTTGTTTATATCAACTTTAATGCTAACTATATGACATAAGAAAACTATGTGCTTTGGTTTTTAATTTTTCTGATTTTTTATTTTGATGCACATTTGAATCTTTGTCAAATCCTAGGTTTGACCAAGATTTAAACAAGTATAAAACATGAAAATGAAAAGGGGAAGCCTGTATCCTTCTTAGTCACTCTAAAATGAAGTTTTTGGGATGTTCTTGAAATTTTCATGTTTGAAACCCAAAACCACTTCTCTTCATGCTTGACTTCATAAGATATAGTTTAGGGGCTAGGGGATAGATACATGATTTGCCTAGGTTTGAATATGCATGTCCAAACCTTGTTTATCAACTTGAATGCTTAGTATATGACATAAGAAGACTATATGCTTTTGTTTTTCATTTTTCTGATTTTTTTTAAATTTTATGCCCATTTGAATCTTTTGGTCAAATCCTTGGTTTAATTTGACACGGATTTAAACAAGTTTAAAATATGAAAATGAAAAGGTGGTAAGCAGGCATGGATCCTTCTTAATTATATATATTAGTCACTCTAAAATGAAGCTTTTGGGAGGTTTTTGAAATTTCCATGTTTGAAACCCAAAACCACTTCTCTTCATGTTGTTGACTTCATAAGATAGAGTTTAGGGGTTAGGGGTATAGATACATGATTTGTCTTGTTTGAATATATGTCTAGACCTTGTTTATCAACTTTAATGCTTACTATATGACATAAGAACACTATGTGCTTTAATTTGGTTTTTAATTTTTATAATTTTGATGCACATTTTGAATCTTGGTCAAATCCTAGGTTTGACCGAGATTTGAACAAGTTTAAAACAAGAAAATAAAAGGTAAGCCCGCCAGACTGGATCCTTCTTAGTCACTCTATAATGAAGCTTTTAGGGGGGTTGTTGAAAATGTAAGCATGTATCCTTCTTAGTACGTCACACCACAATGAAGCTTTTGGGAGGGTTTTTGAAATGTCCATGTTTGAAACCCAAAACGACTTCTCTTCGTGCTTGACTTCATAATTAAGACAAAGTTTAGGGTTAGGGGTAGATACATGATTTTCCTGGTTTGAATATGTCTAGACTTTGTTTATCAACTTGAGTGCTTACTATATGGCATATATAAGAAGCTAGGCTATGTGCTTTGGTTTTTCAATTTTTTTTTTTGAATTTTTATGCCCATTTGAATCTTGGTCAAATCCTAGGTACGTACGGTTTGACCAAGATTTGAACATGTTTAAAACATGAAAATAAAAGGTAAGCATGGATCCTTCTTAGTCACTCTAAAATGAAGCTTTTGGGAGGTTTTTGAAATTTCCATGTTTGAAACCCAAAACCACTTCTCTTCATGCTTGGCTTCGTAAGATAGAGTTTAGGGTTTGGGGTAGATACGTACATGATTTTTCTAAGTATTTTTACGCCCATTTGAATCTTCGTCAAATCCTAAGTTTGACCAAGATTTGAACAAGTTTAAAACATGAAAATGAAAAGGGTAAGCCTGGATCCTTGTTTAGGGTTAGGGGGTAGATACATGTTTTTTGTGGTTTGAATATGCCAGACCTTGTTTATCACCTTGAATGCTTACTATATGACATAGGAAGACGGCGTGCTTTTGTTTTTTCTTTTTTTTTTGAATTTTTTTTGAATTTTTATGCCCATTTGAATCATGGTCAAGTCATAGGTTTGACCAAGATTTAAATATGTTTAAAACATGAAAATGAAAAAGTAACCCTGGATCCTTCTTAGTCACTCCAAAATGTACCAATTGATAAATGAGTTAACTTGGCTTCATGGAAAAAATAATGTCATGTAAATGATTTAACTTGGCTTTCGTACCCTTGAATCCATAGGAAACTTTGTATAAATGTAGTAGTATAATAATCAACCGAGTTTTTACATCAACAGGTCTGTCACTTACGTGTGGTGCCCATGCGTGAGGTCCCACACTTCAGTGAGCACAAGTCACGTGCAATAGGTACGCAAACTCCCAGCCATTTTCTTTGTCAAGAGAAGACGCATCAGGATGCGTATCGGAAGTATGTGGGTCCTTCTGGATCCTTCGGTTGTCCCTCTCACAAAAAAAACAAATCTCTCTCATTCTCGGCCTCGCTCGACTCGCTCGCTCGCTCGCTCGCTCGCTCGCTCGCTCCTGCTCACTGACAAACCCTGCACAAAAGTCAACATCATCACACGAAAAAGGGGAGACACCATAATTCTCTCCCTTCTTCTCTCCTTCCGAGTGATCCCTCTTCCTCCGAGTTTCACTCGACGGGCAAACACACATGTGCTGCATAGTAATAATAAAAAAGTAGAAAAATCGACCTACGAATCTATGATTAAATATGTTAAACTAGGGTTTTGCCCACTACTACAGATCAAGTTCAAAAATATCCAACTACTACTTCGATTTTGGGCTACTAATATAAAACTAAAATAAGTTGAACTAGTATTCCTCTAAAAAATCATTTTGGTATGCATTGTTTGATACTTTTCATAGCTATAGTGCATCACAAATTTATGATTTCATGCTTTGCTTTGCCAATTTCGATTTTTTCTAACCACCTTCTCTTTGATTTCAAATTTAGGTCAAACTATCGATGCCTACTATGTGTTCTACTTGAATTGGATGCAGCGTGCGCACATGTTTTGCCATTGTTTTGGGCTTCCACACATCTTTGGGGCATCCAAGTATTTAAGTTACCTTGTTTTTTTGAATTGTAATTCATACCCTTCCTCCCAATTTTTATGCCCATTTGAATCTTGGTCAAATCTTAAGTTTGACCAAGATTTGAACAAGTTTAAAACATGAAAATGAAAAGGTAAGCCTGAATCCTTCTTAGTCACTCTAAAATGAGAAGCTTTTGGGAGTTTTTTGAAATTTCCATGTTTGAAACCCAAAACCACTTCTCTTCATGCTTGACTTCATAAGACAGAGTTAATTTAGGGTTAGGGGGTAGATATATGATTTGTCTAGTTTGTTGTTTAGACCTTGTTTATCAATTTGAATGCTTACTATATGACATAATAATACTATGTGCTTTGGTTTTCATTTTTTTTTTGATT